>NC_088197.1:3101699-3417949 GCF_028769735.1 Zonotrichia leucophrys gambelii | reverse complement strand
TTCTCCATGTATATAACACACCCATGTGATGATCCTTTCAGGTTCTGAGAGAGAAAGGACACTCAAAGCATCACTTACTGATTGATCCCCACCTGAGAGAAGGCTCAGTGAGACAGAGAGCAGCAGCATGGTGAGTGTTCTGTTATGGCATAAATGATAGCACAGACAAGAAAGAATGAACAAATTGATTTTTAGAAGGAGTCCTGAGATGAGATTGCTGGTCTAGAATTATTGCAGTGCTGGGGAGGGACAGAAACAGCCCCAGGACTGCTTCTCTCTCTCATGTTTTCTCCAACACCTTTACAGGGTGAGAGCAGTGACAGAGGGTGCAGCAGTTCCAGTTCCCTTCACACAGATCTCTCCAACCTTGTGATCTGGGCACACACTCATGGCACCATATGCAACCAGATCCCAGGCCTGGAATTCATGGAGAACGCAGATCATGATGTGAGCAGTGACAACGCTGTGCTGTGGATGTGCAGAGCTGGACATGCCTACCACTGGCACTGTGGGAAGTCACACAACACAGGTGAAGAAGTGCCTGAGGCTCTAGGAGGGAGAAAGAGGCTCCTGCCTTCTGAATCTTTGGCAAGGGAATCCAGCTTTAAAGAAAAGAGGCTCAGGCTGGCCCCATCATCTTTTGAGATGGACCAAGAAGATTCTGGGAGCACAGAGTCATGTGGCAGATCCCAAGGGGTCGCTGAGCAGAAGGCTGGCAGTCCCTACACAAGGAATAAGGAGCCCAAGGGGAGTCAAAATAGCAGGAAACACAAATTCTCTGCAGCAGAGCAGCACTTCTCTGTGTCTGGTAGTAGAGTCCAGACTGGTGAGCAGCATGTGAAGTCCAAAACGTACAAAGATGCAGAGATCATTATCTCTGATGACGAGCAGTGTGAGGCAGATGAAGACAGCAAAGGAGACAGAACCAGCCAGGATAATGTGTCAGAGCCATCTGCTGAGAAGTTGCAGATGCAACACTGCCAGAAGATGGCATTGCACCAGCCAACAGCCTCCCCAAAAACTGCCTTTGCCCCCACAGCAAAGCCATCCCTGGCCCGTGCCTACATTCTGCCGGCTCATGTCAGCAGCTCAGAGGATCTGAACAGGAACATCCTGAGGCTGGCTCCTTCCACTGCTGCAGGGCCCATGGCTGAAACTTCCAGAGCAAGGAGCCTCCCGGGGTCAGCAGCACCAAAGGTATGTCCCAAACCCCTTCCTGTCCCCAGCACTGAAGCCGAGGCCCAGCTTGAATCCCAGCCCTCAGTGATGTTCTTTGAGCTCCAAGCCACTACTGCTGCTCAGCAACATCTCCAGCTGAGCCCTTCAGAGTGTGGCACACTGGGAATGGGCTCCAGTGGGGATGGTGCTGAGAACGTGGGTGAGGACAGTGACACATCAGGATCTGAGCAGGAACCTTCTTCTTCAGCCTTCCAGAGTCCAGAGGGACATCCACCTGCAGCCTCAAATGGAGGTAAGGCAGCGTGGAGTTGTGTGCTTGCAGGGCTGTGGGGGTGTTCCATTAATCACTTTCCCAAAATATCCAAGGAGGGTGAGTTCACATCACTGCCAAGATCTGTTACTGCAGCATCCAAGGAAATCTCTTGGATTTGGGGCACTCCTGTTTCTGCTTGAGGGGACTACAAAGCTCCTTGCCTAAAGGAATTGGTGCTTTTGTAGGGAATGCCCTTCTCTGGGGTACCCAAAGGTGTTCTTGGCTGTGGCCCAGTCCCAACATCCCAGTTTGGATACTTTGGTCTTCCATTTTACCCAGTACCCCCACACAGTATGTTGGCTGTACTTGAGAGAGTTCCTGTGGGGAAACTGGAGCTAGAGCAGGGAATTCAGGTCTGAAGAGAAAGAAACGAGAGGAAATAATGCAGAGAAATTGTGGCCAGAGCTCTTTCTGCACCAAGGCCAGTGACAAAACCTCCCAGTGCTAGCAGAATGTCAGTCCTGCATAGGAGGTGCAGGGCTCCACACATTGCTTTAGCCCTTTCAATAATTAAGATTTTTGTATGTGCTGTCCTGCAGCACAGGGGCTGGGCATGTCCTTGTGAAGGGCAGAGGTGCTGAGGCAGCATTTGGGGTCTGCCTGGGATGTGCTTGGCCTTGAAAAGGCTTAGGGGTTGTTGTTCCTTGTGGAGCCATAACCACACAAGCTGCCACAGTTGGGGTTGGGGAGCAGTATTTGACTATTTTCATAACTGACATCATGTGTCATGTGAAGGGACTGGGAATTCTTCTGGGAATGCCTGTAGTAGCTGTTTCTGCCAAGGTAACTGGCTCATGGCTCAGAGGAGGCCTCAGCATGATTGATTCATGAGCTGTTCCTCTCTGCACCTGGAGCAGCCAGCGCAAAACAGGCCAAAACCCCAAAAAACTGGGACAGCCATCAGTCTTTCAGGATGGCAACAAAACCTATAAAAAAGAACCTGGTGCAAAAAAGGGTTCTAGGTGTTGGCTTTTCCATCACCCCATCCTCAGCCCTGGCCGAGTCACAGGCGAGCAGATGGAGCTTTCCAGCAATCCAAAGAATTCATTTCTCATGCTACATCGAGCTAGGTGGATGTGGGATTGCCATGGCAACTTGAGAGAGAGCCCAACTGCAATCCTGGCAATCCTTTAAACAAAATCATAGTAGACTTTTACTCACCTGTTTGTTCTCCCTCACCATCCACCCCAACCTTTGGTTCATGAAAGGGAAATTTCCCTATGTGGCAATGAGCAGGGCCAGCTGCCAAGGGAGAAGGACCCAACTTTCCCTGGATAGCTGGGCACTGTCGAGTTGTGCTGTTTGTGGAGAGAACAAATATGACCTACAGTTCTAGAGGAAGGGGTTTGGGAGAGTCCTGTCCTCTCTGAATGGCTTCCAGAAAGCAGAGATAGACACTATCCTTTATCTCCTTGTGTTTTCCTGATCTTTGTGGATTCTCCCTGTCCACAAAACTATATCTTTTCTTTTAGATGTGCTGAAGAAGCAGGAGAAAAAGAAAAGCAATACCATGGGACACATAAATGTGTTTGAAGAGTGGCTGAGGGGGCACTACCCCTCCGAGACACGCGAGATCCACAGGCTGCCTCCCGCAGACCTCGACCAGTACCTGCTGTCCTTCTTCAGCTGTGCCAAAAAACAGAATGGCAAGGAGTTTTCTGCCAGTTCCTTAAACATCTTCAGGTACAGCATCAACAGGTACCTCCAGGAGCACCACTACCAGTACAGCATATTGAGAGGGCCAGAGTTCAAGGCCTCTCAGGAAGCCTATAAATTAAAATATCGGCACTTGTTTCAAACCAAGGAGTTACAGTGCAATGTTGTGGAGAGCCTGACAAGTGAAGATGTGGAAAATCTTCTTAAGAAGGGAATTTTAAGCAAGGCAAACCCTCAGGGCTTGTTGTACCTCATGTTCACCAACCTCATTAGGGGGTTTGGGGCAAACACCCACTACCAGGCCCACCAGCTGTGTTGGGGACAGGTGGTGCTGAGGAAGAGCAGAGAGGTGGAGTACTTGGAGTGGAAGGATGATCTGAGCCCTGAGGGAAATGAAGGGGAGCCAAACCCACTGCTCTTTGCCAAGCCTGAGGATCCAGAGAACTGCCCGGTCTCCAGTTACAAGGAGTATGCCAGAAGGAGGCCAGCAGACATGCTGGATGACACCCACCCTCTTTACCTGTCTCCCGTGCCACTGTACTCTGTCTGGGACAAAGTGTGGTACATCAGAAAGCCACTGTCAAAAGCCAAAATTAATAATATCTTGAAAGTTATTATGCAGGAAGTCAGAGGAGCAGTAAAGAAGACCAGGAGATAGGGGTGTCCCTTCAGCTTTGCCCTTCAACCACTCCAAGGCTGCTCTGAAACACAATCCTACTGCAATATTTGGTGTAGGTTGAGAGCAGACATCCTTCTGCTGAGCTTCACCTTGGCACTGAAGGTACCTACACATCTGCAGTGCCTTGGCTTTCAGGGAAGTTCTTTTATTGTTGTTTCTGTTACTGGAATTGATAATTCAGTGAGTTAATGAGAGTCTTCAGTTTCACATTTGCCAAACGAGTTAATGTTCTACCACATTGTCAATGCTGTTAGAAACCACCACTGCTGACACACAGAGGGCTTGGGGGTGGCAGGGCCTGGCCAGGAGTGCCAGCTGCACCCACATTTTGAGGTGACACCCCACAAGCTCAGCCTGTGGGGAAGGATGAGCAGCAGGACAATGATGGTGCTGCCAATCCCAACCTTGCAGGAACACTTCTGGCAAGGTTCAGGTAATTTCCCTTAGGGAAAGATTTGTAGATTGAAGAAGTTGTGGCTGTTCTAAGAAGTTATTTAAAGTGTCTGACAATGTTGAAAGGTTTTATGGTAAGTGGTTTCCCTGGAGTGCAAAACACAGCTCCACAAAGGCACTGGGAGGTGTGCTCAGCTCCGCTCACTGCCCCAGCACTGTTACAGCTCAGGCAGGTTTTTGGTTGCATTGTTGGCCGAGCCAAATAAAAGAGCCTTTAATTCAGTCCTGTCTGTCTGTGTCTGAACAGCAGGGGATGCTTTCCTGGAACACTGGGGTGTTCCCTGTTGTGCTCAGTCTGCCCTGCTGCCAGCCCAGTGGCACAGAGCTTTGGGCCCTTTGAAGCCCTAGGATCCATTCCCATGGTGTCAAACTTGGGGGTCAAGCTCTTTGCCCCACTTGGTCCCATCCAACCAATTGAACATCAAGAAGTAACTTCAGCACGTTTGAAGAGACATAAACCAGACAAACTCCTCAGGTGCTGGAGGGCGTCTGCTGGCTCCTCTTGTGCTTTGGAGCACTGGTGGCATCACCATGACACCAGACTGAGAGCTGTCCTGCTGGTCCTGGGTGACCCAGCTACGGTCACAGCTCTGCTCCCTGCTTCCCTCAGACCCCAGAGCACCCCAGTTTGGGCTCTTTCCTCCCCGTTGCTGGTCGGTTCAGCCCATGCCCAAAGCTCGGGGCACCGTGTGCCTGCTCTGGGGCTCCTCCACCAGGGAAACCCCCAGTCAGTGCCTGCACCGGGAGCCTCCGTCAGCGCTGGCAGGATGGGGTCAGTACCGGGCTCCCGGTGGGTCCATACCGGACCCCGGTCAGCTCTTGGGGAGGGGGTCAGTACCAGGGTCCAGACGGGACCATTTTGGGGTCTCAGGGGATCTGTCCCGGACCCCCATCAGCATTTGCTGAGAGGGTCGGTACTGGGATCCCTGCAGGTCCATACCGGACCCCGGGCAGTGCTTGCAGAGGGGGTCGGTACCGGAATCTCAGTGGATCCGTACTGGACCCCGGTAAGCGCTTGAGGATGGGGTCGGTACCGGGGTCTCAGTGGATCCTTACCGGACCCCCATCAGCGTTTGTGGAGGGGGTCGGTACCGGGGTCCCAACGGGTCCGAACCGGACCTTGGTCAGTGCTTGCAGAAGGGGTCGGTACCGTCGGTACCGAGGTCCCGGTGGGTCCGTACCGCCTCTCGGTCAGTGCTTGCGGAGGGGGTCGGTACCGTCGGTACCGGGGTCCCAGGGGCTCGGTACCGGGGTTCCCAGTGGGTCCGTACCGGACCCCCATCAGCGTTTGTGGAGGGGGTCGGTACCAGGGTCCCAACGGGTCCGAACCGGACCTTGGTCAGTGCTTGCAGAGGGGGTCGGTACCGTCGGTACCGGGGTCCCGGCGGGTCCGTACCGGAGCCGCGGGCGCTGCCCGGGAGCCCCCTAGCGGGGGCGGCCGGAGGGGCACGAGGCTCCCCCCGCGGTTGGGGTCGAACGGGACTTTCAAGCCCACCCGGTGCCGCCCCCGCCCCGCGCAGCGATTCCTCCCACCGGCCCCGGTGTTCCCAAGCCCGCCCGGTGGGACCCCGGTGCTCCCCCAGCCCCGCATCCCAACCCCCAATCCCAGCCCGGGGCTCCTCTGAAACACCGGAGCCAAACCAGCAGAACAGGCCTGGAAAACCGAGGGAGTGTAACAACTCTTTAATAAATTAGCAAAATAAACAGCATTTATGTATATTTTTTTTTATATTCCATTGCTGCATCTCCATGGATCACAGGAGTTAAACCAATGTTGATTCCCAAGTCCCACGGCAACACCGATCCAGAGGCCTCAGTTCAGGTACCCCCAAGGCAATGCTCAGCTTTGCAGTACTTAAAAACCTAAAACCACTGAGAAATAAAACAGCTTTTTTGTAAGCCTGAGACAGCTCCCGAGGGGCAAAGTGAATTATCGGGTGATTTCACCTGGCTGGCTCCAGGCGGAAGTGATTAAAAAGATACTGATCCAATTTTTTCCCTCTTAAGAAAAAGAATAAAAGTGTTCCTCCACCCCGCAGGGAGGAGGAGGAGGAGGAGGAGGAAGGAGCTGATCTATTGCATGGAAGGATTATCAGTTTAACAATAAACCAGATTGATTAGCAGGGTTCACGTCTCTGATTGTTGCGGTGGGTGGAACTGACGGAGTATTCAGGTCATGCACCAGCCGGCTGTGAGCAGGGCCAGCCCCCATGGCGGGTCCCTCAGTCCTCATCCCGCACGTACTGCCCCGCCTCCCAGCGCTGGGCCATGGCGCTCTTGTGGCGAAACACCCGGGTGCTTTCCACCACCTGCAGAGACCACAACGGGCGCGATTTTTATAAAGGAGAGACTTTCACAACGAGCTGGTTTGCAGAGCTGCTCCCACTCCCCCTGCCGGCTCCCCAGCCTGACCCAGTGTCCACCTGGGTGGTGCCCATGGGAGCCAGGACCGTCCTGTCCGCCCTACAAAGCCTCCAGGAGTGAGAGGAGCTCCCAAACCCGCTCTACCTGACCCAGTGTCCACCTGAGTGGTCCCTGTGGGAACCAGGACCATCCTGTCCCCCCCGTTTGGGAGCTCCCAAACCCGCTCTACCTGACCCAGTGTCCACCTGAGTGGTGCCTGTGGGAACCAGGACCATCCTGTCCCCCCCGTCCATCCCACAAAGCCTCCAGAAGTGAGGGGAGCTCCCAAATCCACTCTGCCTAACCCAGTGTCCACCTGAGTGGTCCCAGGACCATCCTGTCCATCCCACAAAGCCTCCAGAAGTGAGGGGAGCTCCCAAACCCACTCTGCCTAACCCAGTGTCCACCTGAGTGGTCCCAGGACCATCCTGTCCATCCCACAAAGCCTCCAGGAGTGTGGGAAGCTGGAGAAGATGGGAGGTGTCAGGGCTTTACCTCTGTGTTGACCTTGTCCACGGGTTCGATGCCTGCGTACTGTGAAAAGAGGAAAACACGATTAGATAACGGCAGCCTGGCAGGGGAATATCCACAGGCTGCTGGATCTGGGGCACAGGAGAGGCAAGGGAAGGCAGCACGTGCAGCTAAACCCTCCCTGGGGTTGGGGGAACATCCCAGACCAGGATTCCCCACAGGAGAAAGCTGCTGCTCCTCTCCAGTCCCACCCAGTGCTGGCAGCTCTGAACAGCAGGCGCTGCCTGGCTGTGATGGTGCCACCACCGCCAGAGCTGAGCAGCCGGATCAGTCAGGAGCAGCCACCTCCAGCCCCAGAGCCACCACTCTCCCCCAGGCTCAAGCCCCCACAAGCACTTGGCACAAGCAGGAAGAGCATGTTCACCTTTCCATCCTCCTTCACCCTCCTCCTCCGCTCCTCGAAGGGGCTGGAATGGGATGAGTCAGGGGTGAGGGTCTCTGCACTGCCCTGGGAGGAACTGGTCACCCTCAGCGGGGTGAAGGACGAGATCAGCCCCAGGATCCCCGGCTGGTGGGAGGCAGGAGAGGAGGCAGGAGACTCGGACACGGAGTAGTGGCCACTGGCACCTGAGGCAGCTGTGAGAGAAAGAGCATTGGGGGGGTGACCTCGGTTCCACTCCCAGGGGGTGGAGACCCACAGGAGTGTCAGGCCCCTGCCCCAAACCTGCCTCCAGAGCAGGTCCAGCAGGTTTGGTCACAGCCTGGACCCCATGCCTGGGGCCCAGTCTAGGACTGCAGGAACAAGGGTAAAATGCATTAGCTGGGCTCTTCCAGCCCTGTTTGCTGCTGTAACGTGACACAAACTCATCAAGACCTGAGCAGCTCTGGAATCCTGCAGAGCCTCTTCCTCCTCAGCAGCAGTTCTGCTGACTCCAGTGTGCTGGCATCAAATTCTGCTACCAGCACAGAGAAATCCTTAGAGCCATCCCATCCCAAATCATTTCTCCGTCCCTGTGCTCCCTTACCAGAGCTGTGCTGAGAGCAGGAGCTCTTCCAGCCCTGTTTGCTGCTGTAATGTGACATAAACTCATCAAGACCTGAGCAGCTCTGGAATCCTGCAGAGCCTCTCCCTCCTCAGCAGCAGTTCTGCTGACTCCAGTGTGCTGATATCAAGTTCTGGAATCCTTACAGCCATCCCACCAAATAATTTCTCCGTCCCTGTGCTCCCTTACCAGAGCTGTGCCGCGAGCGGGAGCCCTCCTGAGGAGCAGCACTGCCGTAGGTGTCCATCAGCCTCCTCCGCTGCTCCTGCAGCTCCTCTTCCCTCTGCAGGTCACTCCTGATCTCCTCCTCGATCAGCGCTGAAGTTTGCGGCTTCCCGGTGCGCAGCCGGTACTGCTCCTCGCGGCCGTCCTCCCTCCTCTGCGTGCCCATGTCCTCCACGAAGGACACCTTGGGCTTCCAGAAGGAGAGGTTCAAGTACTCCCTGGGCAGGACAGCAGCGCTGCTGGGGCTCTGGGTGGAGCTGGGAGGTTTTCCTCCCCGGGAATCCTCGCTCCCCCATTTGCTGGCGCTGGCGGAAGCGTGCGGGGACACCGAGGGCAGCTCGCGGCTCCTCTCGCTGGCGGCGAAGCGCGGCTGGGACAGCTGGAAGTGGGCGATGCTGGCTGTGTAGCTGGGGATGCTTCTCCCAGCCTTGCTGTCTTCTGTGGGGCTTGAGGGCTGCTCCACCACAAACTCTTTAAGCCAGCTCCTCCTCTCCTCTGCCCGCTTCAGGGGAGTGGGCTTCTCTGGGGGGGCTTCCTCCTGCTCGAACACCTTCCTGCGCTCCTCCAGCTCCTGCTGCGTGCCCCTGTCATAGGCCCCCAGCAGCCTCCCCTGCCTCTTCAGATCTTCCTCACGCTTCGTTTCCTGCTCAATTTCCCTCTGCACGTAAAGGGAAGCGCGGCCTCTGTCCTTCCCTTTCCTGCCCGGGCCGGGAGACGCGTGAATGTTGAGGACAGGCTTGGTCTGGATCTCCACCAGCTCGCTGCTGGAGGTCAGCCGCTGGATCCCCCTTTCCTTCCAGAGGTTCTCCTCCCTTTCCAAGGCCATGCGGATCTCCCTCTCGATGGGTGTCTCGTTGCTGACCCTCGTCCCGTTGCTGCTGGCCCTCACATCCACGTTGAAGGTCTCGTTGGAGGTGCTCCCATCGCTGGCATAGCCCGCAGTGGTTTCAGTGTACATCTCACCCAAGCCAGAGTCCAGGTCTTCTCTGGACCCTGATTTGGTCAGGATGGACACCTTCCCAATGGGATGTGACCTTTCTGTGTGAGATTTTCTGGGAGTATAAACCTCCTCCTTCTCAGGTGTCTTGTATGAGGACACACCATAAACCTGGTAAACGCTCTTGTCTGTCCCGCTCTGGCTTGATGCACCAGCACTGCTGTAGCCTCTCGTACCCTTTGTGGCCATCTCAGGGCTGTACCACTCTTCTCTGGAGACTTTTGTCACTGACTCTGGCCTTGGGGACATGGCCTGCTGCCCTGGGCTGAAAAACGAGCCGGGGTTGGTCTTCTCCAGCATCAGGAACTGCTGCCGAGCCGCAGAGAAGTTGATCTGCTCCGTGTCAATATTCTCAGGGTCAACGGGCGTTGCAGCCCTGCCTGGGGAGGGTTTGTCAAACCAGATGGCAAAGCTGGTGGGGACACTGCCTGTGTGCCTGCCTTCAGCTGGGCTGCTGATGGAGCCCAGCTCATCCATGGAGCTCCACCTCTCCGCTATGGTGGAGCTTTTCCTCATGGCCTGGCTCCGGATCACCTCCTTCCTCTCATCTTCCAGCTCCCTGGCTTTCTCAGGGGAGATGTTGGGTGGAGGGACCCTGTGCAGATCTTGCTCCTCGTCATCATAGAGCTTGGAGGGTTTCCTCTCACCCTTGTAAGCCCGGAGGTCGTACAGGCTTCCCGATCTCACCACCTCCAGCTTGGACTCCCTGTCTGGGGACGGGGTCCAGACATCTCTTCCACCCTCCAGGAAATACGAGGGTGACTGGGACCTCCTCTTCCAGCTGTAGCCATTTTCCACCCTCTGGCTGCTGTGCTGGGCAGAGCTGAACACATCATCATCACTGCTGGCCCTCAGCTCTGCCAGGGAGTCGTGCCTGTGCGAGGCCTGTGGCTGCTGGAACACAAGGTGCCTGGTGACCCTGTCCATCTCCTGGAGCTGTCACTGCTGTGCCAACCTTGTCCCACACTGGGGCCACTGCTTGGTTTTGAGGTCACCCTCAGAGTCCCAGTTCAGCAGAGGCCAAGGGTCTCGACCTGGCTGGCCCTGCAAGCAGGAGGGGAGAGCAGCCGTGAGGAACAGCAGAAGGAGCAGAGGTTGAGATGCAGCTCCTCTCCCAGCCTGGTTCCACTGCCCTTGGGACATGGAATTTCTAAGCTTTAGCCCTCGAAATTTCAAAAATAGCCCAAACACTCATCCTCACAAAACAAACTCCTCTCTCAAACTTCTCCACATCCCCTAGGACACTTCAACCCTTTAATCCACTGCTAAGCATAACTAACTTGCTCAGTGGAGGACAGAACATTGCCTCTCACCTAATTCACCTTTCCGGATAGAAAATACCAGGCCCAGAAGGACCAGCCAACCTGCAACTAACAGCAACCAAAGCTGCCACCACCCTCCACTCTGGCCTAATCAAAGCTCAATTAGGATCATTCACCACACCAGCCTGTCCTGTGTGGGGCAGGAGCAGAAGAACATAAAGCCCAATTCCCAACAGGAGCTGCCACAGAGCACAGAAATCCACCCCACCTCTGTCCCCCAGCCTGGCTGGGTTCTGGGGGAGCTCAACCAAACCTGCCCAGGCACTCAGTGCTGCCTGAACCACCAAAGGCAGCAGTGCTGGGGAAGATGAATCAGGAAAGGCTTATAAATATGATTGTCTGGCAAAAGATTTTGAGAATTATAAGGGAGATGGAAATGAAAGCAAGCTTTGAGATCCCTCAGTTACTGAACAACGGGAAAACAATGGTGTGGCTGACTGAAGGTAATCCCCTTTTGATCAAACAATTCCCTCTGCCTGCAGGCAGCTCCAAGGGTCAGAGCAGACCCTACAGCTTGGCAGAAGGGGCCCAAAGATGAGTTTTTAGGGTTTAAAATGTAACAGACTATGGTAATGTAGTGATTCTTATAGGCTGTATGGAAATCCTATAGAATTTGTATATTGTACTAGATTGGTTAGTGAGGATTAGAATATTCAACACAGAAGATGATTTATTGTGTTTTAACGGGAACCTCGCTCTCTTTACCCCTTTTACTCTCTTACCCTCTCATCCTCTCTCCCTCTCTCTTCTCTCAGGCTGCTCTGAGCTGTGGCTGCAGGTCCCAGCAGGGCCCTGCACCCAGGCCCTTTGCAATAAACCCCAAATTCCACAACCTGGCTGCAGAGATCTCTCATCTCCATCCATCCTGACAGTGCTACCCCAATGCTCCTACACAGCAGGACCTCAGCCACAAAGCCACAAGCTCCTGGTGCCACCACATCCAGCTGGGCACCAACAGCCTCGGCCTCTCCGCATGCACAGGGCAGGGAGGGAGCTCAAACCCTGGGCAGGGAAAGGTTGTGCCAGGCCAGGGCCACTCCTGCCTGGAATATCTCCTTGTGCCATTTACAGAAAGGAGCCTCCAAATAGCCCAGCTCTAGAAACTGGGGTCATAAACACGGTTTCATGGCTCATAAAACGAGGGGACTTTAACCCCCCCTGGCACACAGGGCAGGAGGGAGCAGCCCCAGCCTCGGGGTCAGGCCTGGAACAGCAGATCCCAGACAGGGAGGGGCAGCACAGGTGGGTCCCCGTGAGCCAGCAGCTGCCACCTCATCCCCGATGCCATCCCTGGCTGCAGAACTGGTGGCACACATGTCACCTGCAGACAGGCTGTGCCTGGAGGCAGCACTGTCACAGACACATTTTATGAAAAATCCTTTCCCTAGGATTTTTCCTCCTGAGAAGCTGAGAGGCCTCAGGAACAAAATAAAAACAATGATTGTCTGCTGCTGTGGAATGCAACAGGTGCATCTGTGATTGGTCTCTTGTGGTTGTTTGTAATTAATGGCCAATCACAACGAGCTGGCTCAGACAGAGAGTCTGAGCCACAAACCTTTGTTATTCATTCTTCCTCTTTCTATTCTTAGCTAGCCTTCTGATGAAATCCTTTCTTCTATTCTTTTAGTATAGTTTTAATGGAATATATATCATAAAATAATAAATGGAGCCATCTGAAACATGGAGTCAGATCCTCACCCTGAGACCCTGTGAACACCGTCACAGGCAGCACCACGTCCTGTGCCATATTTGCTGAGGTTTAGCCACGGCCTTGGCCTCACCTGTGAGCCCTGGCAGTCGGGGTGTGTCAGCCCTGGGCACCACTCCCGGGCATTCACAGCCTCCTGGGAATGTGCAGCAAAACTGGAGCAAGGCCACGGTGACAGCAGGGACAGCCCTGGGGAGGCAGGTGCCCGGTGTTCCCTGCATCACCCCGAGCATCCTGGCTCGTCCCCAGCGCTCTGTGCCTGCCTCCTTCATTCCTGCAGCCATTCTGGTGCCCTCCAGCCCTGCCAGGATGATCCTCCATCCTCTCCCTCCCACAAAACTCCCATCCAGGAGCATTTTAAACCTTTCCTGGGTTAGGAGCACGTGTGTCTCATTAGCTGGGACATCCTGGCCAGCCCTGGGCGATGTTTCACCGCTGGAGCTGCTGCCCAGCCCTGTGCCCAGCCCTGGCGCCTCAGCCTCTCTTCCTGCAGCTGAATTTACCTGTTAATTCCCCTGCTGTGATTCACTCCGGCTCTTTTATTGCCCCCAATGACGAGGATAATGAAAACCGTCTGCCCACGCCTCTCACCATGTTTGTGGGGATGAAATCCCGGCTGGAAAGGGATCGGGGAGCGCTGGCACAGGAGGGGAGCAGGGACACAGAAACCAGCTGGGCTCTTATCAGGGCTCCACGCAAGCAGAACGGCCCCTCCCAGAGCTGCACCCAAAACATTTCACCTCCCTCAGCTCCCCCTGGAGCTCTGGGACTGCAGGGGCTCCAAATTCCCTGTTCTGGGCTGCCCCCAGCCCAGCCAAGCACTGTGGGAGATGCTTGGCACAGAAGATGGCAGTGCCACAGTCTGGCATGGGATTCCCTCATAAGGAGATATCTGGGGTGATTTCCAGGGTCCCACCAGTTTGGGGGTTCTGCACAGGGTTACAGAGCTGGGATTCCCTCATAATGAGAATCTGGGGTGATTTCCAGGGTCCCACCAGTTTGGGGGTTCTGTACAGGGCCACACACCCACCCTGTGCCCACCCTGAGCCAGGGGCTGCCCCAGGATGGGCTGGTGCACACAAACAGCCCAGCACGTGTCCATGTCCCTGTGGTGCCCACCCCAGACAGTGCCACCATCCCTGCACGCCCTCGGTGCCATCTCTGCACTCCTCAATGCCACCATCTCTGCCCACCTTCAGTGCCACCATCCCTGCACGGTGCCACCATCCCTGCCCACCTTCAGTGCCACCACCCCTGCACACCCCAAATAGTGCCACCATCCCTCAGTGCCATCCCTGCACACCCTCAATGTCACCATCCCTGCACGTCCTCAGTGCCACTATCCCTCAGTGCCACCATCCTGCCCACCCTCAGTGCCACCATCCCTGCATGGTGCCACCATCCCTGCACACCGTGAGTGCCACCATCCCTGCACACCTCAATGCCACCATTCCTGCATGCCCTCAATGCCACCATCCCTGCATGGCCATGGGCACACAGCGTCCCCCCAGCGCCTGGCACTGCCCTCAGCCCCCAGCACGCTGCACTTACAGTCCATGGAGCTGGCAGGGCAGGGGTCCCCATGTCCCCAGGGCTCCCAGCTGAGCTCTGCCTGCCGGGTGTGGCAGCCCTGGGGTGTGGGGGGGTTGGAGGTGCCTGCAGGGCCCTGATAAGCTCAGCACGGGGAGATCTGAGGGATTCCAGGAACCACCTTGGGCTCAGTGCCCTGTCCCCGAATTCCTGTGCTGGTGTCACCCATGCCCTGGGGCTGCCCTTGGCTCTGATGCTCTGATGCACCAATGTGCCAACAGCCATGTGCCAGTGCCCCAGCGTGCCAGGGTGGTGTGGCCATGCAGCCACACACAGACCTTGCTCCAGACCTTTCTGCCCCTCCACGAACGGCACTGAGGAGCCCTGAACTTCAGCAGAACCTCCATGCCCAGCTCTCCCCTCACCCTGTGAGCCCCAGAGGAGGGGATGGCATCAGAGCCCTGTGCCATCCTCTCCTGTCACACCACAGGAGCTGGTCACCCCGTGTTTGCCCTCCTGCCACAGCAGCCCTGGCACTGCCAGCCCCAGCTCCTGCAGCAGGGGACATGCCACCTGCTCTGGGCACCTCTGGCAGCTGCAGGATAAGGGCAGGGCTGTGCCACAGCGTCCCTGGCGCCCTTGGTGCCTGGATGTGGCTGGATCTCAGTGGGATGGGTGACATTGCCATGCCCAGGACTGCCTTCCCTCCTGGCATGTGCCAGGCACTCAGCCCTGTCCCTGTGGGACGTCCCTGTCCTTGTCCCACTCCTGCCAGCCCCACTGGCACCCAAACATGGCCCTGGTGTCACACGGAGCTCAGCTGTGGGTGCTGGGGGTCCCATTTACCCCCTTGGTGCCCACTCACCCCCTTGGTGCCCCATTTACCTCCTTAGTGCTCACTCCCCATGTGCCTCTTACCCCCTTGGTGCCACCACCCTGTGCCATTACCTCCTTAGTGCCCCACTCACCCCCTTGGTGCCCCATTTACCTCCTTAGTGCTCCACTCACCCCCTTGGTGCCCCATTCACCCCTCAGTGTCCCATTTACCCCTTGGTGCCCCATTTATCCTGTGGTGCCACACTCACCTCCTTAGTGCCACACTCACCTCCTTAGTGCCCCATTTACCCCCTTGGTTACCCTCTTACCCCCTCGGTGCCCCACTCACCCCTCGGTGCCCGTTCCTGCTGGGCTGGCACTGCCTGGCCTGGGCACAGTGGCCGTGCCCGTGGCTGCCAGGTTGCTCTGTGCTTCCGGGCAGGTGAGCTGAGCCTGTTCTACCCTGGGGCTGAGCCAAAGTCCACAGGCGATGCCAAGGAGCCAGGAGCGCTCCACGCCCGCCTCAGGGCGTGTGCTGGCACCTGGGCTGGCACCAGCGAGGGGTGAGGCCCCACTGCCCCAGAGAGAGCCCTGGAATCCCTGCCCTGGGCAGAAACGGGACCTGGGGATGGACAGAGACCCTTGGCCATGTGGTAATGGCACCTGGGGACATCCAGAAAACTGGGCATCTATGTCCCCTTTACCTGGGCAGCATCATCCCTTTCCTCCCATTATCCTGAGTGCCCCAGACCCCTCTCTGCCCCAGGAGAGAGCCCTGGGATCCCAGCCCTGGGTAGAAGCAGGACCTGGGGATGGACAGAAACCCGTGGCCATGTGGTGATGGCACCTGGGGGCATCACCCCCTTTACCTGGGCAGCCACATCCCCTTCACCTGGGCATCCATGCCCCCTTTACCTGGCCAGCGTCCTCCCTCATCCCTTTCCTCCTGGGTGCCCCAGACCCCTCTCTCTTCCCCCATTTTCTGCCCACACAACGATGGAACGGCAGAACCCACCCCAAACCGCCCACCCTCACCCTCCCAGCACCCCCAGCCACCCACGGTGCCTCCAGGCTGGTTGTTCACACGGTTTTATTTGCTCGTTTTTGGGTGTTTTACAAACAACGGGGTGTGGGGAGGATGGGATGGGAAAGGGAAAGGGGAAGGGGAAATTCAAACGGCTTCGGCACAAGTGAAAAGCTCAGGGGCACGGGAAGTGCACTTCAGCAGAGCTGGGAGGGGACAGGGGGGATGTGGGGCGGGGTGGGGACGATGCCAGGCCCAGCACCCGCTCCTGTCACACCCCACCCCATCCCGGGGGTCTCATCCTGCCCCCCAGCACCCCCAGGGCCGGGCTGGGCTGGGGGTCGGAGCCAAATGAGGGGCAGGGGGTGCCAGGGAGGGGAGGGAGCCCCAGTTTGGGGCTAAGGGGGATTGCAGGGCCCACAGGGTGGGATGGATGGGGTGGGTGGTGTTGGCCCCTGATGTGGGGTGGCAGGAGGTGACATTGCCCCCAGCGCTGTGGGGGCACCCAGGCCGTGCCCTGCTCTGCAGCAATGGGGCAGCAGCGGTGCCCAGCAGGGATGGAGGGGCAGGAGAGGCTCCCCTTGCCCTGGCAGTGCCCTCCCAATGCCCCCCTTGCCCTGGCAGTGCCCCCCAAACCCCCCTACCCCAGCCCTGCCTCTCCCAGGGGCTGTGGGTGCCAGGTTGGGGCTCAGCACAGTGACTCCAATGGGGACAAAACTGCAGCCTGGGTGGCACCTGGAGGGCACCAGGGGTGGCATGGGGACAGGGGGTGGCACTGCTCACACAGGGGGAGTGTGGGGGAAGGAAAGGCCCATCCTTGGGGGAGCTGAGCCCCATCCTTGGCTGCTGGACCAGCAGTGTCCTGGTGGGCTGGGCAGCTTGGATTCTGCCCCACACACATTTTGGGGGACCCCCATGGCAGAAGGAACCCTCTCACTCTTGGAAAAGGATCCCTCACCCTGCCCAAAGCTCCTGGGGAGCTCATGGGCAGCTGATGTGGGCACTGGGGACGATGGGGGGCTCCCCCTGCCTGCCCCAGCTGGTCTCAGTGGGGAGGAAACGCTGGTGCTGGTGGTGGAATCCCCACTGAAGGGCTGGGGTGCAGGGTTAGGCTGCCCCTCTGTGGGACACCACACCCCTGGCAGCTCCCAGTGCCCGAATTTGGGGTGAGCTGGGCTGCCCCCCACCCTGGGGACCCCAAAGCTGCAGCCCAGGAGCCCAGAACGTGGCAGAGACAAGAAGGGAACAGGATGCTGGGCCACACTGCTGCTGCCACGAGGAACCACAGGACCCCCAGCCCATTCCTGCCCCACAGGGCTGAGCCCCCCAAGCTGCCCCTCACTCGCTGGCACTGCCCCAGGGGGACACGGGTACAATTCAGCCCCCTCAGCTGGCACAGTGAGGGCTCCAGGACGTGCCAGGAGGAGCAGGGCAGGCCTGGACTGACCCTGCAGGAGCCCCAGGCCATCAGCACAGCCCAGTGCCAGCGAGGGATGGATGATGCCCTCCATGCCCTTCCCTCACTGGCACTGCCCTATGGCGACACGGGCACAGTTCAGCCCCCTCAGCTGGCACAGTGAGGGCTCCAAGATGTGGAGCTGAGCCCAGGAGGAGATGGGGACAGGCTGGGCTGAGCCTGCAGGAGCCCCAGGTGGCTCTGACCGAGTACCAGCGAGGGATGGATGCTGCCCTCAATGCCCTTCCCTCACTGGCATTGCCCCAGGGGGGCATGGGCACAGTTCAGCCCCCTCAGCTGGCACAGTGAGGGCTCCAAGCTGAGCCCAGGAGGAGCAGAGCAGGCCCTGCAGGTGCCCCAGGTGGCTCTGGCCATCAGCACAGCCCAATGCCAGGCAGGGATGGACGCTGCCCTCGATGCCCTGGGCACGCCCTGCCCTGGAGGGCTTGGAGAGCGCAGGGATGAGGAGATGGAGCAGAGATGTCCAGGGGCAGCCAGCGGCCAGCAGAGCCAAACCTCGCCCTGCTGAGCTGGATGATGGAGGCACAGAGGGAGAGGCTGGCACGGGGCTGGCACAGGGCTGGCACGGGGCTGGCTCCCATGCCCACCGCGGGCTGGCAGCTCCCGGGGACTCATCCACGGACACAGCGACGTCCTCCGATCCCCTGCCCGGCGGCTCCATCCCCCGGCGGCTCCGGGACGGTGTCGGTGACAGCGGGGCTGTGCTGGGCACGGGGCGGGCGCACCGTGGGGCGAGGGGGGCACTAATAAACACCACAGGCAGCGCTGGTGGGGGCGGCACGGGGCTGGCACCGGGCACGCGGGGCGGGCATCCCCGCTGTTGGCACCGCGCTGGACGTCCCCGGTTGTGCAGAGAGAGGGGCCGGTGTCCGGTGGGATGGGGGAACAGGGGGCTCGGCGCGGGGCTCACATCACCGTGCAGCACTTGCAGCGCTGCTTCTTCACGTCTGTCTCCTGCTCGGCCTCCTTGGCATCTGTGGCGTTGGCACCGTGCCCCGCCGAGCCCTCCTCGCCCAGGGGCTGCGCCGGCTCCAGGGCGGTGCCGTTGGGCGGCGTGTGGTCCTTGAGAGCCGGCTCCGCCTTGCCCTCGGCATCCTCGATCACCACCAGCTCGGCCTTGATGGTGCCCTCCAGCCCCAGCACCTTCTTGGTCTCGTTCTCATCCTCCACGTTCTGGTAGCCCATGAAGATCATGGTGACGGGCTGCTGCTGCTCCTGGCCGCCCTCTGTCCCCTCGCCCGGTGCCACCTTGGCCTGCAGCCCCGTGATCTCCCGTCGCGGTGTCGCCTTCTGGCTGCCCGCGCCGCCCTTGGCCGGGGTCTGGCGCCCTTCGGCCTCGTCCGCCTTGTGCAGGAGCTCGTCCACCTCGGAGGAGCTCAGGGGGTGAGCCCCGTTCTGCAGGGCCCCGTCCTCGGCGCTCACCGCGTGCACCACTGCGGGGACAGGAGAGGGACGGTCAGAGGGGCTCGGGGTGGGGCACCAGGTGAGCTGTGTGAGCCCTTCCCCTCTCCAAAGGTGCTGCCACTGAGGCTGGGGCTCCCAGAGCATCCCAACCCTCCCCTCTGTGGTCACTGAGTGACCTCCCCATCTCCAAAAGTGCTGCCACTGAGGCTGGAAGTCCCACAGCATCCCAACCGTCCCCTCTCTGGTCACAGAGTGACCTCCTCATCTCCAAAGGTGCTGCCACCAAGGTTGGTGCTCTCACAGCATCCCAACCGTCCCCTCTGTGGTCACAGAGTGACCCTTTCCCCTCTCCAAAGGTCCTGCTGGGACTCCCACAGCATCCCAACACTCCTCTCTGTGGTCACTGAGTGACCCCTTCCCCTCTCCAAAGGTGAGAGAAGCTATGGATGGGGGCACCAAATGAGCTGGCAAAGTTCCTGCTGTCAGACCCAGCTCCTGTGTGACCCCTTCTCATCTCCAAAGGTGCTGCCACTGAGGCTGGGACTCCCAGAGCATCCCAACCCTCCCCTGTGTGGTCACAGAGTGACCTCCCCATCCCCAAAGGTCCTTCTACTGAGAATGAGACTCTCACAGCATCCCAATCTTCCCCTCTGCAGTCACAGAGTGACCCCTTCCCCTCTCCAAAGGTGCTGCCACTGAGGCTGGGACTCCACAACATCCCAGAGCTGCTGCCAGACCCTCTCTCATCACCTGGCAGCAGCCAGGGAGACTGAAATAAATAAAAGTCCAGTGGAAGGAGCTGTTCCCAGAGCCTCAGGCTCAGCCAGCCCTGCAGGAGCCAGGGCTGTTTGCCAGGCCAAGCTGCCACGGCAGGACGGTGTCTGCTGGCAGCCAGGGCTGGAGTGACACTCTGCCAGGTCACCACTGCCACCTCTGAGCCCCCAGAGACGCTGGGCAGCTGCTGCCCCACTGTGTCCCCACCACATGGGGCTCTCCCACCCCACTGCTCATGGCACTGGGGCAGAGATGCCATGGCCAGAGCAGCCAAGGGCTCCTTGTGCTCTCCACTTGCCCTGGGCCATGATGTGATGGTCAGTGGGTGAGGGACAGTGACCAGCCTGGCACAGCCATGGCCACACAGAGGGGCTGAATGGGAGCACTGTGTTTTCCTTGAACAGGGGTTTGTTCCACCACAGTTCCCAGTAGGATGCTCCACTTCCATGTCTGGTCCTTGCCACCACGATGGTGCTTTGGGTTTGGTTTGTCCTTGTCACCAAGATGGTCATTTGGGTTTGGTTTGTCCTTGTCAGCATGATGTTCACTTGGGTTTGGCTGGTCCCTGTCACCACAATGGTTCCTTGGGTGGGCTGGTCCTTGCCACCACGATGGTCATTTGGATTTGGCTGGTTCTGGACACCACGATGGTCATTTGTGTCCTTGCCACCATAATGGTCATTTGGAGCAGGTTCCCAGATGTTCCCAAAAGCAGCAGGAACTGCAGACAGGGACCAGCCTTGGTGCTGCACTTGTGCCATCTCCATCAGCCACTGTCAGCATGATGATCATTGGGTTTGGTTTGTCCTTGTCACCACAGTGGCTATTTGGGTTTGGCTGGTCCCTGTCACCACAATGGTTCCTTGGATGGGCTGGTCCTTGCCACCATGATGGTCATTTGGGTTTGGTTTGTCCTTGCCACCACAATGGTTCCTTGGGTGGGATGGTCCTTGCCACCATGATGGTCATTTGGGTTTGGCTTGTCCTTGTCAGCATGATGGTCATTGGGTTTGGTTTGTCCTTGCCACCACAATGGTTCCTTGGGTGGGATGGTCCTTGCCACCATGATGGTTATTTGGATTTGGCTGGTTCTTGACACCACGATGGTCATTTGGGTCCTTGCCACCACGATGGTCCTCTGGAGAGGTTCCCAGATGTTCCCAAAAGCAGCAGGAGCTGCAGACAGGGACCAGCCGTGGTGCTCCACTTGTGCCATCTCCATCAGCCACTGTCCCTGCTGCCAGCCTGTGGGACAGGCCAGCATGGTGCTGATGCACGTTCCCTGCCCATGGGACAGCGTTGGACAGCACAGATCCTCTTCTCTGCTCTCCAGCAGCGCAGGGCGACGATGTGCAAACCACCAGGACCATCCACACCGTGCTGCCATGACAATGCTGCGATCCACCGTGCTGGGGTTGGTGAGGGATTGCCCTCAGGAGCATCCCCTGCCCTTCCTCACCCTGCTGGGACATTTGGGTGGCCTCTCCCTGTCCCCTGGCCCGTACCTTTCAGCTCGTCCTCGTACACCTTGACGCCCTGCACGCAGTGGTTCTGGGGCAGCATGGTGGTGCTGGACAGGACCTTGGTCTCCCCAGTCACTCTGTCCTTCTCCACGGTGATCTCCACCGAGTACATGGCTGGGACACAGAGGGGACAGCGTGGGTTACGGTGCCCTGGCCCTGCCTGTGCCCTGCTCTGAGGGTGGTGGCAGGACAGAGCATGGCAGGAGCGCTGTGGTGATCAGCAGGGATCAGAGATGCCCAGTGGTGCTCAGAGGTGCTCAGCAGTGCCCAGCAGGGCTCAGTGATGTTAGCAGGGTCCAGCAGGGCTCAGCAAAGCTCAGTGATGCTCAGCAGGGCTCAGGAGCACTCAGTGGTGCCCGGCAGGGCTCAGAAAGGCTCAATGGTGCCCAGCAGGGCTCAGTGGTCCCCAGCAATGCTCAGCAGGGCTCAGTGGTGCCCAGCAATGCTCAATGGTGCCCAGAGGTGCCCAGCTGTGCCCAGCAAGGCTCAGTGGTGCCCAGCAGGGCTCAGTAGTTCTCAGCAAGGCTCAGGAGCGCTCAGAGGTGCCCAGTGATGCTCAGCAGGGCTCAGAGGTGCTCAGCAGTGCCCAGCAGGGCTCAGTGATGTTAGCAGGGTCCAGCAGGGCTCAGTGATGCTCAGCAAGGCTCAGTGGTGCCCGGCAGGGCTCAGAAAGGCTCAATGGTGCCCAACAGGGCTCAGTGGTGCCCAGCGATGCCCAGCAAGGCTCAGTAGCACCCAGCAGGGCTCAGCAGGACTCAGAGGTGCCCAGCAGGGCTCAGGAGCACTCAGCAGTGCCCAGCAGGGCTCTGAGGTGCCCAGCAGGGCCCAGCAGTGTTAGCAAGGCAGCAGCAAGGAGCAGTCAATGGCAGAGGCAGGTGTGACACCCCTGGCACATCCTGGTACCTGTGTCCATCCTGGTGCTGCTGGCATCCCCTTACCTGCATGGCTGCTGTGCTTCTGGGGCCGTGTCCGTCTGTCCAGGCAGTGAGAAATCCTGCCATTGGGCCTGGCTGGGGGCCAGGGTCATGCCCAGGGAGCTGCAACCCCCATGAGGGTGCTGGTGCTGGCACAGCCCCTCTGCCCCCATGGGATGGGTGACTCTTGGCATCTCTCCTTCCATTCCACTCCTGGCCAGCAGCGGGGTCCCCTCAGCCCTATCCAAGGACCCCAAATGGGCTCTGCCCCATTCTGGTGCCAGTCTGAGCTCTGCCCCAAACCTCCCCAGCCCCGTGTGCCCCCCAGCTCCCTGTGCCTGGCACTGCTGCCTCAGCCTGCCCAGAGAAGCTGCAAACAGAGCAGGGAGGATGGAACTGCAGCAGAAACATGAGCAGGGCTCAGGGCAGGGCCCAGAGCCACGAACCAGCCGTGGGTTGGGGTGAAAGCAGAACCAAGGAGGGATGTTCAGTGCCCTGCGCTTGGGAAGGCATCGAGCAAGCTGAGGGTGGCACAGAGGGCAGGGGGAGCAGCCTGCAGGGAGCTCAGCGGGCACCTACCCGCCTTCATCATCTCACTGCCTTCCACTGCCTTCATGGGGCTGCTGGAGAGCCTCTTGTCAGCTGGAGATGGAGAGGAGACGCTGCCTGAGACCGGCTGTGCCCCAGCGTGTGCCCCGTGGATGGCACCTGGGAGGGCTCCCCCACCCAGGGCACACGGGCACAGGGCTCTGGTCCGGCTCTGCCCACCCATCCTGCCCTCAGGGCACCAGGAGGGCACAGCTGGTGCTGAAACACAGCCGAGAGATCAGGATTCACCTACCCTTAACTGTGCCCAGGGGACTCTGCAAAAAACAGAAGGGAGAGGTTAAAGGAGCTTGCAGGAACTGCCATAGACCCTCTGCGTGCACACCCACCACCCACAGCCCCCCAAACCCCCCAGGGATGGGCACCCCGACCCCATGGCCAGCAGCCCTGCCCACCTTCTGCGTGTTGGGGACAGCCTCAGCCTTCTTCTCCTCCTTGGCTGCTGCCTCTGCCAGGTTCTCCTTGGTCGAGGCCACTGAGCTGCTGTTCTCCAGCATCTCCAGCTCCTTCTCCAGCCTGCAGGGAGAGCCAGGGCTGAGGGCAGGGTGGGACAGGGAAATGGGGTGCAGCAACACAGGGCAGGGGAGAGGGGACACCCAGATTGTCCCCACAAGGAGCAGGGACACACAGACTGTGGCATGGCTGTCACCTTGCAGGGGAAAACTGTGGGAACTCAGAACATCCCTCTGGCTGTCCAGCATGGCCAAGACCCTGCCAGGGGGCTCAGAGACCCTGGCACAGAGCCCAAAACACCTGTGGGTTTGATTATCACCAACCTTATATGAAGGTCAGCAAGCCACAACAGTTTAAGTAAAATAATAGTGAAGTTATCACAAGGTGGAAAAGCAGATTTTGGGGTTTTTGGAATGGGATTCAGGGGGGCAAGATGGAGGGAACTGGGTGTGTCCAGCCTTTCTCCTTCTTCTTCTTGGCCTCCATCTTCTGCTGTGATGGTGGCACTTACAGATTGGTTTAGAGTAGAAGCTCACTGTCTAACATAGGTGATAAGAATTGGGAAGTAATTGTAAATATTGTACGCCTGGTTTTTAGTATAAAGACTGCCCTGGGGGCAGGCAGAGTTCCTGGACTGTCTTGCTGAGTGGATCTCGGCAGGACAGGAGAAAGAATTTTATAGATAAGATATAATAAACAACCTTGAGACCGAGAAATTAAGAGCTCTGACTCCTTCTTCAAGCACTGGGCTGGGAAAAGAGATTTTTGAACTTTTCTCGGGGTCACTGTGACCAGCTAGAGACCCCGACACAAAAGCCAATGGGGTCAGCACCAAATGGATGGCAGAGATCCCACCATGGGCATATAGTTTTAATATAATATATCTCATAAAATAATAAATCAAGCCTTCTGAAACGTGGAGTCAGATCCTCATCTCCTCCCTCAAACTGAGACCCCTGTGACCACGGTCACACAGCAGCTCCAAGCTCAGCGTGCCCTGCCTTGTTCCCAGCACCTGAATCTCAGCACCCACCTGCCCAAGGATGCTGGAAGGATACCCAGGGATGCCCAGGGGTGCCCAGGGATATCCAGGGATGCCCAGGGATGCTGGAAGGATGCCCAGGGATGTCCAGGGGTGCCCAGGATGCCCAGGGGTGGCCAGGGGGTCTCTGGAGGGACTCTTGTGCCCTCTACCTGCACCCCAACATCCATCCCCACACCAGCCCTGTTACCTCTGGATGGTTTCCTCCAGCTCCTTGGTCTTCACCTCGTCCTCCTGCATCTGTTTCTTCATGGCCTCTTCCTCCTCGGAGGCAGAAGCCGGGGCTCCCTCCAGGAGCCATCTCTCCCGCAGAGCCTTGGACTGGGGGGCACAAAAGGGGGGTCACAATTCTGCCCTCCCCAGCTGGGGAGGATCCCCGTGGTCTCCAGGGGGGGATTCTCACCTTGAGATGCTGCAGCTGCCTCCTGTCATCCTCCAGCTGCCGCCTTTTGTTCTCGATCTCCGTCTGACGCTTCCGCTTCTCCTGCAGGGACAGAGGGGTCGGTGCGGGGACCCCCGGGATTGGGGTTTCCAGTGTGAAAAATGCGAATTTTGTGATTGGCTTTTCACAAATATAAAAATGAATATTGAATGTGTTGTGCTAGAGAGTGGTGCTGTGTTAATTCTCTTAAGTAGTGAGGTAAATATAGTTTTGGGTTATAAAAAATGTTAAAATAGAAATGATGCTGTGTAAGACACTTATTTTAAAGAGAGGAATTGCAGCGAGGTAGCAGCCACAGGACACCTGAATCTTTCAGAGAAAGAGAATTTATTGCTCTCTTATCAGAAGGAACAAACTTCTTCCCATCTCGCTCAGTCACGATTCAGAGGAAGAAGCTGACACTGACCAGACAGAATCCTGTGTTTGAATGGAATTTATGCATCATGTATGAAGTGTATGAATATGCAATGGGCTAATGTTTTTAAGGGTCAATCCTTTGTTAACTGTGTCCTTTTTTGGGCTTATGCTGCCTAGAAAAAGGTACCCAGACTGTCCATAACTCTTTGTCTTTATTGTCTCATATTGTCCTAATTCAAACTGTCAAAACTATTATTACTAATTATTATATTATATTTATTAGCACTACTAATTATTATATTATATTATATTATATATATTATTACTAATTATTACTAAGTATTATATTAAATATATTAAAATATATATTATATAATATTATAAAACATATATTATATAATATATATACTATAATATATATAGTATATATTATTAATGATAATATATAATATATAATATATAATATATAATATATAATATAGAATGTATAATGTATATTTAATATAATAATTATATTATATATTGGTATCTATTAGTATATAATTATTATAATTACATATGATAATTATTATTATTATTATTATTATTATTATTATTGTTATTGTTATTGTTATTATTATTTTCCTACTATTATTTTCCTATTATTATTAAATTCTATTACTATTTTTATAACAATTTTATTACTATTAAACTTTTAAAATTTTAAAAAACAAGTGATTGGGCGTTTTTCACACCAGCCTTGGGAACACCCCACAGCAAGGCTGGTACCGAATCCCTGCTCTCTCTGGGACAAACCGAGGCATTGAGGGTGTGGAGGATTTCTCAAAATGTCATCTCCAAATGTCACCGTCCCCTCGGCGGCCCCGCGGGCTCTGCCTCGTCCCCCCCTCGCTGCCACCCGTCCTGGGGCTGCTCCAGATCATTTCAGCAGAGTCAGAGCCGGCGCTTTCTGCTCTGCTCCAGAACAATTTGCCCTTTGTGTGGCACAGATCGGCCGCTGCCGGCGGGGCCGGGCACTGGGGCTGCGCTGGGTGGGTTCGAGCAGCTCCCCTGCCCTGCTCTGAGCTGGGAGGGGTCACTCAGCAGGGCCCCAACTGCTCCCTAATTAATATAATATATATATAATATAGCTATTTATAATTAGTTATTTGTAATTTTTATGTGTATTTATAACACATATATATAATAGAATTATTTATATTTAGTTAATATATAATAATAAATTATTAATATAAGATATAATATAGCTATTTATAATTAGCATTGTGTAATTTATATATATATACATATAATATTTATAATATGTATTTATATAATAGTTATTTCCAATAATATTATTAATATAATATACATATAGTTGTTTGTAATGTATTTGTATATTTATATATTATAATATATATTTATATAATAAGTTATTATAAATATATTATAATATATATAATAGTTATTTATAATTAGTTATTTGTAATTTTTATATATAATATCCCTTCATAATATATATTTATATAATAGAGATATTTATAATAATATTATTAATGTAATATATAATATAGTTCTTTACAATTACTTATTTATAAATTTAATATATATTTATAATATATATTTATATAATAGTTATTTCCAATAATATTATTAATATAAAATATAATATAGTTATTTATAATTAGTTTTGTGTAATTTATATATATTATATATTTATAATATGTATTTATATAATAGACTTATTTATAATAATATTATTAATATAATATATAATATAGTTATTTATAATTAGTTATTTGTAATTTGTATATATTTATAATGTATATTTATATAATATAATTATTTATAATAATATTATTAATATAATATATAATATAGTTCTTTACAATTAGTTTTTTATAAATTTAATATATATTTATAATGTATATTTATATAATAGAGTTATTTATAATAATATTATTAATATAATAGATATAATATAGTGCTCATGCCGGGCATGGCTGGAGAGCAGCATCCTCAGCCCTTCCTGGGGAAGGAACCATCACTCATTTCCCTCACTTGGGGCTCGTTAAGGCGCTGCTTCATTAATTAAACCTCCCAGCTGCCTGTTGCTTGCTCTGTCCCCGTTTCAAGCTGTGACACCCCAAGAGGAGCCCCCATGGGCCATTCTGAGCCCGATGTGTGGCTGAGCGCCTGCCCAGCTCTCCTGCACCTCCTCCTGCCCTGTCTGCCCTGTGTGATGCTGGAGATGCCCTGGGGCCAGGGAGGGACTCACCGCGATGGCCTGCAGCCTCTCCTGCTGAAGGGTGCTGGCCTCCACGACCCTGCGGAGAGAGCAGAGAGCAGCTGTGAGCGGGGACAGCAGTGGAGATCACTGGGACAGCTGTGACACTGGCACTGTGGGACACTGACCAAGGCTGAGCCCTTCCCTTTGACCATCTGCTTCCTCCTTGCTGCCCTGGCACCAAGCATCCCTCACTGCTCGGATCCTCCAGGCACCTCTTACCCCTGTCCTGCCCAAATCCTGCTCAAATCATGCCCAAATCCTGCCCAAATCCTGCCTTGCCCAGCCCCTGGAGCACTCAGCTCGTGCAGATCCACTCCTGCCGTGGTGCAGATGGAAACTGTGAGCATGGAGGGGCTGGAGCAGGGCACTGATGGAGCTGTGAGGGGCTGGGCAGGATGATCCTGGAGCAGGATGATCCTGGAGCAGGATGATGCTGAGGCTGTGAGGAGCTGGGGCTGTGAGGGGCTGGACAGGATGATGCGAGCGGGTGATGCGGAGCTTGAGTGCAGGAGCGGGCCTGCTGGGGCTGTGAGGAGCTGGGCAGGATGGTGCTGGAGCTGTGGGGAGCTGGCAGGATGGTGCTGGAGCAGGATGATGCTGGAGCTTTGAGGGGCTAGGGCTGTGAGGGGCAGGAGCAGGATGATGCTGGAGCAGGATGCTGCTGGGGCTGTGAGGGGCTGGACAGGATGATGCTGGAGCTCTGAGGTGCAGGAGCAGAATGATGGAGCTGTGAGGGGCAGGAGCAGGATGATGCTGGAGCAGGATGGTGCTGGGGCTGTGAGGGGTTGGAGCAGGGCCCTGCTGGCTGCCCCGTGTTCCAATCTGGCTCAAGCTTTCCATTCCAATTTCCAAGCCCTTTCTTGGCTGCTCACACCTTTCCCCGGCTGTGACCTTTCCGGGCTGTGTACACAGGCACATGTGCACAGGCAGACAGATACACTCATGTGCACAGACTGACACACACATGTGCACAGACAGACATACTCATGTGCACAGACAGACACATGGACACACAAAACAGCAGCCTCTGCTCCCCGTGCTCCCCGTGCCCCCGTGGGCACCTCAGCAGCCCGGCCATGCCAGGATCCCTCTGCTGCCAGCTCCTCTCTGGCCTGGCACAGCTCTCCCAGGGATCATCAGGGATCATCCCCCACCCCACAGCCCCCCGTCCCCATCCCCGCAGCCCCCTGTGCCTGTCCCCATCCCCGCCCTCCTTGTCCCCAGGGTGTGGTGACCCAGCCCAGCCCAGCCCCGGGGCTCCAGGTGCGGGGCAGTGCCCGGTGGGACCAGGATGCCCCACAGGAGCTGCTGGCTGCCGGCCAGGCTGTGCTAATGAAGCGCTGAGCTGTGGCACTAATTAGGGTGGGAGGCACCGAGGTATTGCCAGCGATGGATCAGCTCTGCTCCCTTCCTAGAGCAAGGGATGGAGAAGCAGGCTCAGTGCTCCCAGAGAGGGAGTTTGACAAAGATGGGGGGCTGAGCCCCACAAATGGCACCATGGGCTGTGCCAGCCGTGTGTGTGCCCTCACAGGGGCTCCCCACAGGCTGCCCCACCACTCAAACGGGCTCTGCAGGCTCAGAGAAGCCTCTGCTCCCTCCTCGAAGGCAGCAACGAGCTGGGAGCTGCTCAGAGGAGCCGTCCTCCCCTCACCCCACACGCTGGGGATCCCTGTGATGCACAAAATCCAGGCCAGGAAAACAAACCCTGGGGAAGGTGTTGCTTTTGTGGTGTTATTTTTGTGCTGTTTGCAGCGACGCTGGGACTGCTCTACCGGCACTGCTCTCACATCCCTGTGTCCCCTGGGGTGTCCCCTGTGTCCCCTCACCACCCCACACCATCATCATCATGGTCTTCCTCCTGCTCTGGGTCCCCTCAGCCCAGCCCTTGGCATCCCCACACTCCCAGCCCTGTTTCTCTCCTGGATCTTGCACTGTTCCACAGATCCAAACTTTTACAGCATTCCTGAAACATTCTGTTCTGCTTTTTCCTCTCTCCTCCATCCTCTTTTTTTTTTATTTTCCATTATTTGCTGCAGACTCCACATTCCCAGGTCAGACGCCAGGAAATCTTCCTGGCCCAGGGAGAGACACAAAACAGGCTGGGACAATCTCTCAGAGCCTGCTCAGACCCTGCTCTGGGGGCTCTGATCCATCCTGGGGGGCCGAGCAGGGACCCCCCAAGCCCCCCCCAGTCTCTGCTTGCTGGGACAAGGCACTGAGGTGGAGTGAGGGGGTCCCAGGCCCCCCAAAACCCCCATCCAGCCTGCCCTGCCCTGTCTCTGGGGCCCTTGTGACTGATGGAGGCGGTTCCCTGGCGACAGTTCCCTGGCAACGGTGCCATGGCAACGGCGCCATGGCAACGGGAGAGCGCCAGGGGGATGTGGGGGGATGCTCAGGGGGATGTGGGGGGATGCTCGTGGTGGCAGAGGGAGCACAGGGGTTGGGGTGCCCTCCCTAGGCCTGGCACCCTGACACAGTGTCAGTCAGAGCTGTGGCATCATTGGGACAGTTTAGAGGTTCTGGTGCTCCTGATCCATCCATTCCAACCATGCCAGCAAAGGTTGGAAGGTGATCCCAGGAGCCACTGAGCTCCTCAGGAGCCTCCAGCCCAGACAAGGAGCAGGGAAGAGGAGCAGGGACATGGGGGATGATGGCCTGGGGACTCACAGGAGCAATCCCCAGGCTTGAGACTGGACCCACACACATGTGTGAGCATACACACACCCATGCTCTCCTGCACTCTCCCTGGGATCTCCTGCTCGTGGTGGCAGAGGGACCACAGGGTGGTCCAGGCATCCCTGGAGCTTCCTTAGGGGTTCTGGTGCTCCTGATCCATCCTGGGTGCCAGCAAAGGTGGGAAGGTGATCCCAGGAGCCACCAGGCCAGACAAGGAGCAGGGACATGGGGAATGACACCCTAACAAAGAGCAGGGAGAAGGAGCAGAGACACGGGGGATGACACCCTGGGAGCACCCAGGAACAATCCCCAGGCCCAAAGCTGGACTTACACACACGTGTGAGCACACACACACCCGTGCTCTCCCCGTGCTCTCCCTGGGCTCTCCCCGGGCTCTCCAGCTCTTTCCAGCCCTGCTGATGCTGCCGTTTCCCACCATCACAAGGGAAGCCCGTGACCTTTTGTCTCCTCCCCGCCTGACATGAAACAATAATGTTTATTTGCCTTCCTCCGGTTTTTTCCCATTAGCTCATCCAAATGTGTGAAGAGCCGCTTGGAGCTGCTCCCCTGCCCTGCCCTCCCTCCCCACCCGAGCTGGGGGAGCCCAGCAGAGCTCCCTGCATGGAGCAGGCCCGGGCTGTGTGGCAAAGACACCAATCGAGGCATCAGCGCTGATTTCCAGCTCCATTTCCATGCCAGGAGCACGGAGTGACGAGGATGCAAAGCTCTGTCACAAAGCCACGAACAGCGGGGCCGGGATCGAACGCCCCCGATGGCAGGAGAGGGAGGGGAAAGGAGGGGAAGGGGAGGGGGCTGCAGCCGCCCTGGGGCTGCCATGCATCGACCGTGAAGGCAAATGCATCATCGACAGCGGGATGGGGCAGGGATGGGCAGAAATGGGCAGGGATGGGCAGAAATGAGCGTGGCCAGCACAGGGTGGGGACCATGCTCAGGTCCTGCTGCATCCATCCATGGCATCCTCCCTGCCTGCCCCACAGTTTCTGCATCACCCCAATGCCCATCACACTCCTCACATCTGCCTGCACAGCCTCAGCCATCCCCCTGCTCGGGGAAGGGACAGGGACAGGGACAGGGACAGGGACAGAGGGGGGAGGAGATGGCAGCCCCAGGCTCCCAAAAAAAAAAAACAACGCAGATGCATTAGAGCAAAGCCGAGCTGCCTGATTGATTCTCCGGGCTGAGACGTGGGCTGGGAGTGCCAGGAGAAAATGGATCCCATGAATATTTGATGAACGGAGGCTCGGGGAAGGGAGTTTGATTGGAAAATTACAGATCTTTCAAACAATGGTTCAAGTGCCCTCCAAACACTTGGGTTTCCAGCTCCTTTCCAGTTAGAGGAGCAAGGAAACTCCCCCCAGGATTCATGAATGAGAGTGGAGCCGGCTGCTCCCCACCCCCAGGGGCAGTGACAGTGCTGGCACTGGCCAGGATGTGGCACCTGTCCCCTGTCACAGCCATCCCTGTGTTGCTGTGTGCCAGGAACAGCAATGCCATGAGCACAGGCACAGATGATGCTCCGAGGAGGCAGCAGGAAGGTGGATCCAGAGCCCTGACACCCAGACAAGGAGCAGGGACATGGGGATGACACCCTGGGGGCTCACAGGGAGCTCAGTGCTCAGTGCCAAGCCCAAGATCTGGGCCCAACCCAAGGAAAAACCTGTCTGGGGCAGGATCCACCCGGCTCCTTTCCCTGCTCCAGGCTCATCCTTGTCCCTGACAGTGGCTCCTGTCTGGGGCCTGGGGGCTGCTTGTCTCGGGATGCACTGAGGAGATGCAGGAATCTGGGCTGTGCACCTCCTCAGCTTTCCTGGGGCATCTCCACTGCTTGAAGCCCATCTCAGCTCCCATCTCAGCTCCCAGCTCAGCTCCCAGCTCAGCTGCAGCCCCATGAACTCCCATCCCCCTGGGGAAAGGGGCTGTTTCCAGCCAGGAAGCAGCAACACCAACAGCAGCGGCTTCCCAGGAAACCTGCTCCAGTTCCTCCCAGCTCCTCCCAGCAAGGCAGGTCCAGCTGAGAGGCCCTGTGAGCTCTGAAATCCATGATCTGCCAGACCCAGGCAGGGCTGGGTGCTGTGGTGGGGTGTTGCTGTGGGGTGTTTTTGTGGGATGCTGTTTTGGGGTGCTTTTTTGGGGTGCTGTTTTGGGGTGCTGTTTTGGGGACATGGCAAGGTGCTGCCCTGCTATTGTGGGGTGCTGTTGTTGTGGGATGCTGTTTTGGGGTGCTGTTTTGGGGTTTGTGGCCTCCCCTGCTCCAGCTGGGAATGGTGACAGTGCTGCCCCAGCTGGACACACGGACAGGACAGAGCTGATCCCTTCTGGAGGCAGCAGGGTCTGGCCTGGGTTTTATTTCTCCCTGGATGCCAGCAGAGAGCCAGGGCTTGAGTCCCTTCCCAAAGGACTCATGGCAGAAATCTCAGTTATTTCCCAAACAGAAATCTTCCTCTTTCCCCTGCAACTGCCACCTTCCAACCAGGGCAGGCAGGACCAGGAGAGCCCTCACTCCAAGGAGACCCTCAAAGCCAAGGGGAGAGCAGCAAAACAAACCAGCAGAGCAGCCAGATGTGAGCGCAGAATCTGCAGCTGCTCCCGAGCCCTGACAGCAGCAGGAGCAGAGGGCACAGGAGCAGCTCCAGAGGGACCAGCAGGGCCTTTTCCAGAGTTGGAAACTTTCTGCCAAAGCTCCCTGGGCACCAGTGGGTGGTGGCAGCCAGGACCCTCCTGCTGTGCCAAGGCAGAGCAGGAGCCAGGGCACGGTGCCCACCCCAGCAGTGCCCACCCCAGCAGTGCCCACAGAGCCAGGCCAGCACCTTGCCATGTCCCCAGCTGCCCTGGGACCCTCCTCATCCTCCAGCCCCTCAGCCAGGCTCTGCAGCTCAGTGCCTCCAGGGGCTCTGTTGTTTTTCTTCATGGCTGTGCCCCCCCACCTGGGGTCACTCATGGATTTTCATTCCAAATAAAGAGACGTTGGCAGGTGCTGGAAGGAGAAACCCTTTGCACCCCTCTGTGGTTGTTTGGGAGGGAGACTCGGTGCAGAGCAGGGTGAATGTGGAGCCCAGGAGCCCCCAGCCTGTCCAGCACCATCCCCAACAGCTCCTCACCCCCTCCCCAGGGCACGGCACACCCCTGGGCTCTGCCCTTCCCCTGGCTGCTGCCTTTTGGCAAATCACACACACCTTTTCCTCCCCAAAGAGGCTCCTTCCTGCAGGGACTGTGGCGCCCTGGAGCTGCCCCAAGCCTGGCCCAGCAGCACAGGGAGCCCTCTGTGCCTCCCCAGCCCCACAATTCCCACAACACCCCCAGCTCATTCTGGCCCCAGAGCCCACCCTGAGCCCAGCCCACCCCTCCCCATTGCCCCCATGGCTCCCATGTGCTGTGAGAGGGACCTGTTGAGCCCCCCTTGTGTCACTGCCCGGCGCCAATGGCGAGGTGCCCGCCAGGGTGAGGTGCCCACCAGGGTGAGGAGGACCCAAAACTGCCTGGAGGAACCCCCAGTGCCAACCCCAGTGGGTATTCACCATGCTGGCCACCAGAGCCACCAGGCCTGGCTGAGACAGGGCCAGCGCTGCCTTCCAGCCCCTCGAGCACCCTCCTGGTGTCCCCAAAGGGGTAAAACCAGCAGGACAGGCGGTGGCCACCAGCCCCTAGTGGCCTCTGCCTGCTCCGTCCTTCCCCCACCCTCCCGGCTCCGGTCAGGGCCCCAGCGCAGCACACAAAGGATGAGGCCGGGCTCCCACAGGGTCCGTCTGTCCATCCGCTCCACCAGGATCCCCCCGGCCACAGCCGCTTCCCCAGGGCAGGGTTTGGGGGCGCAGCGCAGGGAGGGGTCCGCAGCTCTCCCCACCCACTCACCCCACCACACGCAGCAGCAACAACAGGTTCAAAACACAAAAATAAACGCCCTGTCCACCCCCTCGCCCCGATTCCTGCGCCGCTGCCAGCCCCGGTACCCCGAGCACCCTCGGCACCCCCGCACCCCAATCCCGGGGCCTCGCTGCTGCTGCTGCCCCCCAAACCGGGACCGGGACCGGGGAGGGGCCGCACCTGCTGAGCGGCGCCGGGGACAAGGAGGCCCCGGGATGGGGGTACCGAGCCCCGGAACCGAGGGGGTGGGAGCCCCCCGTATTTGGGGCCTGAGCTCCGGGAGCTGGAGGGATGTGAGCCCCCAGTTTTGGGGTCACAACGCAGGAATGGGGGGGATGCGAGCCCCACCTCCGGTTTTGGGGGTCCCAAACCTCAGCATAGGGGGATTCAAACCTCCATTACCGGAGTGATGAATCCCCAGAATCGGGGGGGTGGGAGCCTCCGGTTTTGGGGTGCTGAGTGCCCGGGAGCGGGGGGATATGAGACCCCACGTTGGGACTCCCCAGCCGCGGCATCGGGGGTGTCGGAGCCCCCGGTAGGACCGGACAGAGCTTCCCGCAGCCCCGTGCGGGGGTCCCGAGCCCCCCCGTCCCCCGCTTCCCGCTCCCCCCTCCCGGTACTGCAGTCTGAGCCGGCGGGGCCCGGGGGAGCCGCGGCCCGGTACCGGGACCCCGGCTCGGCTCCGGTACTCACTCCATGGTCCCGTGGCGGCTCCGGTGGGCTCGGCGAGCGGCGGAGCGGGGCCGGCGGCCGCCGGCGTGCCGGCGCTCAGGGCCCGGCGGGCGGCGGCATCCCCGGCGGGGCTGCGGGATGCGCAGGGATGTCGGGACCGCGCCGGTGCTCCCGCCTCCCTCCCTCCCGCACAGCTCCGTCTGCCGGGCGCGCCCCGCCACTGCCGCCGCCCATCGGCCGCGCCAGGCTCGGGTTATCTGCTCCTGGGGGTCCCAGATGCGTCCCGGCCCCCCATTCCTCACCCGGAGATTTTGGGGGTCCCGTAGTGGGTCCTGGGGAGAGTTGGAGGGGCTGCATTCAGAGCCCGTCCATGAGCACAGCCCCTGTCAGGGGTAACCCACTCTCCTGTGAGTGCAGCCACCCCGTCCTGCCCCACTCCAGGAACTCTTTGCTCCCCCTTTCCCCTCCCCTATTTCCCAACCCAACGGCCCAACTGCCGCAGGAAGCCCTGGGCCGCCCTGCGTTGGGAAATCTGCCCAGCTCTGCCGGGACACAGCTCTGCTCTGGGCCCCAGAGTGAGCCAGGTTCTGCAGTGAGGGTCAACACATCCCCCCACACCCTGCCCCCCATCCCTGCACCCCTTTCTGCCTTCCAGGTTGATGCAGAATAGAGGGAGGAAACTGCCCCTCTGCCCACAGCATAATCCCACAGTTATTGGGGTTTTGGAGGGGCTGAAAGAGGCATTGGATGGGGGCACAGCACAGTCCCTGTGCCACCCACAGCACTCCTGGGGACACTGTGGAGTCTGAGAGGTGTCCTGGGGCCCCGCTGCTGCCACCTCCCTGCGGAGAGGAGATTCATGGCAGGAAAAAAGGGAGCCAGGGCTGACGAGCTGCTCTGCTCCTCATCTCCCACTCCGGGGGAAGCAGCACGGGAGCCCTGAATTGCACAAAGCAGCAGCACCCGCAGGAGGAAGCGGGAGGGAAACACCCGCCCCCATCCCAAAGCTCAGCCCCTGAGGGGATTTAAGCCCCCCCAGCCCCAGCAGCCCCAGCGGTGGTGGCAGTGTCCCCTCTCCGTGCCACCATGGTCACAGCTGGGCTCTTCATCCTCATCCTCCTCCCAGCTCTGGCTCCGGCAGGTAATGAGAGAATTGGGGTGTCAGGGCACATCCCCAGGGTGGGAGACACCAACCCCGGCCTCCAACCACCCCCTGCACCCACCGGGCACATCCCCAGGGTGGGACACACCAACCCTGGCCTCCAACCACCCCCTGCACCCACCGGGCACATCCTTAGGGTGGGAGACACCAACCCCGGCCTCCAACCACCCCCTGCACCCACCGGGCACATCCATAGGGTGGGAGACACCAACCCCGGCCTCCAACCACCCCCTGCACCCACCGGGCACATCCCCAGGGTGGGAGACACCAACCCCGGCCTCCAACCACCCCCTACACCCACCAGGCACTCAGGGCAGCCAGATCATCGGGGGCAAGGCTGCAGCCCCCCATTCCCGGCCCTTCATGGCCTCCATCCAGCTGGACGGCGAGCACGTCTGCGGGGGCTTCCTGGTGTGGCCCCGCTGGGTGATGACAGCCGCCCACTGCTTCATTCCCAGGTGAGCCTTGGCATGCTGTGCCCCCTTCCAGCCACTCAATCTGCCCCCTTTGAGTCCCCCTGGCCATTCCCCGTCCCTTGTGGCCACCAGCACCCTCTGAGCCCCGCCTTGGCCGCAGGCGCAGCCCCTCGGTGCGGGTGGTGCTGGGAGCCCAGCGGCTGCAGGAGCCCGAGGGGTCCCAGCAGATTTTCAGCGTGCTCGAGTCCATCGCCCACCCGCTGTACACCCCCGGTGCCGCGGACAACGACATCCGCCTGCTCCGGGTGAGTCTGCACCGCCGGGCACGGGGGGCGAGAGGGAGATAGATGGGTGCCCCATGGCCCCGGGAAACCGGGAGGGAGCTGGGGTGTCCACAGCCCCAGGAGGGAGGTTGGATGTCCACGGCCCTGGGGCACTGGGAAGAGGTCGGGTGTCCACAGCTCTGGAGCACCAGGAGAGAGGTTGGATGCCCACAGCCCCAGGAGGGAGGTTGGATGCCCACAGCCCCAGGACATAAAGAGGAGGTTGGGTGCCCCATGGCCCTGGGGCTCTGGGAGGAGATGGGATGCCCCACAGCCTCAGGGCACCGGGAGGGAGCTGGGGTTGAGTCCTATTCATCCTCCTAGGGCTGCTGAGAGGATAACTAAGATAGTTAGGAGTGTAGGGTTTAGTGAGGGTGAGGTTATGGAGAGTAGTGTGACTGGGGGAGTTTTATGACAATAGATAGAAGGAGGCTGGTGGTGAGAGGAGAGCCTTGGAGTGCTTGTGGGAATCAGAAGTGGATTGGCACTAGTCCTGGTTTTATTGCAATTGCTGAGGTGAGAATCAGGCAGGATGTTGGGTGCAGATATCGGACCCAGAGCACCAGGAAGGAGCTGGGTGTCCATGGCCCTGGGGCACCAGGAAAGAGATTGGGCACCATGGGCCCCAGGGCACTGGGACGAAAGTTCGGTGTCCACGGCCCTGGGAGGGAGGTTGGGGGCCCCACGGCCCTGGGGCTCTGGGAGGGAGCTGGGTGTCCCACCAGCCCGAAGCATTGGGATGAATGTTGGGTGTGCACAACCCTGGAGCACCGGGAAGAGGTTGGATGCCCCACGGCCCCGGGGCTCTGGGGTGAAGGTTGGGTGTCCCACAGCCCCAAAGCACCGGGAGAGAGCTGGGGTGCCCCATGGTCCTGGAGCTCTGAGAGGGAGGCTGTGTGTCCACAGCCCCAGGACACCAGGAGGGAGCTGGGATGTCCATGGCCCCGGGAGGGAGGTTGGATGTCCACAGCCCCAGGACACCGGGAGGGAGATGGGGTGCCCCATGGCCCCAGGACACCGGGAAGAGGGTTGGGTGCTCCACGGTCTCAGGGCTCTGGAATGGAGGTTGGGTGCCCCACGGCCCCAGGATACCGGGAGGAGCTGGGGTGCCCCACGAGGGCCGAGCCGACACTAGATGTCAGTGCTTCTCCGGAGAAGCAGGACCGCGCCGTGGGGTGTGATGGAGTCACTGAGGCCACACCGACCACGGCCGGGTCGGGTCTCTCCAGCAGAATGGGACCAGTGCAGAGGGTGACAGGGAGGGAACCAGCCTCTGTAGGAGGACAGGCAGGGCTGGGGGGTCAGCAGGAGGGGTGAGCTGAGGCAGGAGCAGCTGGATGGGGGCTCTGCCCCAGCAGCAAAGCCACCACGGCCTCGCTGCCCCCAGCTGAACGGGTCGGCCACGCTGAACGAGTTTGTGAAGCGGATCCGCCTGCCCTGCCCGCACATCGACCTGAAACCCGGCACTGTCTGCACCGTCATGGGCTGGGGGGACACCTCCAACTTCGGGGAGCAGCCCACGGAGCTGATGGAGACCAACACCACCATCGTCAAGAGGAGCCTGTGCCGGACGCTGTGGAGGGGCAAGGTCTCGGCCAACATGCTGTGCGCGGCCAGCCGCAGCACCAGGCTGCAGGGAGTCTGCTCTGTGAGTGCCCCCCGGCCCCTGCCCCTCACTGACCCCTCTGTGGGACCCCCAGATCCCCCTCACACCCCTCACTCTGCAGGGAGACTCCGGGGGACCCCTGGTGCTCAAGGACAAGGTTCATGGCATCGTGTCCTTCTCCGGGGAGAGGTGTGGGGACCGTCGGTTCCCTGATATCTACACCAAGATCTCCAATTACATTGACTGGGTGCATCACGTTGTGCGAGGGTTCCGCTCTCAGGAGGGGGGGCTGAAGCCCTAGGGTGGCTGGGAACCCTGGGGGCAGCTGGGCTGGGGAAACAGGGGCTGAGATCTCTCATGGGAGGGGAGAAGAGAGCTGGAACTTCCACATCCTCCAGCTCTGGAGGGGCTGGGAGCTGATGCTCTGGGCTCCAGGTCGGGGCAGGATCCCCTTTCTGGGGAGTTATGTACCCCCTAGGCTACACCAGAACCCCCCCGTACATCCTCCTGCTGTGTCAACATTTACCTTCCTCAATAAACCCTCAGTCCCCATCCCACTGTGTTTTGGTTCCCCTGACTTGTCCTGGCTGTGTTTGGATGGAGCAGGGGGATGCAGGAGGGAGGGGAGTGCAGGCTCTGCCCCAGAGGAGCCAGGATCTGCATCCAGGAGCCAGGATCCACATCCAGGAGCCAGGATCTGCATCTGGGGGTGCAGGCCCTGCCCAAACCTCAATAAACCCTCAGTCCCCATCCCACTTTTCCCCTGGTGTTTTGATCTTCCTGACTTGTCCTGGATGTGTGTGGATGGATTAGCGGGATGCAGGAGGGAGGGGAGTGCAGGAGCCAGGATCTGCATCCAGGTGCTGCCGCCCCAGAGGAGCCAGGATCTGCATCCAGGAGCCAGGATCTCCATCTGGGAGTGCAGGCCCTGCCCCAGAGGAGCCAGGATCTGGATCCAGGAGCAAAAATCTGCATCCAGCAGCCAGGATCTGCACCCAGGAGCCAGGATCTGCACCCAGGAGTGCAGGCCCTCCCCGAGAGGAGCCAGGATCCGCATCCAGGTGCTGCCACCCCACAATCATCCCCAGCTGCCTCCCCGCCGGGGTGTGGCTCTCCTGTCCCGTCCCGTCTCATCCCATCCCGCCCCATCCTGTTCCATCCCGTCCCTCCCCGCCGCTCGGCGTGACCCCCCAAAGAGGGGGAACCGCAGAGGGGAACCACAGACACCCCCCGAGGGCAGGCGGGCTCGCAGCTGCGCTGGGTCCCGGCGGGAGCCTCGCCCGCCTCCCCCGCCGGTGCCCGCAGTGACCGGAGCCGTGCGCTGAGACACGCGCGGCTCTGCCCGGTGTCTCCGGGGACAGACCCAGCCGTTTCCTGCCCCTGGCTGTTTGTTTTTATGTTTTTATTTGCAAATTGCTGGCGCAAATTGCCGCGGCTGCTGCAGGGCCTTGCACAGGGGGACAGGAGATGCTGTGGCTTTGGGGACATCCAGCAGAGGATAAATCCCTGCTGGGGATATTCCAAAGAATCCCCACATCGCAGTGGGGTGCTGGCAGTGCCAGCGTGGGGCACAGACCCCCTGGAATGCCGGCACAGCGCTGCCAGCCCCAGGGCATCCGCGCTGGCAGCGAGCCTGCAGAGCCGGCGCCTTGTCCCGGCTTGTCCCAGACCACCCAAAAACCGGTGGGAAGGCGGCGCCTGACTCACAGCCGTGTTTTGGAAGCTGAAATCTCCCGCTCATCATCATCACCATCACAGGAGCTGCCGTTGCCGCCGCAGCCCGTGCCCGCGGGCTGGGCACGGAGCCAGCGCCAGCTCCGGGCACCGAACCCTGCGGCGGGGCAGCACCGGGGGCAGGAAGCGCCGTGCAGGAGCCCAGGCCACACACCAGCGCCTGTGGGATCATTATTAAGATTAAAAATGTCCTTATTTATCCCTGTGTATGTTAAGCAGTCACAGAGAGCTCGATTCCCATCCTGGCGGCCAGGGAGAAGGGGAGGGGGCTCATGGCTGGAGCCAGGCTGAGGTGCCTGGAAAGGCACCTAGAAAAGTATGGGCAGTGTTTTGAGAACTCCTGAACACTCACCCCCAAAACCAGCAGGATGCTGCTGAGCTGGGCCAGCAGAGAGGGGATGCAGCAGAACCCCCCGTGCCCACCCTGGGTGTCTGAGATGACTTTTCCAAGCTAAATAATTCTCAGTGATGGCTCTGGGGGGGATTAGCCGGGGGTCAGGGCTGTGCCACCCGCCCCTCAGCACCGGGGATCCGGCTGAGATGACTTTTCCAAGCTAAATAATTCTCAGTGATGGCTCTGGGGGGGATTGGCCGGGGGTCAGGGCTGTGCCACACCGCCCCTCAGCACAGGGGATCCGGCTGCAGTTCCTGTGGAGCTCAGCACGCCAAGCCGCAGGCTGCTGCCCGGGAAACATCCCACATCGGGACCCAATTACCGGCAGGAATTGTTTTGTGAAATACCAAACCCTCATGGCACGGCCCGAGATTGGGAACAGATTTATCTGCCGGGCTCTTCCCCGCTCTCCCCTTCCCTCCCACTGCTGGGCTGGAAAAGCCCAGCGTGGAGCTGGAGCTGATGGGATGCAGCTCCTCATGGCTTTGGGGGGCTCCCCACATCTCCAAACCCTCTTATAGATGCACAACCCCAAGGAGAACAAAGTTTCCTGCAACCCCAGCACCTGCCAACAAAACCAGACATGCAGCACTGTTTATTCTGGTTTTTAATTGCAATCCAAATCATAACACAGCCGTAAAATGCCCCAACAATATGGAATAGGGAATGTGGATGTTCCCAAAGCGTCTACCTCAGGGGTCAGAACCCAGTCATACAAAAATAGAAAATAAGGTATTTTTATATATAATATATATATGATATTTATATAAAGTCAAGAGCTTTTTTGGTGTCAGAGCTGAGCTGGTATTTACACAGGTGACAACGGAAGAAATGAGAGAAGGAGTGAAAATAAATACAGGTGTGGGCAGAGCAGGGGGTGCGGGTCCTGGGGGGGGACAGGGCCAGCTCCCCTTTGTGCCCAAAGCTGTTCTGGCAGGGATTAGGGGGGCTGGGGGCAGCTGCCATGGATGATGGGCTCTAGTAGGGGGACAATTGTGCCCCCCAGGCAGGGCTGCCACTGTCCCAGCCCTCCAGGCACTGGCATCACCTCCAAAGCTGGTGGGAGCCTGGTCTGAACGGGCCTAGGAAAAAAACCTAAACTGAAATCCACTTAAAACCTAAACTGAAATCCGCTTGAACGCACACGTGCTGAAACTTTAGGAGACAATAACATAGATATGTTTTTATATATATATATATATATAAAAATATATATCTATCTCTCTCCAATCTGCTGCAGCGTGCACTGCCTTTCCTGCCACTGGCTGCTGGGGCCGAGCCCCTCGGGGAAGGCGAAAGTGCAGATTCCCTCTAGACCTCGAGCTCCTGGCCAGAAACGTCAGCAGAGTACCGAGAATTCATCCAAAAATAAATAGGCCCAGGGCTGCTGGCCAAGGACACGTGGGGGGAGCCCACGGACACCCCTCCACACTGCACTGGCAGCAGGGGAAGGCACCAGAGCATCCCTGGGCACCTCGAGCCCCCTCCCCTGCTCCCTGGCTGGCAGGATGGGAATGGAGCCCCCTGCGACTGCTTAACATACACAGGGATAAATAAGGATCGTTTTAAATCTTAATAAATATCAGGTATATGGTTTGTACAATATACACATAATGCCCCTGTCTCCCAGCTCGGCCGAGGGACGATTCACACGTAGTTCTCCTCCACGCTGTCCGTCTCTGCAGAGAATTTGGCCGCAGCTGCAAACAGAGGGAAGGGGTGAGGGGGGTGTTGTTGGGGAAGATGAAACAGGAAAGCCCCTTATAAATATGATTGTCTGGCAAAAGATTTTGAGAATATAGAAACTATAAGGGAGATTGAAATGAAAGCAAGCTTTGAGATCCCTTAGTTACTGAACAACTGGAAAACAATGGTGTGGCTGACTGAAGGTGATATCTTTTTGATGAAACAATACCCTCTGCTTGCAGACAGGTCTAAGGGACAGAGCAGACCCCACTAGCTTGGCAGAAGGGGCCCAAAGAGGAGTTTTTAGGGTTTAAAATGTAATACAGTATGGTAGTGTAGTGATTCCTATAGGCTGTACGTAAATGCCATAGGATTTGTATCTTGTACTAGATTGGTTAGTGAGAATCAGAATATTCAACACAGAAGATTTATTGTATTGTGATGGGAACCTCACTCTCTTACCCCTTTTACTCTCTTACCCCTTTTGCTCTCCTACCCCTTTTATGCTCTCACCCTCGCATCCTCTCTCCCCCTCTCTCCTCTTGGGCCTGCTCTGAGCTGTGGCTGCAGCTCCCAGCAGGGCCCTGCACCCAGGCCCTTTGCAATAAACCCCAAGTTCCACAACCAGAGGAAGATTTATTGTATTGTAACAGGAACCTCGTCCTGTTTTACTCTCTCTTTACCCTCTTTACTCTTCCTCACTCTCTCATCTCTTTACCACGCTCTTGCCTTCTCTCTCTTTACCTCTCTCTCCTCTCTGGCCTGCTCTGAGCTGTGGCTGCAGCTCCCAGCAGGGCCCTGCACCCAGGCCTTTTGCAATAAACCCCAAATTCCAAGACCAGAAAAAGATTTATTGTATTATAACAGGAACCTCACTCTCTTATCCTCTTTACCACTCTTTCCCTCTCTTTCTCTCTCTCGGGCCTGCTCTGAGCTGTGCCTGGCAGCTCCCAGCAGTTCCCTGCACATGTCCCTTTGCAATAAACCCCAAATTCCACCACCTGGCTGCAGAGATCTCTCATCTCCATCCCTCCCGACCTCCTACAGGGTGTGAGGGGCGGGCAGGGGCTGGGGGTCCATGCCCACTGCCCCCTGCCCTGCTCACCTGAGCAGCTGCCGTAGTGGCGCACGCCGATGGAGCGGCCGCGGTGGCAGGTGGCACGCCGCAGGTGGCACGCCGACGGGTAGGTGACGTTGTTGTTGCCACACAGGGCGTGGTCCAGGCTGGTGGGCTCGGGGCAGGGCGCTGTCCGGCACATCACGCAGTGGGCACTGCCCGTCTGGTCCACCACGCAGGTGTGTGTGCCCGGGCACACCACGCTGGAGCAGGACTCTGCAGGGAGGCACAATTGGAGTGACCCCAGGGGTGGCCATGCCCTTTCCAGAGCTTTGGGCATCACCTCAGGGTCACCCCATGGCCTTCTCACAGCTATTTCACCCCTGAAATATTTCACAGCTATTATATCTCACAGCTATTTCACCCTGGGCAGGCTTTGGGCATCACCCCAGGGTCACCTCATGCCCTTCCCACAGCTATTTTACCCCAGGCAGGCTTTGGGCATCACCCCAGGGAAACCCAGTCCCCTCCCTCCTTTTGCTGCCAGGGCACAGAGCAGAGCCACAGGGCCCTGATCTCCCACCAGAGCTGCTCCCAAGGGCAGGGCCTGGCAGGGGCCGGCATCCTGAGCCCCTGGATGACCTCGAGTCCCCAGGCTCAGCCCTGGCCAGAGCTCTGCCAGGCGGGAGGAGCCGAGGCCCAGCTGCAGCAGAGCGGGGCTGAGCCCACGCAGGTGCCTTGGCAGGGAGCAGCAGCCACTGGGGCCAGGCTGGCAGCTGCCGTGCTGGCCCCGGCGAGAGGGAAGGGCAGGGTCACCCTGGAGCAGAGCCAGAGCTGGAACGAGGGCTCACGGGGGTGGAGGGAGCCTGAGCAGCAGCATCAGAGCCCCTGCACAGGGGAGGGTGGAGGTTTGTGCACCCCCATCCTCCCTCCACCCTCCTCTCTTTCCCTGATGGATTGGAAGATTTGGCATCTGCAGCTCTCCCAACTCCCATTTCTTGCCCCACGTTTCCCAGAGCTCGGCAGGCAAAGCCTTCCAGAAAGGAGGGCTGGAAAAATAACCCTAATCCTTCTGACAGCTCTTGGCAGGGCTGGGTGGATCGCTGCACGCTTTACAAAAGAGGGGAAAAAAAAGGGGCTTGACGTTTGTAAATGACATTTTAGGGACTGTTACTGCTCAGCCTGAGGCAAGGCCAAACCCCATTGCACCAACAAGCTGCAGTGTCCCCTCAAGGGACAGTGAGACCTGTGTCGTGCAGGGATCTGTACCAGGACAGTGTCGCAGACAACTTTTATGAAAAATCTTTTCCTTAGGAGGAAGGATTGAAGCTGAGAGGCCTCAGGAACAAAATGTAAACAATGATTATCTGCTGCTGTGGAATGCAACAGGTGGATCTTTGATTGGTCTCATGTGGTTGTTTCTAATTAATGGCCAATTACAGTCAGCTGGCTTGGGCTCTGTCTGAGACACAAGCCTTTGTTGTCATTGTTTGCTATTATATTCTTATAATTCTATAATTCTAGATACATAATACTATACCCTAGCCTTCTGATGAAACCTTTTCTTCTATCCTTTTAGCATAGTTTTAATGTAATATATACCATAAAATAATACATCAAGCCTTCTGAAACATGGAGTCAGATCCTCATCTCTTCCCTCACCCAAGAACCCCTGCGAACACCATCACAGGACAGATCCTCCCTCTTTGTCCCACAGGGAATGGGGACAGGACAGGGACAGGATGGGGATGGGATGCAGCGGGGTGGAGGCACCTACTTTTGCACTTGCCCTGGTACATCACTTCGAGGTCGGGGTGGTCTCTGCACTTGGCTGTCAGCAGGTCGCACTCATCCCGGTAGGTGTAGCCGTCGGAGCCGCAGACCTGCAGCTTGCGGGGCAGGCTGGAGCAGTCGGGGGCACAGGCGCACTGGGGCCGCCCGTGCTTCATCTTGCACACCTTGTCGGGGCCGCACACCACGCCCTCGCAGCTCTCTGGGGACAGAGGGCAGCACGGCGTGAGCGGCTGTCACCCGCCGGGGGAGGCACCAACTGGGACAGGGTGTCCCCTTTATGGTCCCCAACACTCCTGCCCAGCCCCACAGTGTGACACCGACTAGGACAGGTTGTCCCCTCATGGTCCCCAAACACCCCTGCCCCACAGTGTGACACCGAGCAGGACAGGGTGTCCCCTTTATGGTCCCCAACACCCCTGCCCAGACCCACAGTGTCACACCAAGCAGGACAAGGTGTCCCCCTCGTGATCCCAACATCCCTGCCCCACAGTGTGACACCGAGTGGGACAGAGTGTCCCCCTTGTGGTCCCAAATGCCCCTGCCCAGCCACATAGTGTGACACCAAGTGGGATAGGATGTCCCCCTCATGGTCCCCAAAGACCCTGCCCCAGAGTGTGCCACCAAGCAGGACATGGTGTCCCCCTTGTCATTCCCAACGCCCCTTCCCCACAATGTGACACCAAGCAGGACATGGTGTCCCCTTTATGGTCCCAAACACCCCAGCCGCACAGTGTGACACTGAGCAGGACAGGGTGTCCCCTCATGGTCCCCAACGCCCCTGCCCCATCATGACACACCACAGGGTGTCCCCTCATGGTCCCAACGCCCCTGCCCCACAGTGACACACCACAGGGTGTCCCCCCCGTGGTCCCCAACGCCCCCCGGGTCAGGGCAGCGTGCTGGGCCGAGCTGTCCCAGCAGCATCTGGATGTGCTCAGGAGCAGCTCCTTGGCTGCAGCTCTGTGAATCCTCCCGTGCTCACCCCAGCCCGAGCCCCGGAGCTCAGCACCACTCACTCCTTCTCATCTATTTATTCTTTGGAAGGAGACGTTTCTTTTTCTTGTGCAATGGAAAAAATCCATCTCTAAAGGCCCTGCAGAAGGAGCCGGGCTCTGGGAGCTGTCGGGGCGATGGGAATGCCACTGCTCCCTGCACACAATGCCCGGCCCTGTCTCGCTCCCTGACTGCAGCACAAGAGCAGCAGCAGCAGCCAGAGCTGCTCCCCACACAGGCAGATGCTTTGTCCCCCCAGGTCACCTCCAGGCCAGCGTGGGGGCCAGGCCCAGGGGGTGCTGCCAGTGCCCCAGGGCTGTGCCCACGCTGGCGGGGATGGAGCGGGGCTGGCAGCTGCAGCCAGGGGCCCAGGCTGCTGTGCAGGGACACTGGTGCCTCTGCAAGGTCAAGGGACTTTCCTTTGGATTCCCCTTTGGAGTCCCCTTTGCCACCTAAAGCACACACATCTCTCACCCCAAAATGCCCCCATAGCTCCCTATAGGACACCGGCACTGCTGGGACCTAAAGCACACATCCCACACCCCAAAATGCCCCCATAGCTCCCAGGCACTGGCACCTAAAGCACACACATCACTTACCCCAAAATGTGCCCATAGCTCCCCATAGGACATGGGCACTGCCACCTAAAGCACAGCCCCAAAAATGCCCCCATAGGACACGGACACTGCCACCCTAAACACATACATCCCACACCCCAAAAATGCCCCCATAGCTCCCAGACACTGCCACCTAAAGCACACCCCCAAAAACGCTCCCATAGCTCCCCATAAGACACAGGCACTGCCACCTAAAGCACACACATCTCTCACCCCAAAAATGCCCCCATAGCTCCCCATAGGACACAGGCACTGCTGGGACTGCAGGGTAGGACCCAAAGGATTCCCAAAATGAAAATTCACCCCCATCAGGAAGGATCCCCACAGGCAGGGTGTGTGCTGGGAGCTCTGGGAGGCACACAGGGGGATTTCCCTGTGGGACATGGGCCACCTCAGGAGGAGGGAGAGAAAGAGAAAGAGGAGGATGAGGAGAAGAAAAAGGAAGAAGGGGAAATTCCCTGTGTGCTTGGCCCAGCTGTCCCTGGGGGAAATTCCCTGCTGGGAAACACTTTCCCATTTTGCTCCCTGATTTCCATAGCTGGGGGCTGTTCCAGGGAAGAGAAGGATGAGACTGGGGACCCCAGGACAGAACAGGGCAGCTCCACATCCCAAAGCTGCCAGAACAAACAAGACCCTGTCACCCTCCACTCTGAGATGCTGCCAGCAGTGCAGAATCCAATCATCCCGACTATCCCAGCAAGGGACACTTTGGAGCAGTTGAAAAATCCACCCATGACCCCAACCCTGCTCTGGGTCCTGTGGGGGGACACCGTGTCCCCAGCAGCTGGAGCCAGGAATTTCACCTCCCCCTAGAGACCCATTTGAGGAGCCCCCAGGGCCAGGCCAGCACCATCCCTGGCCCGTTTTGTCCTGGAGTAACCTCTCCCAGCCTCACAGCTCCTCCAAGGCCTCTGGAGCCTGGTGAGGAGCAGCACCAGCTCCATCTGGATGGGACAGGCAGGGGCTGCCTGGGGGTGGGGGGTGTGGTGCACGTGCTGGCCAGGCTCTCCTGTGGTTTCCTCAAAGATCTTGGTGCCAAACACCAAAAAACCCCAGGAGACACAGCCCTCACTATGGTCTGTGGCCATTGGGCTCCCCCATACCCAGGAACCACAGCCCCCACCATGATCAGTAGCCCTGCCTGGGTACCCCAAATTCCAACAAACCCCAGGAACCACAGCCCTCACCATGGTCTGTGACCACTGGGTACCCCAAATTCCAACAAACCCCAGGAACCACAGCCCCCAGCATGGTCTGTGGCCACTCTCAGCCCTCCCTGGGTCCCCCAAATTCCAGCAAACCCCAGGAAACCAACAAACTCCCACCCATGGTCTGTGGCCACTCTCAGCCCTCTCTGAGTCCCCCAGACACCAACAGAGATAAGTGAGGTGAGTGCAGACTGATGGTTGAGGGCTGCCTGTCCTCATACACTTTTTCTCCAGCACAGGGGAGCCCCTGGAGAGGGTCCCAGTGCTCCCAACTCCCTCCAAGCAGGATGGGGATGGGGCCAAGATCTCACTCAGCTTTTAGCTGGCACAGTGAGCAGCAGGATGGGCTTGAGGAGCTGCCATTACAGCAGTGCTGAGCGGTGTGGGGAGCAGGGGGAAGTGGTTTGGTTAAAAACCTTTTTTTTTTTCCCCTTTAAGCAAATAACAACATGACCTTCCCAAGCCCTGCTCCTGCCTCCTGCGGGCAGCAGGTCCTGGAGCTGTTCTCACACAGCCACGCAAGGGCTGGAGGAGCCGCGGCTCCGGCACACGCCAAAACATCTGGCGGGGCTGGAACTCACAGCTGGAGAGTTTCCACTTGTGGAACTGCCCGTTACATAAAGCCATTTCACACACGCGCTGGGAGGAGCGAGGGGCAGCCGAGGGGAAGGAGAAATGGATCTTTCTTTTTTTTCCCCTTCAGAAAAAAACCTGACCAAGTTTCCTTGTGAGCAGGGAAGGGAGGCCCCAGCACAGAGGGGTTAACTCGGGAACAGCCAGCTCCAGATCCTCTCCCTGCACTTGGCTGCCCGGCCAAGACCTGGGTCATGCATCCCTCTCTCCGCTGGGAGAGCAACTAAAATACACTCAAAACCAGGGAGCAGCTGAGGGACACAGGCTGTCCCGCCAGCCCTGCTCCACAGCAGCATCCAAGCAGGAGCTGCAGCAGCAGGAGCATGGGGTCAGCACTCCCTGGGGTCCCTGTGCTGCCCCAGACCACCAAGGAGAGCTTTTCTGGTGAAGGTTCTGCGCTGCTGCATCACCCTCAGCTGCATTATTGCCCCCAGGGCTCCTCACATTCCCCACAGCAGCCCCTGAGCTCGTCACCTTTGCAGGGGTGGCAGGTGACCAGCCCCAGGAAGCCCAGCAGGCTGATCTTGTTGCCTGGGTAGGTGTAGTTGGACCAGGCCACGTCCACGTTGCCGTTGGCACAGCATTCCTCCCACGTCACGCCCGTCTTGAGGATCATGGTGCACTTGGCCTCCTTGCCCTGCTGCAGCCAGCAGATTCCACCTGTGGAGAGGGCAGAGGGTGAGGGATCCCTGTGCTGCCAGGACCCCTGAGAAGGGCAGAGGGTGAGGGACCCCTGTGCTGCCAGGACCCCTGAAAAAGGCAGAGGGTGAGGGACTCCAGAGAAGGGCAGAGGGTGAGGGATCCCTGCAGAGGGTGAGGAATTCCTGCTGTGCCAGGACCCCTGAGAAGGGCAGAGAGATCCTGGCTGTGGCTGGAGCAGAGGCACAGGGATCACTCCAGTACCTGAGACAAATTGGGGAATGTAGAGATGCTCTGTGCTGGCACAAGGTCTGTCCCAGAGCAGCATCCCCAAGGGTCCCTGGCATGGCTACTCAGTGCCCCCATGGCCACCCCAATGCTGCTGCCAGCCCTCTCCTGCCAACAGAATCCAAATCCAGCATTTGGACCACAGGGATGGACCAGTTATCCCAGCACTCCCCGTGATGGATGCTCTGGGAGATGCCCAGCTTGCCAGCCAGGATCTGGGCTTGTGGTCTTCCTCTCCCTTGCCTCTGTGCCCAATTCCTGCCTGGCCCCACAGCGAGGGGGTCCCAGACAGAGCGGCACAGGGATCACTCCAGAGCCTGAGACAAACTGGGGAACCCAGAGATACTCTGTGCTGGCTCCTGTCAGTGGGTGGCTGCTGTGAGGGCTGGATGGGATCTCCTGGCATCTCCTGGCATGTGCCAGTGGCCCCACAGAGGGATGGAACTGTTCCCTGACACGGGAGCCCGACACCCACGGCCTCTGCAAGGAGCATCTGAGCCAGTGGCTGGAGCGCAGGGCACTTGCCCCAGCCCTTGGGTCTGGCACTGCTCCCTCTGACTCAAAAGCCTGTTTGTTCCGTGACCCACCAGCGAATCAGTTAGAAATTTTTTTTTCTTTCTTTTTTTTTCTTTTTTTTTTTTTTTTTTTTTTGTGAGTGATTTCTTTGCAATTTCCGCCTCTGCAAACCAGCCTCTTGTGACGCTTATTTGGGTTCGTGCTCTCATTAGCTGTGCTTGAGGTTTGCTAAACGGCGAGAGATGGAAGGGAGGGAGGGATTGGGGGCAGGGACGGGTCCTGCGCTGCCAGGCGGGAGTCGCTGCCCTCCTCAGCAGGATTCACCCGGCTCCAAAGCGGAGCCTGTCCCTGCCCTAAACCCCTTGTGCCCCTTTTTTCCCCCATTCACACGATTCTGGTGCGGTCACAAGCCCAGGATGGAGCAAAGCCCCGGGGATCAGCGCCCGCACACCTCGGGCAGCACCGGCCGCTCCACCACGCGGGTTTATCCTCCACGGGTTTATCCAATTGATTTTCCGAGCTCAATTTCCCGTTACAACACCCGCTCCCCACGGAACATTCAGCACCGTAAGAGGGGAAGGTGGAAACTCCAAATCCGCTACGGGGACACCGGTGATGGGAAGGGCTGGCAGACCCCCGGTCCGGTGTCACCGGGGCGGCCTCTCCCGGAACCGGGAGGGTCCAAGCTCCGAACTCCACACGCCGCTCCCGGCCCGTCCCACCGGGGACACGCAGCCCGGTAACGGGGATCCCCCGGGACACACACACACACCGGCTGCGGGATGTCCCGATCGCCGCCATCCGGGACGCGGCTGCGGGACCGGGCGGGACCCGGGGACCCGCCCGACAGAGGGGACACCGGAGCGGCACGGGCGGGCACCGGCAGCCGCCGCTCCGCCCGGTAAAGGCGGAAAAAAAGGAAAAGCCCGGAGGGACGGGACATCGGAGCCCGGGGGGGACCGGACACCGGAGCCCGGGGGGATGGGACATCGGAACCCGGGGGGGACGGGACATCGGGGCCCGAGCCCCATAACGGCGTCGCGACCCCGGGCCGGACCGCCCCCGCCCCGAGCACCTGCCGGCGGCAGCGGCGTTACCGGACGGACGGACAGACGGACGGAGTGCAGCGGGACCCCCGTGTCTCTTACCGTGCGCGGCGGCGGGGCTGCAGAGCGCCAGCAGGCAGAGCGCCAGCCGCAGCGGCATGGCCGGGCCGGGCGGGGACGGGCCGGGGCGCTCCGGTGACCGGTGACCTGTTGCTGTGTGTGTGTGAGGCGGCGGCGAGACCGAGCGAGCTATAAAGCGGCGGGGCGGCGTGAATCACCGGGCGGGGCGGCGCGGGGGGGGCCGGGGCGGGGGCAGCGGCGGGGGAGTCGGGGGGCAGCGAGGGGGATGAGAGCGGGGGGAGGAGATGAAGGTCGGATCGTCACTGAGTGGGTGGGCGAGGGGGATCGTGTCCGTGTGTCGTGTCCGTGTGTCCCATTGGGACCCCGGCACTGGGTGGGTCGGGGGAGGTTTGGGGTGCTCGCAGTGGAGCGGAGCAGAGCGGTGTCTGTGCACACCCCGAGGTGTGGGGGACCCCAGAGCGCTCCCCTGCCCGACCCTGCGCTCCCCTGCCCGTCCCTGAGCCTTCCCCACCCATCCTCGCATGAAGCCGGACCTGCCTCCTCCTCCCCGAGCGGCCCCGGCCGGCAGCAGGGGGACGGTGTGGGCTGTCTCCTCCATGGCTCCTTTCATATCTGCTCCCCAAACGCTCCCACAGCTCAGCTGGTACCCAAAATCACTCCCAACACACAGAGGGAAACTGAGGCACCACCCTGAGCCTTGCCAGGCTAGCAGAGGAAGCAGAATTGTGGGGCCATTCCCCTGTGGCATGTGCTGTCCCTGTCCTCCAGAGATGTCCCCATCACCATAAGGACTGCTCCATCTGCTTCCTGAACCCTTCCCCTGGCTCTCAGGGTCTCCCAGGCTTTGTGGGGCTCCTACAGGACAGGGGAGGCCAGCAGAGACCCCAGGGCAAGGCAGAGCAGGTTTGGCTTTGCTCCTTGCTTGGTGCCACCACAAAGAGGCAACCCACCCATCTGAAGGGGGGTCAGGATGCACCAGGCACCATCACCCTGCTCCTGAGGCAGAGCTTTGGGGACCCAGCTGGACACAGGGGGCTCTCCAGCCCCCAAGCCCCGTCCAGCTCGCAGGCACGCAGCTGAGGAACGTTTCACCCCGTGCACTGGCCCCAGCTGAGGTCATGTTTTCGGCAGGGCTGAGCTTCAGAGAGGGGCCGCAGGGCCCAGGGGAGCCTGCACCACCCACCCGGCCCTGCAGCAGCCTCCTGGCTCTGAGTGGTGCCAGCACAGCACGAGCAGCTCGGGTTTGGCTCAGTTTTGGCGTGGGATGGGGCTGGACACAGCTCTGGTGCTGTGGGACGTGGAGCAGCCTGGGGACAGAGGCAGTGGACAATGCCCTGTGCCAGCAGGGACAGAGAGCAGTGCCACTGTCCCTACCACATCTCCATCCCTCCAGCCAGGCTCTGAACAAGGCAGATCTTCCTTTTCTTCTCCACTTACAGCCCTTTGAACCCCCAGGAGTGGTTGGGAATGGGAGTTTACCAGTGGGTTTACCCCTGGTGCCATCCGCAGGCACAGGAGCCCTGCAGCACCTCTGGACAGTGTGAGAAGGGACAGTGCTGGGGGGAAGCACAGAGCCAGCAGCTCCTGACCACCCTGTTCCCAGTGTGCAGCTGGCCCTGGGCTGCTCCTGGCCCTGTCCTGACTGCCGTGACCCAGGCTGGCTCGGAGCATTGCCCATGTAAGGGCAGAGGGCTGGGGAGCCAAAGTTCCGAGCGGCATGGCCGTGAGCGAGTGGGTGGTGATGCACTCGCTCACTCACACGCTCCAGGATGCGAGAGCAGCTCGCAGAGGCCAGCCAGGGATTTTCCTCGGCTGCCAGTGGGGTTGCACAACCGCAGGCTCTGCCAGGGAAGGGGTCAGACCTCGCTGCTGCATCTGTAAGGGAGCAGCCAGGATCCTGATAGGAAGGCAGGAGGAGGCTGGTGGCCAGGAGGGAAGTGGATCCCAGAGCCAAAGGGTGCTCAGGGTCCTGTTGAGGCTGCCCTGCTGCCAGGAAAACCATGCTGGGGGCTCTGTCCTGCCTGTGGCTGAAGCAACTTGCCTGTGCTGATACCACAGTGCTGCTTCTCAAGCAAAGCTGGGAGCAAAATTCCACTCCCAGTCCCACAGCCAGGGTGATGCTGTCTCCCTGAACCCCACGGACACCCCAGGGTGTGAGTGACCCCCAGCAGCACCCATGGAGTGAGTGGGGTGGGGATCAGGCCTGGGAGCTCTGCAGCACCCAAAGGGAGACAGAGGAACTCCTGGGCCAGGGCTGGGGGCGGCTGCAGGCACTGGAGAGGGGACAAAGGAGCTCTTTGGAGCACACTGAATGGTGGCTTCACATCTGACCTTTCCTCTGGGCACTGCTGCCACGCTGGGTCAGGCCTGCAGCAGGATTTCAGCACAAGGTTCAGACCCAAACATTCTCCCCCCCAGTCCCCAGCTGCTGCAAGCTGCTGCTGCTGCTGGGCTCCTTTAAGGAGGGAATCTCTCCTCTCTCATCAGTTCAGGCTAATTAAACTCTGCTAAACCAATTAGAGCTGCAATTTGCAACTAGAGGTTCTATTGAGGAGAAGAGCCCAGGGTCAGGGCAGAGGTTTCAGACGTGGATCTGCGGGCAGGTGTTGGCCAGGGCCCTGCCTGTTGCCGTTTCCCTGTCAGACAGAGGCGATCCTGGCCCCATTCCTCCTCCCCTCACCGCACTGGGATGCCTCAGTTTCCCTCCTGCAAACACCACAGTGGGGAGAGGGGGCTCCACAGGGTTATCCATGGGGACAGCTCAGCTCAGCAGGGCTCAGCAGAGGGGACAGCACGGAGCCTGGTCACATCCCGGAGCACGTGGCGAGTGGCCAGAGCCAGGAGTGAGCCCTGACCCGGGGGCGGGATTTTCTCCCGTATCCTCACAGCTCCAGCCCAGCGAATTGACTCAGGGCTTGTTTGGGGAGAGAGTGTCAGGCCGGCACCTTGATGGGCTCACTCCACCCCCAGCGCTGACACCGAGCTGCGCCCCGAGCCCCGGGGCGGCAGCGTCACCGCTCCGTGCCTCAGTTTCCCCATCTGCTGCGGAGAGATAAATGCTCCCTCCGCTTGATCCTGCACTATCTCCCAGGAAGGTTGCAGGGATTAGTTTGCTAATGTTTGCAAGGAGCTTTGAAGATGAAAAGCCGTGAACAAATGCCAAGAAGTGCTGAGCTGGATTCTCCTCGCCGAGTAATCGTTTCATGTTGCTGGGACACTTCCACGTGTGTGCATGAGGGAAAGCAGGGCAGGAACGCTCAGGGAGGGATGGGAGCCTGGCATACATTCCCAAGACCTGCCCCTCCAGATCTGATCACCCATTCTGTTTGATTCCTGATCAGATTCTGATCCCTCCTGCTGATGGCCAGAGCCAGACCCCCTCCCTGCTGCTGGCACCAGCAGCCCCAGCACGCTGCAGGCTCCACAGGAAGATCACCCTGGGGGGATTCACTCCCTCTCCCCTTCTCAGAAATGTCATCTTCTCCAGTGCTGTGGGTGCCCCCAGCAAGAGCCACACCTGCCCAGTTCCTCTTCTTCTCAAATCTTTGCTCTCAGTGCCAGTCTCAGCTCACTCTCAGCTCTGCTCCGAAGTGATGGGAGATGCTCTGAGCTGTGTCCATGCTGGGAAATGCCAGTGCTTGGAGCCAGGAGGTGCAAGTGACATGGGAAGGCTGGGATGTGGGAAAGCAGCAACCAGAGCCAGCAAGGTCATTGCATCCCATCCCATGGATCCCATCCTGTGGATCCCATCCCATCTCATGGATCCCATCCCATCCCATGGATCCCATGGATCCCATCCCATCGCATGGATCTCATCCCATCCTATCCCAGTGATCTCATCCTATCCCATTCCATGGATCCCATCCCATCCTATCCCATCCCATCCCATCCCATCCCATCCCATGGATCCCATCCCATCCCACCCTGCAGAAGCCCCAGCTCGTGTCCCTCTCAGCCAGGAGCAGCTCCTGGCTCCACTTCCACCCCTCCTGTCCAATTTCCCACCACCTCAGCAAGCTCCTCACAGGCTGTGATCCCACTGCCCACATGGCTGAGCCTGGTGGGGTTGGCCTGGCAGTGCCACAGGCTCTGTGTGTGTGTGTGTGTGTCTGTGAGTGTCTGTGTGTGTCTGTGTGTGTTTGTGAGTATTTGTGTGTGTCTGTGAGTGTCTGTGCGTGTTTGTGAGTGTTTGTGAGTGTAAACAAGCCGTGACTCAGCGCCGGCGGCCGTGCGGGCTCCCGGCTCCAACGCTGGGCGAGCCTGGAGGGAAGGGCTGGCAGCCCCGGGAATGTCGGGCAGCCGTGAGGGGCTGAACCAGGTCCAGCCAAGCCAGGAAAACCTCCCGGGTCATTAAACCCTCCTGGTTCATTGGTGAGGCTGGGGAGAGGCGCTGCTGCAGGAAGCAGCACCGGCTGCTCCACTGATCTTTGCTCCCGGAGCAAGGTGCTGTTATTGGGGTGGGACAGACAGACAGACAGCCTGGTGGATACTCCCAGACCAGCCACACCACCGACCCCATTGGCACTGCAATCCCAGCATCCCAGCCTGGTGGATCCCCATGCCATGGGCCTCTAAAGAGCAGAGCCACCACAGGTCACATCCTCGCTGGAACCCAACATCTGCCACACAGCCCTTGTCAGCCTCATTGCTTGGCCCAGGCTGGCAGTTGTTAGAAAAGCATGTTTTTCACATTAAAATCTCCCTTGAAGAACAATGGTTTAAACCAAGCATAAAAAAAGGAAAGAATCCAAAAAGCAAAAAAAAAACCAAAAAACAAAAAGAGAGAGAAAGGAAAATTTTTGGTGGAGCCTAAAATCAGCCCCATGGGACCATGAACTTCCCCTCTGCCTTGGCTGCTCCCAGGGGAAGGTGAACCATTGGGACAGCACAGCTGGGCTAGGGATGGACCACCAAGATGCCAGCAGCCTTTCTGATGCAGGGATCAACCATGGAGGGCTGGGACCACCCTCCAGCAGCTCCCCCGGGGTGCTGAGGATGGGGCTCAGCCTGTGCCGCTGCTCCTGGGTCACCCTGGATCCCGGCCAGATGGGATCCAGCCCCACAGCCCCGGAGGTGTGAAGCTCCAGGAGATGAGGTGGGGGATGTAAATCTCTCGATCTGTCTGAGCAAATTCAAAGGAGACCGATTCAAATGCGCCGTGACACGACTGGCTCGGGGCGGGCAGACAATCCCCGGCAGTGTCTGCGAGGAATCTCGCAGCTTTCCTTTGAGTGGCCTCCAATTTATTAATTAAAATAGGCAATTATATATATGATGTGGGGTGGAGGGGAGCAGGGAGACCAGCTGCACCAGTTCTTCTCACTTGGCAGGAATTGCTCTGGCTCCAGGAGGTGCTTGTGCTTCCCAGGGCTCAATGGGATGAGCTCGGAGCTGCCCCTGTGCCTCCAGCACCTGGAGAATGTGGGGGGCTTCAGCTTCCCCAATTTCTTTAGGAGCGCACAGGAGGAATCCTTTGACCCCCTGTCACTATAGGATATGAAATAACACGATGTGGACACGCAGCATTTCCAAAGCAAAAAGAAAATTTTTCATTTCTGACTCCAACTTTTATAGATTTTCCAAAAGTGACAGCGGATTGGAAGGTGGCAGTGCCACCTCTCCAATGACACTGGACAAACCAACAGCCCATCAAATTCCTCCTCCTCCTCCATCAAAGAATGCAAAACAATGAGTTATTTACATAAAGTGTGTGAGAAAGTTCGTTACAAGAATGTCAACACCGGAAAGCTTAGAAAATCTTTAAAAAATCAGGGTGACAACACATGTCCCCTCCACTGCTCAGCCCAGGTGGGATGGTGGCTCTGAGCTGCTGGAGGAGCCTCCCACCCTCAAACATTGGGATTTTGCCCCGGGATATTTTCCCCACACCCCCTTCCCGAGCGGGGTGGCCGATTTGGGAGCGGGCTGTGCCTCAGGATGACTCCATCCCACCTGGGGAGGTGTCACCTCCTCGTCAGCCCTCCCAGGTGAGTTCGCTGCAGTTTGTCTTTCTGCAGCACCGTGGGAAAAATCCTCACCTGGGTGACTCAAATGTGCTCCTGAGCACACACAGATTCCCTCAGAGGCAGCAGAAGGAAGGGGGGACAGGGAAATACAGAACCCCCAGGCTTGGGGTGTCCCTGCAGCTTCAGAGATGGGGTGTCCATGGGATTTTTGTGCTCTCTGTGGGGAGGTATCAGAGATGGGGTTTCTATGGGATTTTTGTGCCCTTTGTGGGGAAGAATCATGGCTGGGGCCAAAGGCAGGGTATGGGGCTGTCTGGGAGCCTCAGCTGCCAGAAAATGAGAATTTCCTCTCTATGATCAGCACCAGCAATGAGGAATGGGCACGGTTTTTAGTCCTGCCATGGATGCAGACCCAAACAGAGGAGTGAGGGGCTTTGGGGGACCCTCATGCCCCAGAGAAAGGTGATCCCTTCTCCATGGTCAGCACCAGCAATGAGGCAGAGCCATGGTTTTTAGTCCTGCCATGGATGCAAACCCCAACAGGTGAGTGAGGGGCTTTTGGGGGACCCTCAGCCCACAGAAAATGGCAATGCCCTCTCCATGATCAGCACCAGGAATGAGGAATGGGAGGGATTGCAGTCCTGACATGGATGCAGACCCCAAGGGGCTTTTGGGGAACCCTCAGCCCCCAGAAAAGGGTGATCCCTTCTCCATGGTCAGCACCAGCAATGAGGCAGAGCCATGGTTTTTAGTCCTACCACGGATGCAAACCCCAACAGGTGAGTGAGGGGTTTTTGGGGGACCCTCAGCTCCCAGAAAATGGCAATCCTCTCTCCATGATCAGCACCAGCAAGGAGAGATGGACATGGTTTTTAGTCCTGATATGGTTGCAGAACCCAACAGGTGAGTGAGGGGCTTTTGGGGGACCCTCAGCTGCTGGAGAAGGGCGATCCCCTCTCCATGAGCAGCACCAGCAATGAGGAATGGGCAGGGATTGAAGACCCCAACAGATGAGTGAGGGGCTTTTATGGGACCCTCAACACCCAAAAAATGGCAATTCCCTCTCCATGAGCAGCACCAGCAATGAGGAATGGGCATGGCTTTTAGTCCTGACATGGATGCAGACCCCAAGAAATGAGTGAGAGGTTTTTGGGGGACCCTCCCTGTGCATCCCCATCCTCTGCCATTTGAGCGCTGCCACGCTCACCTTGCACATCTCCTGCGTCAGGGAATTCCAGAGGGACAAAGTCAGTGCAGCCGCATCCTTCCCCCCTCCACCACCCCACACCATTTGATCGAGTGCTGACTCGTCCTCCGACGGTGAAACGGGAGGGAAGGAGCTTCCCCAGGAGTGGGAAATGCCCCATCCGGAGCCGCAGGGCTCTGTCTGGCTCTGTCTGGTCCCACCTCCTGAATTACAGGAGCAGCAGTTTCCTCATTACCTCTAAATAAATAAACCTCATCACCTGTAAATAAATTAATAAATGCTATCATAGATCAGCGCTGAGCTCTGTAGGTCTGTCCCAATTCTGGCACCACCCTCCAGAGCTGTTTGTCACCAATGTCCAGCCCTTGTCGCTGCTCTGCTGAGATTTCCAGGGCTCCTGAGCTGCTCCATAAATCCCTCCCCGGCTGCTCCAAAGCTGGAGAGGCAAATGCTGGGATGAAGATGCCACCTGCTGGGAGCGGGGCTGGCGAGAAATCCCAAAATCTCACAGCCCTACTGTGTAGGAGCCTTAAAATCCTATAATTCTATCACTACAATCCCACCCCGCAGCCTCACTATCTCCCCCTCCCCAAAATCTTATAGCTGTATTGCATGGATACCCCAAAATCTCCCCAAAAATAACCCAAAAATATCAAGTGGATACCCCAAAATCTCCCCCCAAAATCACCCATATTACGTGGATATCCCAAATCTCCACAAAACCACCCCCAAAATCACCCGTATCACGCGGATACCCCAAAATCACTCCAAAAATTACCCATATCAAGTGGATACCCCAAAATTACCCCAAAAATCACCGATATCATGTGGATACTCCAAGATCTCTCCAAAATCTCCTCAAAAATCACCCATATCATATGGATACCCCAAAATCTCCCCCAAATCACCTATATCATGTGGATATCCCAAATATCCACAAAATCACCCCCAAAATCACCCATATCACGTGGATACCCCAAAATCACCCCCAAAAACCCCTGGGCTCGGCAGTGCCACAGAACGGCCCCTGAGCTTTGGGATTCCAGGAATTCCAGTTCCTTTGGGGCTATTGCATCTTGAAGCAGCTCCCGGGATTTTCAATGGGATTTATTTTTCACTCCCTTTTCCCCTCTTTATGGGAGAATCCACCTCAGCTCAGCTCATGTTTTTCCCTTTTCTTTTAAAAATTAAATTGATATGTTAAAGCTCGGGGGTGCAGTGGGGCTGAGGGGGAGGAGGGGGTGCAGGAAGGATTGTGGGGGGTGTGCAGGAAGGATTTGGAAGAGTTCCGGGAATGTTGAGAGGTTCCCGGAATCGGGGATCCATCCCGCCACTTCCCTAGCCACGCCCATCTCCTTATTTGGGCAAAACACGCCCATTAATTTAATATTACAAAGCCACGCCCCGTATTAACCACGCCCCCTCCAGTGCTTTTTCCCCCTCCGCGTTTCCGCCGCGCGCTGTCCCTTGTCCCCCCTCGGCCGCCGTCGGCGCCGCGGCGCGCGCGGGGGGCGGGGCCGGCGGGTAGGGGAAGATGGCGGAGGCGTCGCCGCAGCCGGGCCGGTTCTTCTGCCATTGCTGCTCGGCCGAGATCGCCCCGCGCCTGCCCGTGAGCGGAGCACCGGGGAGGGCCCCCGGGGAGGGCCGGGAGCGCGGGCAGGGCCGGGTGGCGGCACCGAAGGGGCGGGCACGTGGGGGGTGAGGCCTGAGGGGCCCAGGGGGCCTGAGCGGCCGGGGAGGCGGGGGCTGCCCTGAGGGGCTCCGCCCGTGGCACCGCGGCTCGGGGGCGTTGAGAGGGGCTCGGTAGCGAGGGAACGGGGCTGCCGCGGTGGGAACGGGTCGAGGGGCAGCGGCCGGGCGGGGGCGGCGCGGTGGGAGCGGCCCTCGGGCCCGGTGCGCCCGATTGGGGAGGCCCGAGGCGGTTCGAGCGCTCCGGGCGCCTCACGGGGAACCGGGCTGGGACGGGAGCCCGTCAGACAACACCCCCGGGCCCGGCTGTGACACCCCCAGGCCGAGCAGCCTGATCCCGGCCGGTACCCGTGAAGCAGCGCGGGGTGTGGGGGTTTCTCGGAGCTCTTTCAGGAGGTTTAATGAACACGATAAAAGCCCGGCCGTGTGGGAGGCTGGGGCGCAGGGAGGTGCACGGCAATACGTGGGTAGAAATGCTGTGTAGGCACCTGGGCAGGTGCTGTAATCACGCACCAAAACGCGGTGTGTGAGTGTGGAGCTTGTGCTGGTGTGGGTGGAAAAGGAGTGTGAGGATGTGGTGGATCAGTTGTTCCCCTGCTTGGCTTCCTGAGGTGTTCAGTGTGGTTTGGAGAGTGCTGCTGGTCTCTCTATCCTGCCACTTTTCACAGCACCGTGTCCCCAAAGCCATTGCTGGGTGCTGGCACTGAGCTTGAAAAGCCTGTGGGGACAAGCAGAGCTGTCCCTGCCGGGGGTGGCTGCTTTGTGATGTGTGATTTGTCCTTTTGCCCTCTCCTTTTGGGCCAGGGTGGGCCATGCTGGAACTCCCGGCTCGTGTGGGAGAGTGAGGGCAAACTCACTGAGCTGTGGGGCCAGGAGGTGACACAGGAAATCTGGTTTTTATTTCTGTTCAAACAGCCCAGGCTGGGCTGGGCTCACAGCTGCTTGTGTGCACATCTGGCTGTGCCAGCTGGGTTTGGGGGCTCAGATCTGTGAGTTTATGAGCTGGTTTTGGGGATTTAGGTTCCCTTGGGTTTCTCTCAGGTTTCACTCCCCATCTGCAGGCGCAGTAACCAACGCTGCCAAAGGAGGGACTCAAACAGCCCGAGAAACAACAAACTTTGACATTTGTGCTGTTCCAGCTGCAGAGGAATGTGCTGATCCCTGTGCTGGGAGCACATAGAGAGACACACACAACACACAGCAGCTCCCTGGGGCATGGTCACTCACCCTCATGCCTTGTGTGTCCCCACCAGTTTGTGTCACAAATGGGGTTTTAATGAGCAGGGGATTTCATGGGCTACAGTTCCCTGTGCTCACCCAGCAGACCCTGATCTGATGTCAGTGGTGCAGAGATGGTTGTTCCATCTCAGTCCTGTGTGGAAAAAGGAGCAGCCGCCTCTCCCACTCTGCTCCTGTATCTCCCTGAGCACGTTCAGGGGCTCCAAGCTGTGCTTATTCCCTTGGGCCTTATCAGGGTTGGCTCTAGGGGCCAGAGGAGCGACCCCAAGGGCTTTATCAGCCTCAGCTCCTTGAGGGAATCCCTCAGTCTGGCTCAGGGCTGTGCCAGTTCCAGCACAGCAGCAAAAGGAAGTGGCAAACATTATTTTTAGAAGCTCTTAAATGCCTTCTGTGCTGAGCCTGGCTGTGCCAGCACAGGGATTTGGGGTGATGTGGGGCAAGGGATGGCATTGGCTCTGTGCTGCTTCTTGAAGTGAAGTGAAACAGTTCCATTTCAGGGTCTCCAAAGTTCTGGGCTGGTTGTAGAGGATAAATTCCTCCTTACTAAGCCCAGAAATGTGAGGAGGTGGCTGTGCAGGGGCTGCACACTCAGCCTGTGTGTCCTGGCACGCTCAGGGATGGTGACAGATCTCTGTAGTGAGCTCTGGGTGTGAGAGTGTGAGGTCCTGGCTGTCCCTGTGGGCTGTGAACCCCAGGCTGTGTCAGTGACAGGGACCATTCAGCCTCCCTGAGCACCACAACCTCACCAAATCCCTGCTGCCATTCCCACATTGTGTCCTGCTCCTCAAACACGCAGCTGGGCCAAAGTTTGTGGGTTTGTTGTGCAGGGAGCCTTGGGAGTTTCACTTTCACTTCACTGGAGCTGCATCAGCTCTGTCTGTACTGGGGATTAATCAGCATCACCCTCATCATGCTTAAGCTGAGCTCCCACAGGTTTGGCTGAGCTCTGGAAGGGAAATGTTGGGCTTTGGGGTCTCTCTGGCTCTGGGACTGTTGCATGTGCACCCTCCCACCCTGTCACAGCCTGCAGCTCTGGGTGCCACCCCCTCCTCTCACCCAGTGTGTGTCTTCTCCTGCAGGACTACATCTGCCCACGGTGTGAGTCTGGTTTTATTGAAGAGCTTCCTGAGGAGCCAAGGTAATGTGCTGCCCCAGGGCTGGTGCTCCACTGAGCCCACGTTGCTTTGCTCCCTTCCTAGTTCAATGTTTGCTATAAAATGCACTGTTTGATTGCTTCTGCCCCAGCTTTAGCTCATTTTTCCTAATTTTTGGAATCCAGTGCTTTGTTGGCAGAGCTTGCACCCACAGGCCAATCTGAGCAATGCTGAGCATCCAGTGTCTCTACTGAGGGGTGTAGCAGGAATGGTTTGATTTCAAACAAATATAAAGAAGTGCTAGGGAGGTTTTCCTCCTGCTGTGTGGTGGTTCTGACCTGACCAGGGCAGAGATAACCCCAGAGAGAGGTTTCTATTGATTCTGCCCCAGCTTTAGCTCAGTTTTTCCTCACTTTTGGAATCCACTGCTTTGTTGGCACAATTTGCACCCACAGCCCAATCTGCCATGGCAATACTGAGCATCCACAATGTCTCTGCTGAGGGGTGTAGCAGGAATGGTTTGATTTCAAACAAATATAAAGAAGTGCTAGGGAGGTTTTCCTCCTGCTGTGTGGTGGCTCTGACCTGATCAGGACAGAGATAACCCCAGACAGAGGGATCTGGGCATGGTGAGTGCATGAACACCTCAGTGTAAGCAGTGACTGTGTTGGGAATGAGCAGCAAAACGTTGTGGTTGAGACTTTGGACTCTGCCCTGGAGCAGTGAAGTCCATGTTCCTGTGCTGCTCTGCTGCCACTGGCGGTAAAAGCAGCAGAAATTCTTAAAATGTTTCATGTTGTGTTTGTGAGGCCCCAGCTGTGACTGGCAGTGCAGGGGCCAGGGGCAATGGGTGTTGCTGCCTGCTGATTGTGCTGCATGGCCTGGGGCTTCTGCACTGAGCAGGTGATGGTTGGTTTGATCACCAGCCCTGGAGCCAGAAAATCCATGCTGGCTGATCCTGACTGTTTTGGTGATTCCCTGTGACCTTGGGAGAATCACATATTTGCTGAATCTCAGTGGTTTCAGTACCATGAACTTGGCTCTGAGCAGGAAATGTTCCTGCAGCTCTGAAAGCAGAAGTCTGACAAGAATTAGAGTTTTCCCAACATCCTGAGCTGTTTGGTTGTGCCTCTGCAGTAGAGAAGTTTCTTTGATTCAAGATTAGACTTCTGTGTCTCGGGGTCACAGAGATCAGCATTTGTGCTTTAAGTCTTCCTGGTGCTCTGCAGGATTAGCTGCTGTGTTTGAGATGGATTGTGGGGCAAATCCTCACTTGACATCATGGTTCAGGCACTTCTCTGCAGGCTCTAAGCTCTAATAGAGTAGGGAGAAATGGGTGAGGATGTGGGAAAATAAAAGGTTTGGGAGGGAAAATTGATTTAGGCAATCAGAAAATCAGCAGCTGAGGGAGGATCAGGCTCTGTTGAGCTGCCTCTGCCCTGGGATGGGAGGGGGGGCAGAAAAGCCTTGGAAGCTGCTGTGAGAGGATTACCAGTGCTCTTCATTCTCCACAGGAATGCTGACAATGAGACCAGCTCCTCCACGTCAGCCCCTGATCAGAGCAGGCATCCTTTTGAGGTGAGCAAGTCCTTTCTCCCTTCCACCACCTTCTGCTTTGCTGTTGGATTGAATATTTTTCCAATAGTGTATAGTTTAAACGTTTCCCAGCTCATGACAGAACTTGGAAAGGAGGAATTCATATCCTCGACGTGCTGCTCCTGCAATCTCCACATCCCATATTTTTGCTGTGTGTGTTCCATGGGACCATCACTCAGCTGATTCCTGTTGTGAGGGGGCTCAGCAGGATTTGGGTGTGTTGCTATGCAGTAGCCTCAGCTCGGAAGCAGCAGTGACACACCAAAGAAAAACCAGGGAAATGTGATTATTTCTGCCTTTGTGTGCAGTTCCAGTGTCTGTTCCTCACTGAGCTGCTGCAGAGGGTGCTGATCCCAGTGTCACCCCAGGCTGTGACATCTGTGTGCCACCTGAGCCTGTTGGCAGCTCCTGCTTTTGGGGTCTGTTTGGGGGTGTTTTAGCTGGGTGTGACATGGACTCTGCTTAGCAGTTTGTCCTCTAGTGGGAGAATATTCCCTGGTCATTCCCAGGTGTTGCAGAAATGTACTTGCTGTGAGGGGAAACAGAAGAGGACATCAGACAGTGTGGAAGTGCATCCTATCAGGAATTGCCATCATGTCAGGAATTGTCCCCTTATGAATCACTTTGATCCAAGCATTTCAGAACTTTTAGGGGCTGTGATTTGGAACTGACCTTCCCATTTCACTACAAACTATTTACTCCAGTCACTCATATTAGAGAAAATATTAGCACACATGTATTTACTCATAGACTTTGGAATTGCTGCTGCAGGTATGTCATGTTCCAATTAGAGGTGGCCATGAAAAGCAATGTCAAAGTGAAAGCAAACAACTTATGGGTGTTTGGGTCAAGTGTGGCAGACTGCAGGGGCTGAGCTGAAGGTGGCCAGCAGCATCTTTGTCCCGTTCTGAATTTTACTGTCGTTCCTGTTGTCACAATCTGTTCTCTGCATTCCCTCCCTCCCTCCAGAACGTGGATCAGCACTTGTTCACCTTGCCCCCGGGCTATGGCCAGTTTGCTTTCGGCTTCTTTGACGACAGCTTTGAGTTTCCCTTCGGGTCCAACGTGCAGCAGGCAGAGGACAACCGGGACTCGGAGAACCGGCGGGAGCGCGAGCACCAGTCCCGGCACCGCTACGGCGCCCGGCAGCCCCGCGCCCGCCTGGCCACGCGCCGAGCCTCGGGCAGGCACGAGGGAGTGCCCACGCTGGAAGGGTGAGAACCACTCTGGCACCTCAGCAGGGAACCTTGGTGTTCCTCCGCTTTGCTCCTGGTTTATTGGAGCAGCATCCCAAAGATTTCCAGCGCTGCTGTGGGTGATGTCTGTGTGCCGCCTGAGCATGATGGCAGCTCCTGCTTTTGGGGTTTGTTTGGGGTGTTTTAGCTGGGTGGTGACATGGACTGTGCTTATGAGTTTGTCCTCTAGTGGGAGAATATTCCCTGGTCATTGCCAGGTGTTGCAAAATTGTTGTACTTGAAGAGAACACTAGACAGTGTGTGAGTGCATCTTGGGAGCCACTCACCATCATGTCAGGATTTGTCCCCTTATGAATCAAATATTGAGACTTTATCAGTGGCTGATCACTCCCTAAGCTGCCATTGCAGTTGCTGTAGGGTATTTTTAATTGCCATCTGTGTCCCACCTGGGTCTGTTAGGGGTGTTTTAGCTGAGTGGTGACATGGACTGTGCTTAGGAGTTTGTCCTCTAGTGGGAGAATATTCCCTGGTCATTGCCAGGTGTTGCAAAATTGTTGTACTTGCTGTGAGGGGAAACAGAAGAGAACACCAGTGTGGAAGTGCATCTTAGGAGCCACTTGCCATTGTGTCAGGAATCGTCCCCTTATGAACAAGAAGCTTTTAAAAGAGAGCTCTTAAAAGTTTCAAATATTGAAACTTTATCAGTGGCTGATCACTCTCTAAGCTGCCATTGCACTTGCTGTAGGGTATTTTTAATTGTCCCAGCCTGAGCCTGTTGGGGTCTGTTTGGGGTGTTTTAGCTGGGTGTGACATGGACTCTGCTTAGCAGTTTGTCCTCTAGTGGGAGAATATTCCCTGGTCATTGCCAGGTGTTGCAAAATTGTTGTACTTGCTGTGAGGGGAAACAGAAGAGACCACCAGACAGTGTATAAGTGCATCCTAGGAGCCACTCAGCATCATGTCAGGAATTGTCCCCTTATGAATCAAATACTGAAATTTTATCAGTACCTGATCAGTCCCTAAGCTGCCATTGCAATTGCTGTTGGGTATTTTTAATTGCCCCCAACAATGTGACAGTATTCAGCTTACTCAGCCTCTCCCTCCACACTGGGGTGCTGGGCTGGGAGCCAGCAAACTTTAATTCTTACACAATCCTGGTTTTCTTGTCTTTTCAGAATTATCCAACAGCTGGTCAATGGAATTATTGCACCGACCACAATTCCAAACCTAGGCCTGGGCCCTTGGTGAGTTGGAGGATGTGCTGCTCTCTGTGACAGTGTCTCCTTGGTGCTCCAGGATGAACTCACTTGCTGTCCTTGCTCTTCAGGGGAGTCCTGCACTCAAATCCGATGGACTACGCCTGGGGTGCCAACGGCCTGGATGCGATTATCACACAGGTAAAACTGGGATTCCCTGCAGCTCCATCCTCCTGTGCAGTGCTGCAGGAGGGGCAGCACCTCTGGGGGTGCAGGGAACGAGGGGCTGGGGGACTGAAATGGGAAAGGATCCGCAGTGGTCATTGCCAGGTGTTGTAAAATTGTTGTACTTGCTGTGAGGGGAAACAGAAAAGAACACCAGACAGTGCTTGTGTAAGTGCATCTAAGTCCAGGTGCCCTGGCTCAGGAAACGAGTGGATTCTGTGTGCTGCTGAGCTCACCTCTCTGTTCTGCCTGCCTGGCTGGTTGTTTTTCCAGTTACTGAATCAGTTTGAAAACACTGGACCGCCGCCAGCGGACAAAGAGAAGATCCAGGCCCTCCCCACCATACAGATCACACAGGAGCACGTAGGTACGTGTCTGCTCCATGGAGTTGTGCTCTGGAAGCTCTCTGTGGTGTTTTCTTGGGACTTGAATGTTATCTGTTTGTACCTTTGAGGCATAAAACATTTCAAAGTGGGCAGAGAACTGATGGGGCTCTGTTACACTCACACAAAAAAAGAGCAGTGTAGGCTGGACAGATTTGCCCTGGGGAGGTTGTGAGAAGTTCAGTGTGGATAGAGATGGAAAAGCAGAAGGGAAAGGAAGGATGAGGCATAGCCTGGGCAGGGGGAGGTGGGGTGATGGTGTGGGGGACTGTAGAGCTCCAAGCTTTCCTCCTGACAGGAATGGTGTGGGGACTGTAGAGCTCCAAGCTTTCCTCCTGACAGGAGTGATGTGGGGACTGCAGAGCTCCAAGCTTTCCTCCTGACAGGAATGTGGGGACTGTAGAGCTCAAGCTTCTCTGACAGAATGGTGTGGGGACTGTAGAGCTCCAAGCTTTCCTCCTGACAGGAGTGATGTGGGGACTGCAGAGCTCCAAGCTTTCCTCCTGACAGGAATGGAGCAGTGGTAGGGAAGGGGAGAGAGATGATGAGTCCCAAGTCAGGGGCTTTGCACCTCGTTGTCTCCTCCTTTGCTCAGCTGGGCTTGGCTTTCCCTGTGCCATGCAGATTCCGGGTTGGAGTGCCCTGTGTGTAAGGAAGACTACACAGTCGGGGAGAACGTGCGGCAGTTACCGTGCAATCACCTGTTCCACGACGGCTGCATCGTCCCGTGGCTGGAGCAGGTGAGTGCCTGGGGCCTGCAGCACTGGGGGCTTTGTCTGCTCCTGCTCCCCTCTGTAAATATTTTCCTACCTCCACGATGAGGCCTGAGCACCTGTGGTCAGAGGATGGAGTGTCATCCCAGCCCATTCCTCAAGTGCTGCTCCCCTGTTGTGTTTCTAATCCCGTTTCCCCTGTTTCTTGTTTTGTTTTTTTTTTTGTCTGCTCCCCAAAGCATGACACGTGTCCCGTCTGCCGGAAAAGTTTAAGTGGACAAAACACTGCCACAAACCCCCCAGGACTCACAGGGATGAACTTCTCGTCATCCTCCTCCTCCTCCTCTTCCTCCAGCTCACCAAGTAATGAAAACTCATCGAACAACTCATGAATCTTAACGCACCCTCTGTCCCCGGGGCCCTTCCACTGTTCCCCTTCCCTCCCTGGGCACCGCGAGCAGCCAAAGGGGCTTCCAGAGCAGAGCGAGGGGAGGGGACGAGGCAGGAGCAGTGCCCCCAGAATTTCCTTTTGATTTCTGAAGACACGGAGCCTCTGGGTCCTTCAGAGATGAGAAGCCTCAAGTTCTGTGATGAAAAAAGGGGGGAAAAGAGCTCTGTCTGTCAATAAAAACATCCTCTTTGCGTGGACTTTACCCATTGCAGTGCGAGGCTGCTGCGCTCCCCGGCTGGGAACCCCGAGGTGCTGAGCGAGTGGTTGAATCCCGAATGGAAATGTTGTTTGTATGGGTTTGAATTTGAGATCCCTTTCTTTTTATTTCTTTTGCTCCTCCTCCCCTTGGATACTATCTTTTTTCTGCTTTGGAGATTGACGTCTAAAATGGAAATAGAAGGATGCTGCCTCCCCCCCCCCCCCAGGATCACCAGCTGGGGAGGACCAATAGCTGTCACTGAAACAGGAACTCTCAAGTAGACCCCGGGATCCTTCCCTGTCCCATCTCGAGTCCCTTTTATTTCTCTTTATAACCTCGCCCGCTGATACTCAACACTGAAAGGGGTTTTTATAATCTTAAATTATTACTGTTGTCAATAAATGGACATTTCAGCTCTGCGAGCCATTATGCATGATTTGAGGAAAGCTACAGGGTAAGCTCTGAGGCCACCAAGCTGTCCTGCCTTCCCCAGGGGCAGGCTGGGCCTCTCTGAGCCCTCCTGCGTGCTGGGAGTTGCTGTGGGAGCCACTGCCAGCCTGTGGATCACTGCACAGGTAGCCAAGGATCGCAGCTGGAATCATCCTCGCCTGGTGTTTTCTATTTTTTACACCTTTTTCCCCCCCTTACAGTCCTGCCCCCCTCCTCGCAGCTGGGGCAGGCTGTTCTGCTGAGCCGACACAGGACTGGGTGTGCAGCAGAACGAGGACCAGCAAATCTCATTGTGACCGAGTAATTACCAGGAAAACAACATTTTGGAGAGAAAAAAAAAAAATGTATTGCAAAGCTACTTAAAATAGAGCTGATTAAAACAAGGAGAGAGAGAAAAAATATCCAGGTATGTTTGTGACTCAGTTTCTGTGACAGAGCTGGAGCTCGGAGAATGACAAGAATGTCACCAGAGAGGGCAGTGACTCCCTGCCATGTCCCTGCTTCCTGGGCCCTGAGGCATGAGAGGAGAAACTCTCACCATCATCACTGGGAGCCCCTTCCCCTCACGGGGATTTGAGGCGGTCAGGAGGTTTCCTGGAGGGCTGGGGGTCTCTGATGGTGCCACATTTGGGACTGCTCTGTGCCAGAGATCAGAGCAGATAAGGGAGAAGCTGTTCCCATGGGAGAAGTGGATGGAGGGTTTGGCATTTTGGGGGGTTCCCTGCCTCTCCCTCAGCTTTTGGGGCTGCTGGGGAAGGTGCTGGCTCCAGCAGAGCTTGGGTGTCTCTTCTAAAGCAGCATCACCCCAGGGTCTGCCCCCCTTCCACAAGCTTCCTGAGAAGAGATGAACCTCCTTGAGGAGAGGGAAGGATGGTTTGGTCTTGAGCCATTTCAGGACACAAGAAGTTGGTTTGTTGGAGAAAGTGTCCCCAGCTGTGTGCCAGGGCCAGGGGCTGGCAGGGAGCGACTTGCCCGGACTGTTTTTCTTCCTCGGCTTGGCCGGGCAGTGTGGCGGCGCCTTTCATCTCCCAGGAGGGTTTATCTCAGGACTGGTGTGTCGGGGTTAATGGCTCATCCTCTGCCAGGGGTTGAGCCACAAGCCTGGGCTGCTGAGGTGGGTGGCAGCAAGAAGGTCCCAGCTGACCCTGCACGTGTCCATCGGCTGACCCCACACCGAGGAAAGGCTTTGCTGTTTAGTCACCAAAACAAGAAACCTGGAAAATCCTTCCCTCTCCCACTGTTTCAGCTGTAGCAGGGGGATCCTGGCTCCCCCAGGTGTTTGGGGGTGATTTCTCATATGTGAGCAGCGCTCAGATGGGTTTCAAGTGGGCTGAGCAAAGTCCTGGGTGGGTGCATGGCAGGTGCTGCCCACCTGGCAGGGGCTCACCACAGTCAGCACATGGTTAATACAGTGCCTGTTCCCTCTCAGACTCATTTGGAGCTGGTTGGGTCAGAAATGGAACGAGTTTGGTGGTTTTTGCTGGGGCCATTGCTCTGTCTGACGTGACAGTGACCGGGATGCTGGGCCTGGCCTGGTGCAGGGATGTGCCCTGGCCACACACTGAGGTGCAGGAGCTATTCCTGGCCATGCTGCCCTCCAGCTGAGGGGCTGCTCCTCACCACTGTCCACTGTCCCAGCTGTGCTTTTGTTGGGGATGAGGATGAAGAGCGTGCTGCAGGACTGACTGGCACTGGCTGTGGCCAGGGACAGCCCTGGAGCTGTGTCTGCCTGAGGATCTGGGCTGCCTCCTGCTCCCTCCTTTGTGCCACTGAAGCACCGTGGCTGTTTTCCTGCAGGGTGGGCGGGGGTCAGTGAAAAGCTGGATGTGGCAAAGGACCAGCTGGGCTGCCTGCCAGGGGCAGCAGTGACACTGGTGGCTGCAGCCACAAGCACACGGGAGCCAATCCCTCCCATCCCAAGCCAAGTTCACCATCAAAGCTCCGAGACCTGCTCCTGTTCCATACCACGAACACAGCTTTAATTGCCACGGAAGCTCGGACACAGACAACCTGCTGGAACATCCCAGCCCTGCAGAGATGCCATGAGCAGATCCTGGCCCCTGCTCCAGTCGTGTTCCCCACACCAGCCCTGTGCCAGGCTGTCCTGGTTTAGGGCAAATTTGGGAGCACTGGGAGAACCACAGCCCTGCACGGCTGAGCCTGGAGCATCCATCTACCTTCCACATCCCTCTGCCGTGCGTTAAAAATAAAGCAATAAATAGCAAAAAATAGATATGTACATAAATAAAATAACATTTTTTTGTTTGGTTTTTTTTTTTCTTTCTTCCTACAGGACCGTCTGGAGCTGCCCACGGCGTTCAGCTGACGAGCATGGGGAGGAAGTGTGTGGAGAGGTGCTGCCGGCTCGTCCTGCCCCCTCTCTGTGGCCGGCCCTTGCTGTTGAGCGACAGGAACATGGGGCGGCCGCGGTGCCGCCAGCGCAGCGACGCGTACGTGTTGTAGCCGTTCTCCTCAATGCGCTCCGTGAACTTGCAGTTGGGGCTGAACTCCTTCTGGCAGGAGAAGGAAGGGGGTGAGGAGGGGTGGCTCTGCTCAGCTGGAGCCCCTCGCACCCCAAGAGTGCGGCAGGGCAGGACCTTGGTTCCTCCCTGGGGGCAGAGGGGCTGCAGTGGGTGCAGGTGAAGGAAAGCAGGAGCCTGTTGCGAGCCTGCCCTGAGCCTGTGACTCTGGAGCAGTCCCTGCCAGGAGGCAGCGTCCGACCTACCGACCCGTAGAGCCTCCCGCGCTTGTTCATGGCCAGGTAGAAGCCGGTGTGCACCGCCCGGATGGCCACGACGCCGACACGAACCGACCGGATCTCAACGATGCCTGCGGGCCAGGGAAGCGCGGCGTGAGCCAGGGAGGGACAGGCGACCTTCCCTGCCCCTGCTGGCTCTGTGGGCACAGTGTCCTCCTTCTAGAGGGAGGGAGTTGCTGCAGCCCAAGCTGGGAGTGGGAGGAGGAACCTCTGATCCAAGCAAGGTTTGATCTTTACTCCTCTCCTCCCCAGGGTCCAGCCACTTCCCAGAAGCGGGAGGGATGCCAAGCACAACCTCGTGTGTGTCCTGCCCTCCCTGGCAGCTCTGCCCGTTCATCCATCCCCAGCACGGTGCCCGCTGTGCCCCGGGGCCCTGACCCGCCTCCCGCAGGGCCAAGTGGGCATGGGGATGGCAGCGACAGCACCCATCGTGTTATTGTGGACAAAGGCACACAGCAGAGCTCTGTGGGGCAGGAATAAGCCAGGACAGTGCTGTCCATGGATGCCAAATTTCCTGGTGGAAATTGAGGACAAGCAGCCCCATTCCCAGCACTGTGAGCACTGAGGATGAGCCCAGGGGGCGGCTGTGAAGCCACAGCTGGGCTGGCGTGTGTGCGCCCCGACCGCCGAGCTCCGGCTCGGCCGCTAATGGGAAAGGCATGCGGTCAGACCAGCGGCTCTGGCACGGGGAAACACCCAGAGCATCATCGGGGCCTCTGGATTCCTGCACTGCCTCACGCCGGCCGGCCCCGAGCGCCGCTGCCCGCCAGGCACAGAGGGAAGGGGAGAAGGAATGTCCAGCGATGTGGGCAGGGCAGCAGCAAGGGCTGGAGCCACGGCAGGATCGGCCACTGGGCACCACTGCAGGGCTGGACAGGGTGGGAGGGCACCCTGCAGCCCCTGGGCAAGGGGTTTTCATCAATCTCCTGGCACCGCTGGCATTCCCTGGGCATCACCTGCCTGCAGGATGCTGGGAATGGGCAGGGTGGGTACAGCACCGGGCAGCGTTCGGCTCCCCCGGGATTTCCAGCCCTGCTGCCACGGGAAGAACTGACAGGGCACTGACAGTGAATGCCTGTGAATCCATCCCACTTGATCACTGTCTGAAGCTGCTGCTATTTATAAGGACTTGTGCTTTTCTAAAAATAACCCCCTTCTGTTGCCAGCGCTCTGCCGCCCTTTGTTTGCAGGTGCCTGCCCAGTACCTGGCCAGAGCCAGCTCCCAGTGCTCCCAGTCTCACTCAGCCCCAAAGGGGTCTCAAAGAGGATGGGGCAGATGCAGAGCTTGAGGTGGGGGAGTCCCTGAAGATCCCCTGCCACCCCAGAGCTGCCAGTGGGGCTGGTCCAGCAGCTTCTGCGAGGGCTGTGGAGCAGAGCCCAGCCCAGGCGCTCACAGATAAGCAGAGTGAGCCTCGTGTACAGCCCGGAGCTGCTCTGCCTGCCAGCTCCCATGGCCACACCATGGAGGGAACGTGTTGGGGTGCTTTGTGCTGGCACTGTGCCTGCTCGGGACTCCCGACAGCCTCCGACACCACAGGAGGGTTCCCTGGGCTGGGCTGGGCTTGGCTGCCGTGTCCTGGGGCTGTGCTGGAGCAGGACATGGGCTGGGGGTGCTGCAGCCCTCCTGCCCCAAACCCCAACACCCTCTCAGGGCATCTTTTCCAAGATCCCCCTCCTTGTTCAGCTGCTGTCCTGCCAGCCTGGTGCCCCCATCCCTGTTCCAAGGTCTCAGACCTTGCACCCCGATGGGATACCTGGGCATTTGCAGCCCTGGCACGTCCTTGGGGACTCTGTCCCTCTGCCCACCCTGCTGTCTCGAGTCCCAACCTGCTCTGCTGCTCCATGGTCCCCTCTGACAGGGATGTTCTGCTGTCCACATCGGACAGATGCCCCATTCCGGGACCAGCATCACCGCAAAGCTTCCTGCATCCCCCCTCCTCCTCCTCAGCCTTCCTCCCCCCATAGGGGGAACGATCAGATCCTCCCGGTCCCTGGGGAATGCAGGGCAGGGGGAATCGTGAACCGGTAGGAGGAGATGGGACAAAGGACCCCCGAGAGACCCCCTGGAACCCCCCAGCCGCTGGGAAAGCACCGCCGGGTGCCCGGGCAATGCCCGCCGGTGCCCGCGCCCCTCTCACGGCTCCCACAGTGCAGTGACGGGGGCAGGCGGTGCCGGTGGCGCTCCCGGAGCGCCGGGGGACAGCGGGGACAGAGGGGACCCGCCGCTCTGGCTCTCCCGGAGGACAGGGCACTGAGATTTGCCCAGAGGGAAGAGCCGTGGGCTCTCCCTGGGCAGGGCATGGAGGGTCCCGTCACCGATCGGTCCAGCCTCCGCCCCGGTCCAGCCCCGGTACCGGCGGGATCGCGCTCTCGCCCGCCGTGGGCGGGAGGCGGCCCCAGATCCCGGCTCTCCCCCGTTCCCGTTCCCGGTCCCGTCCGCACTCACTGCCCGGCCGCTCCCTCCAGCGCGTTCCCTCCACGCCGCCGCCGCCGTCGATGCGCAGGAAGAAGCGGGTGGCCGAGAACAGCCGCCGCCAGCGCACGTCGCCCTCCAGGTGCCCGTAGCTGCGGGGCGGCCGCCGGCCGGTCCCGGTGGCATTGCCCGGTCCCGGTCCCGGCCCCGCCAGCACGGCGAGAGCCCCGGCCAGGCAGGCGGCGATGGCGGCGGGGCCCCCGCGCCTCATGGCGGCGGGCGGCGGGCGACAGGCGGGCGACGGGCCATGGGCCATGGCCACGGCGGCGACCGGCGACCGGCCCCGACGGCGCGAGCGGCCGGGATGGGCGGCCCGGGGCGGGGCGGTGGCGGCGAAAGGGCGGGGCGGGGGCCGGGGCGGTGCCTCCCATTCATAAATTGGCGCCCCGACGGCTGTCCCGGGTCACTCACTGCCCGCGGTCACTCGCCCACCACCGCGGGGACAGCACACTCCGGTATCCGCCGTCTGCCGCGATGGGCGGGCACGGGACGAGCACAGAGCGCGGGCAGAGGCGGAGGGCGCGGGGCTGCTGTGCCTCAGCACCTGCAGACGGTGGCGTCCATTTGTAGCTAGACCCGAGACGCGCCGAGCTCGGGCCAGAGAGGCGCGGGTCAGCCGGGCTGCACCGTTTTTCCCCGGGCTCCGCCACCTCCCGGAGCCTCCGCCGCGTCCCGGGATCCGCGCTCTTCCCGGCCCACCCCGTCGGGGCCGCCGCGGCCGCCAGGGGGCGCAGAGCGTGGCCGCGTTGCACCATGGGAGCTGTAGTCCGGCTCGGCGGGACTCGCGCTCCCGGCGTGCCCCGCGGCTGGGCGGCGCATGCGCGGGGGCGCGCGGCGCGCGTGGCCCGGGGATGTCGCTGCTGAGGCTGCGGGCGGTGCTGAGGGGCCCGGGCGGGCTGAGGGGGCCCGGTGAGCGGGAACGGGCACCGGGGGTACACCGGGGTTCCGGGGGGCATGGAGGGACCGGCGGGGACACCAGGAGAGCGGGACACGGGCAGAGTGTGCGGACGGAGCCGGGCCGGGACGTCCTACGGTGCTGAGCGTTCTGTGGGATACACCTGGAACATGGGGGGCGCTTTTTGAGTCGTGAGCACCCCAGGGATAGAGTGGAGGCTGTGGAAGTGCTGGGATGTTGTTGCTCTTCCGGGAGCTCTGGTCATGTCCTAGCTATGGGATAGCACCCACCTGCTCTGGGGGTCTCGGGGTGCTGCCACCCCATTGACAGCGCTGGGGTTTGTGGTGTCCCTGGGGTCGTGTTCCTTCTGAGCCTCTGGTTCCGGAGGGTGAGGGGTGGCCCTGTCCCTCCTGTGCTGCTGCTGGAGCAGCTGAGCTGAGGAACATCCCTCACTCACCCTGTCCATGCTGGGGCCACGGGGCAGAGTGGGGAACAGGGAGTGTTTGAGGGTGTGGAGCTTCCTCTGACCCCCCACACCTCTGCGTTCCTCATGGCAGGGATTCCATGGAGAATCTTCAGGAGCTACTCCTCTGCCAGCACCAAGGAGAAGGCGAACAGAAATGTTCCCTGTGAGAGGACAGAGCTGCTGGAAGGTGAGTGCTGGGAGAGATGCAGCAGGCAGAGCAGACTTGGCTGTTGCTTTTTCCCTGGCAGTGACACTGCTGGGTTCAGGGATGCTGGGGTGGGTTCCAGGGATCCTGGGATGGGTTCCTGGGTGCTGGGGTGCATTCCAGGGGTGCTGAGGTGGGTTCCTGGGGTGCTGGGGTGGGCCCCAGCTTGCAGGTAGATCTCAGAGAGACAGAGGTTGGTGTCTCTGTTTTGGAGCCAAGGAGGGATGAAGTTCTTTTGTGACCCCTTTTTTTGAGCACAATCCTGGTACTTCCAGGGTGAGGACAGGACAGAGATTTTTGCTGTGCCCTGTCTCCCATCACCTCTCTGTTTCCCTCTAGTGCTGAAGGCTCGAGCCAAGCAGCTGCAGGGCAGTAACGTCCCAGAGGTGACAGTCAGCAAAGTGGAAGTGGCTGCACTGGACAATGACAAGTTCCAGGAGGCTGTGGTCCCTGGCCCCAAGGAGAAGCAGCCCCTTCCCAGGGCACAGGGTGATGGCCTGGCTCGGTCCAGCACCTGGGCCAAAAAGCTGCAGAAGGAGATGTACAGCCAGCAGCCAAAGATGAAGCAGGAATTGGGCAGTGCTGCCTCCCAGCTGGCTCTGGAGGCCAAGGGAGAGGCCACACCCAAAACAAAAACCAAGAAGAGCCCAAAGATCCCAAAGACAAAAGCAGCCCCTGCCTGGACCCAGAGCTCTGGCAGCCCCCACAACAAGCCCAGGGTGGTGGAGGTGAAGGGAGTTGAGGAGCTGAAGAGGCCCCAGAAAATGCCAAAGGACAAGAGCAACCAGCAGGTGCTGCAGCAGACCATCCAGGCCAACCTGGAGTGCTTCCTGTTCCTGCAGCAGGCAGAGGAGGCTGAGAGGTACCTCCTGCTGTGCCACAGCTCCCCCGTGAAGAGGAAGGTGCTGGATGTGGGTGCCTTCAACATCGTCATGCGCATCTGGGCCAGGAAGGTACCAAACCCTGCTGCTCCGGGTGGGAGAGGGGCTGGCTCGTGAGGAACAGCCTCCAGCTGCTTTGATCTGTGCTGGTCACTGCAGCAAGTGTCCAAGCAGGGCTGCTGGCAAGGGGGACTGAGCTGGCATGAGGCCACAGATCCCTGTGAGGTGGCTTTGAGAGGAATGGGGAAAGGGTAGGGTAGACCTGACTAAATCTGAACAGTAGAGGGGCGTGGAGCTGTGATTTTGGGGCTGTTGGTGTCAGTGTGCTCAGCCTCCTTTCCCACTGGCTACAGTGTCCACAGCCCCTTTCCCTTCTCAGTGATTCCCTTCTCAGTGACTGCATGGCCTCCTTTCCTTTCTCAGTGTGCACAGCCTTCTTCCCAATGTCCACAGCCCCCTTCCCTTCTCATTTGTTCCTTTTTCAGTGTCCACAGCCCCCTTTCCTTCTCAATGACCCCAGCCTTCTTTCCTTTCTCCATGTTCACAGCGTCCTTTCTTTCTCACTGTGCACAACCTCCTTCTCAGTGTCCACAGCCCTTTCCCTTCTCACTCCTTCCTTTCTCAGTGACCCCAGTCTCCTTCCTTTCTCCATGTTCACAGCCCCCTTCCCTTCTTGGTGTGCACAGCCTTCTCCCCTTCTCACTCCTTCCCTTCTCAGTGACTCCAGCCCCCTTCCCTTCCCTTCCCTTCCCTTCCCTTCCCTTCCCTTCCCTTCCCTTCCCTTCCCTTCCCTTCCCTTCCCTTCCCTTCCCTTCCCTTCCCTTCCCTTCCCTTCCCTTCCCTTCCCTTCCCTTCCCTTCCCTTTGACCCCAGCCCCCTTTTCCTTCTCAGTGACCCCATTTTCCTTCCCCTCTCTCCTGCAGGGCTGTTTGAACCGCCTGGACCGATTGTTTTCCATCCTGGAGACTGCAGGTCTCCAGCCCAACCTGGACTCCTATGCCACAGCCCTGGAGTGTGCAGGACGGAGCCAGTCACCTCCCAAAGCCATCCTGAGGTAACACCTGCCTCAGGAGCTCCACATGCTGTGCTTGGAGAGCTGGGAGATGCAGGAGATCCAGGGGCTTGGGGTCAGGAAGAGCTGTCCCCTCTGTGAGCCCACCTGGATGTCCTGAGCCACTTCCCATGGCCAGATTTTGGGGTGGGTGGAGCACCCTCCCTGCCACCCCCACTGCTGGGCAGTTTGTCTGAGATTGTGCAGGGAGAGGAGATGTGGAAGGTGAGAACAGGCACTGTTCCCCCCAGAGCTGGGCTGGGAGAGGCCCTCTCCAGTCAGGGATTCCTTGGTTCCCCACCCATCCCAGGCATCTCACTTCTGGTCCCTCTGTTGCTGCCTGGTGGCAATGGCTTGGCTCCTCTGTTTGTTTTTATGGCCCTTCTGTGGGGTTTGCCCATTTTGGTGGGCTCAGCCACACAGCTGGTTCCTGCAGGGCTCTCCAGAGGAGCCAGGTAGATTTTAAAGAGCATGATGGACAGGAAAGTGTCAGTGCTAAAGATAGCAAGGTTGTAGATGGTAGATTTCACGGACAGGAAAGTGTCAGTGCTAAAGGGAGCAGCTCAAAGAGCCCTGGAAGATCCCACAGGCTGGGCCTAGGGGCAGTGCCTGGGGCTGGAGGCACAGCCAGCTCCTCTCAGAGGATGGAGAAAGCTTCTGATGCACTCGTGTGAACCTCAGGGATGTATCACTGCTCTCTGTCCTCTGGCTGCTGACACATTCTAGATGCCTTCAGGGCAATATCTCCAGTCAGCTGCCTCTGAGGGGGCTGGCAGGGGCTGTGCCGGACGTGTGGAGCTGTGGCAGGGCAGCACAGGCTGTGGGGCTGCCTGTGGGCAGCTGCAGTGGCCTCCCTGCCCAGGAAGCTCTGCAGCAGTGCAGGCTGAGGGATGGACACCTGATCCCTGTAACCTGAGGCTGCTGGTGACCTTGTGGGACAGGCTGTGTTGAGTCAGCTCCTGTCCAACGTGCTCAGGCCCCTGGGGAAGATCCAGCCTGTCCTGTCTGCCCCTCCTCAGATACCTGCAGCAGCTGAACAGCAGTGGCTTCCATGTGGATGAGCTCTTCCAAAAGTGCCTGTTTGAGGAAGATGAGAAGGAGAAGGTGCTGTTTGCCATCAGGACTGTCCAGCCCAACTACCAGCTGCCTCCTCCACCCAGCCCCAAGATCAGCAAGTCTTCTCTGCTCCAGGACTTCTATTCCAGAGTAAGCCACAGTGCTCAGGGAGGTGTTGAAGCTGGCCAGGTGTTCTTAGGTACAGCTCAGGGGCGGGCTAAAAAGAAAGAGCTTTTTAACCTGATCTGTGCCAAATAACCCACAGAAATCATCGAATGGATCACATGACTAATATTAATAACTAAGAGGAACAGCAAAGCAGAGGGTTTGCAGGGAGCTGGAGATGGTCTCCATGCATGGGAGGGGGTGCTTGCAGAGGTGCATAACACAAGGAGCAGAGCAGCCTCTGGGATTTGTGTGTGAGAGACCTCTGGGCCCAGAGATCCCAGCGAGGTGCTTTCAACCCAGAATTGTATCACAATTGTTCCTCTTGCAGGGAAGCTGGGAGAATGAGCATGGCTTCTCCTCCCACTTTTGGCACTGACTGCCTCTCTCCCATTTCAGGAGACGATGGGGTCGTACCCCAAGCTGGATTTCTCCATGCAGGAGCTGCAGGAGCGTTTCCAGCAGCAGCTGGACATGGAGCTGAAGAACACCGTGACCATCGAGTCCGTGGAGGCAGCCAAGCCCCTGACCCCACAGGCCACCAAAGCGGTAAAGTTTGGGTTTGGGGACAGCCCTCAGGACCTGTGGGTGAGAGCTGAGGCTCCATGAGGTAGAGACCAGGCAGCTCATGCTCACCAGCTCTTTTCCTTCCTTTCCCTGCAGCGTGAGCTGCTGGGCACGCTGCGCTCGCAGTGGCGCGATGCCATCCTGCAGGCCCTGCAGAACTCCAAGCGCAGCTTGGCCAGGCCCAAGAGGATGTCCAAGTACAACGTCCTCTACCCCTACCTGTGTCTGCTGCCAGATGAGGAGTATGTGGACATCATGCTGCAGGTAGGAACCTGCTCTACCCACCCAGGAGTGGGGCTGGACTATCAGCATGGGGGTGTCACAGAGCACTTGAGCAGAATTGGGATTTCCTGAGAGGTTTATGAGGTTATTAACTTCAGGCTGTCTGCTCCTTCTGCAGAGCAACCAGAGAAACCCATGCTCTGCCCTGGTTGTTTTTCCTTCCTCACCATCTGTTCAGTATCACGGAAATCAGCATCTTTCTGTGCTCCCTGCACAGCAGCTTTAACTCCTGCTCTTTCTGCTTTATCTCTCTGTTCCTCCTTCCTAAGACGCTTTTTTCCTTCCCCTTTCCCAGATCCTCAATGACCTGTCTCCACAAGGTGAGTCCCTGGCAGTGCTGGCCAGGGAGCTGGGCTCCAAGGTCTATGACAGGTACATCATCCAGAGGAAGCTGCGCAGTGGCCAGCTGGAGAAGGTGCAGCAGATCTATGAGAGCTACATCCAGCTGCTGGCAAAGGACAGCCAGGTAGGAGCCCTTGGGGCCAGGAGTCCGTGCAGGAAAGCTCTGGGCTTTGCAGGGCAGGAGAGGACAAGAGGGGAGAAAGGGGCCAAGCCTGCTGCCCTGGGCACATCAAGGACCAGGTGAGCAGGTGGTTCTCAGAGCTGGGTGCTCACAGGGGCAGGCAGGGCTGCAGTCTGGGCAGGATGATGTGGGGACAGGGTGTCAGCACTGGGGTGTGGTGCAGTGCCACTGTCCCCATTCTCACTGTTGGGCTCAGCCCAGCCTTGTGACCCTGTTCACAGGCGTCTTAGGATGAGGGAAGAGACAAGAATGTTGACTCCATGTTTCAGAAGGCTTCATTTATTATTTTATGATATATATTATATTAAAACTATACTAAAAGAATAGAAGAAAAGGTTTCATCAGAAGGCTAGCTAAGAATAGAAAAAGAAATAATTAATAACAAAGGCTTGTGTCTCGGACAGAGAGTCCAAGCCAGCTGACTGTGATTGGCCATTAATTCGAAACAACCAACATGGGCCAATCACAGATGCACCTGTTGCATTCCACAGCAGCAGATAATCATTGTTTGCATTTTGTTCCTGAGGCCTCTCAGCTTCTCAGGAGGAAAAATCCTAAGGAAAAGATTTTTCATAAAAGATGTCTGTGACACAGCCTCCTCAGCCCTCCTTCCCCAAACACTCCTATCAAGAAGGACCTTTGGGGACACAAAGGAGATTCCTTCTCAGGGCCATATCTCAGGTAGATTGATCCACTCCAGCTGACTCTATTTTCTCCCAGCCTAAGCAGTACTTGCCACGGGAATACTGGGAGAAGCTGGTGGCAGAAGCAGGCTTTGGGCCTTCCCTGAACCTGAAGTCCTGCAGCTGGCCCTGTGTGCTCCTCATGCGCCTGGGCATGCACATGCTGGAGCTCCTGGTGAAGGCTGTGAAGGTGCCCAGGAACATCCTCAATCGTCGCCTGGAGTCCAAGCCTATCCCTGTCCTCTACCACGTCTACTCCTTCTACAGTAACTGGCAGGTGAGCCTCATCCTGGGGGCTCCTGTGCAGGGCACCCCTTCCTCAAAATCAGACCCTTGCAAGGCTCTTTTGTGTCCTTGCTGCCATTCTTGCTCAGGGATGCTTAGAAGCCCTTGATTCTTCATTCTCAGAAGGAGGTGAGGCTTTCTGTTCCAGAGTGGATGTAGATTGTTATTGGGATTAGGCTGATTAAGAAGGAAGTTTTGACTGTGTTTGTAATTGTTGTCTTGAGGTTGTTGGATAGAAGTGGAAATAGGATGGGGTGGAGAGGGTTACAGGGTTAAGAGTATGAATGTGTTTAGGACTGGTGAGAGGTTCATTACTTTCACTTGGTCTTGCCCCAAGATGAGTGGCTCCTAAGACCACTGGATTACTATTATCCTTTGAAAGTAAGGAGACTGAGGTTTTATACTCAGACACAAGAGTTAGCAGTTCTTGCTGATTTTACCTCTCCTCAGCAGGTAAGGAGGGTTTAACCTTACTTGGCATGATCCCTGTGGGATGTCTGACTGACCACAGGCTCTCCCATACTCCAGCCCTAACCCTCTGCTGCTGATCCTCCTCTCCAGGTCGGGCTGATAAGGCCCCATCCCATCTTCTCCCAGCTCGTGTCAAACGCTGCAGAGACCACGCTGACCTTCAACTCCTCTGCCATGCCCATGCTGTGCCCTCCTGTGCCCTGGACCTCCCCCACTTTTGGTGCTTTTGTGCTCAATGACACCAAGCTGATGCGTTTCATGGATGACACCACCCACCACCAGCTGCTGCTGGAGCAGTGTCCCCTGGTGAACCTCCACCCCGTGCTGGATGCCCTCAACCAGCTGGGCAACTGTGCCTGGAAGATCAACCAGCCAGTGCTGGATATCATCATCTCCATCTTCAATGACAAAGGGGATGAGAAGCTGGACATCCCACCACCCCTCTCTGAGGCTCCCAAGCCTCCCACTCCTCCTGGCAATTCCTCCACCTGGAGCAAGTCCTTCAAGCACGAGATGTTCCTGTGCAAGAAGAAGGCTGCAGAAATGCACAGCCTGCGCATGGATGCTCTCTACAAGCTCTCCATCGCCAACTATGTCAGGGACAAGGTGTTCTGGTTCCCTCACAACATGGATTTCCGTGGCAGGACTTACCCATGCCCACCTTATTTCAACCACCTGGGCAACGATGTCACCAGGGCCATCCTGCTGTTTGCAGAGGGGAGGCCACTGGGCCCCAAAGGACTTGACTGGCTGAAGATCCACCTCATCAACCTGACAGGGCTGAAGAAGAAGAATGCCTTGCAGGAGAGGCTGGAGTATGCCAATGAAATCATGGAGGACATCCTGGACTCGGCTGACCACCCGCTCACGGTACGTGAAGTAAAATAAAATGGAAATCAGAATGGATTTTGTAACAAAAACATTAGGAAAGATTTTTGAGAGGTAAAAAGGGAGAAGGCAAATAACCTATAACCTAAAACAGGAGAAGGCAAATAACCTAAATAACCTAAATTCCTAAATAACCTGTTTCTGTCTGAAAACATGATGTAAAGCTAGGGAAATGGAGGCATAGTGGGGAGGTGCTGTGCCCAGTGTACCCCAGGTGCTCAGGGGTTCCTGCCTGTGATTTGAGGGGTTCCTACCTGTGCTTTGAGGGGCACAGGAGCACTGCCTGCTCCCACCAGCCTGGCCTTTCTCATTCTCAGGGCAGGAAGTGGTGGATGGACACAGATGAGCCCTGGCAAGCCTTGGCATGCTGTATGGAAATCGCCAAAGCCTCGAGGTCCCCAGATCCAGCAGCCTACATCTCTCACTTCCCAGTTCACCAGGTAGGAGCCTGGCAGATCCTCACAGCCCATGTGAGGCTCAGCAGGGCAGGGAAGGAGCATCCAGGTCTCCAGCTCTGCAATCCCTGCTCCACGTGGCTGGGTTTTCTTAGGAATAGAAATGCAGTGTTGGGCATTTTGGCATGAGAACTCAGGTGATTTGCTGCTGCCTGCAGCCATCCATGAGCTGGAACATCTGAGGGCTGCCTCACTTCCCTTGGCTCGAGCAGAGCCCAGCTGGGAGCTCGCTGGCAGCTGCTGCAGGGTGAGAGCCAGGCCAGTGTCACCTTCTGCAGGCACAGGATCAGGATTGGAAGTTGGCCCAGCAGGGCAACACCTGGAATGCTCAGAGCTGTGCTTTGGATGCCTTTCTCCACTCCTGCTCTGTGCCTGAAGCCAAGCAGCTCTGCAAGAGCCAATATGGCAGGTCTGGAACTCTGAGGAAGGACAGACACCCTGTGCCTGCTCAGGTGCTCCCTGAAGGCACCTGTCCCCCCTGGCTGCTCAGCTTTGAGGCTGATAGTGGCCATGGGTGAGGGGTGGCTGCTCCTTTTTCTTTTGAGGAGATCAGGTGGCCATGACTGAGCAGGGAGGGCAGCAATTTTTCTGCCTGGAATATACATGAGACAGGTCTGATATTTTGATGACAACAAAAGGTCAAGAGAGCAGCTGGGGGTGTGTGGAGGGTGCAGCTAATGAAATATCATCAGCAAGGACTTCTTCTAGAAGGTGCCAGAGTCTCGTTCAGCCTGAGTCATCAGTGCTCAATTAACAGAGCCAGCAGGTCCTGGTGCTGCCTTTCCACACTGCAGGGAGTGGGGAGACAAAGGGGGCCCTGCTTGAGGAACCTGACAGTCCTGGGGGATCTGGGAGAGCCTGAGCACAGGGGGACAGGAACAGCAGCACATCTGTGAGAAACATCACTGTCAGTGCAGTGTGGGGAGAACCAAGATGTTCCTGCACCATCCTTCAGGCCCTGTCTGTGTCACCCAAGCTGCTCTTGGTTCCAGCAGGGCTGCAAGGGCAGCTGCTGTGGCAGAGGCTCACTGTGCCTCTGGTGCAGCTTTGGGAAACCTGGGTGGGAGCTGGTTTCTGTTTTCAGAGCCAGCTGGGGCTTCCTGGGGGATCACTGCCTTTTCCTGCCTCTGATCCCACTGCTGAGGTTGTTTTGACTGCTGCCTCTTGGGGCTGCTTTTAGCATCCCAGATATATTCGGTGTTTTCCCAATTTTCTGGTTTTCAGCGTTTCCACAGAGCTTTGTTGTCTTTGGAAACCCACAGAGGTGGTGATGTGAGATTTCTGATTTTAAACCTCACAGGTCACAGCAGTTAGGGGTGGACCCAGGCAGGAAACCTGTCCAGAAGGCAAATGGTCACTGCTGGGAGATGGTCACTGCTCTGAAGAGTGGGGAGGGGAAATAAAAACCACCTGAGGCCAGGGTAGCTGTGCATGGGGAGGGGGCAGATGAGCAGGGCTCTGTCCATGCATTAACCCCTTGTTTGCTGGTGCTGTCCCTGCAGGATGGCTCCTGCAATGGGCTGCAGCACTATGCAGCGCTCGGCCGGGACCTCAGCGGCGCTGCCTCCGTCAACCTGGTGCCCTGTGGGCTCCCTCAGGATGTCTACAGTGCAGTGGCCCAGCAGGTGAGGCTCTGTGGGGACACACAGGGTCCTTTTGGACCTGCCTTCTCCTCTTGGTGTGCACAGGGTGTCACCTGCCAAGGGGAAATGTGGGGATGAGTGTGCAGAGAGCTGGGGAGGCATGAGTGGATCTGACAGGAGATCTGTCCTCATGGAGAAATCCCCTCTGATTTCTGCTGTCCTCACTAGTCCTGAATGAAGCCTGGGAGAACTAGGCTGAAGAGGTGGAAGAGAGCAAGGGATGCTCCTCATCTCTTGCTTACAGCTGGCTGGCCCATGGGTTATGAGATTTTTCTTCCTTGAGCTGAGTAGGAAGGAGTGGGTAGAGATTCAGCCTTGGTCCTGGTACAAAAGTCTTTGGTTTCTTTGCAAGAAATGATGTGAAATTTGCCACTGGAAGAGAGCTGAGAGGCTCATTCAGGTGGCATTGGACCCTGCATCTCCCATCTGGGTCTCAGCAGGTTTTCTCCAGAGAACAGGTAGAGTTCATGGGGGTGTAGGCCTTGCTCAGTTATCACTGGGGGAACAGAGGCAGGAGAACCAAAGTTCTGAGCCACAGCTGAGCTGTGTCCTTGTCCCAGCTGGCACCAAGGGACAGTGCTGAGGCTGCAGGGAACGCTCTGCAGGCACTGTTATCCATGCTGGATCCCTTCAGCAGGTGCCTTCTCTTATCCAGGGTGGGGAAAATGGGCTGCAGGGATCCTGAGGGCAGGCAGTGCCCAGCTGGGAGGGTCCCACAGGCCTGCAGCCCACGTGGCTCATGCCAGCCCTGACTCAGGGGCACTCTGCTCAGGTGGAGAGGTTTCAGAAAAAGTCCAAGGCAGCAGGGAGGGATCCTGATGGGAGCTTGAGCCAGGCAGTGCCCAGCTGAGAAGGTCCCGAACCACAGAGGGGGCTCCAGCCAGCGTGGCTCATGCCAGCCCTGACTAGAGGCTCTCTCTCAGGTGGAGGAGTTTCGGAAGAAGGATGCTGAGAGGGGTTTGAAGATTGCCCAGGTGCTGCAGGGCTTCATCAGCCGCAAGGTGGTGAAGCAGACGGTGATGACGGTCGTGTACGGGGTCACTCGCTACGGCGGCCGCCTGCAGATCGAGAAACGCCTCAAGGAGATCGATGAGTTCCCCGAGGTACCATTCCTGTGTGTCCCCCCTCCCTGGGTCCTGTCACTTTCCTCTTTTTGGCTGTCCCTTTGTATGACCCATGGCTCTCTGCTCTGTGCCAGGAGTATTTGTGGGAGGCATCTCACTATCTGGTGAAGCAGGTGTTCAACAGCATCAAGGAGATGTTCTCAGCCACTCGAGATATCCAGGTAGGGAGCCTGTTGCCCTTTACCTCCACTTTTTCTCCTTCCCTGGTCCATTATACGTAGACAAGGGGATGCTCCATGGGGAGAGATGGTTCTCGTGGCTCCTGGCCCAGCGAGGATCCTCCTGCCCCAGCCCAGAGGTGTGGGATTGTGCCAAACCCCTCAGTAAGCCCTGGGGAGTTCTGTGGCAGGAGTGAGGGTGGCCTGTGCTGGGAGGGGATGGGGTGTCCCAGCTCCACACTAACTCAGCTGCTTCCTCTCCTTTTCTGAAGAACTGGCTGACAGAGAGTGCCAAGCTCATCGCCCAGTCAGGCCGGACAGTGGAGTGGGTCACACCTCTGGGGCTGCCCATCATCCAGCCCTACTATCGCTCCAGATCCACTGTGGTGAGTGAGGACTCACAGCCCCCATCCTCCCTGAGCCATGGTGGGAGCAGGGAAAACACAGCCTGGGCTCCAGTGGCAGGTTTCATGGCCCCCACCCTCCCTGTGCCATGGTGGGAGCAGGGAAAACACAGCCTGGGCTAGGGCCTGGCAGGTTGGCATCACTGGTGGGTGAGCCTGCAGAGCAGGTAGGATCCCCGAGTGCAGGCACATCCTCCAGCCTCATGGCTCCCTGCAGAGCCTGGAGTGTGTGGGTGAGCTGCTGAGGAAGCTCTGTGGCTCCATCCCACTCAGGCAGCTGGGGCACGGGCCGTTCCCCGCTCTGAGAGCCTCCTCAGGGCTCCTGTGACTCAGTCTCAGTGCTGGCACCTCCCACGTGCTGCTGTGCTGACTCACAGCCCCCCAGCCCAGCTCCTTCCCAGGCCAATTCACCCTGAGAGGGTGAAAGGGTTCAGATGCCTGCCAGAACCCTCAGGAGGGGAGCTGGGCAAAGTGTCACTGGGCAGTGGCACTGCTGTGGTGCTGGGACACTCTGGAAAGGCACAGGAGTGGGGCAGTGCCCAGCCCAGCAGGGTGACACTGGTGCCCTCTCTCCCCACAGCTGAATTGTGGCATGCAGCGCTTGAGTGTGAAAACCTCCAACAGCAGCCAGTAAGTACAAAACCATGGCCTGCACCAGCCTGTGCTCTGGGGACAAGGCTTTCCTGTCAAGGAAGCTGTCAGGGAGCGCCACAGCTCCTGTTATGGCTCCTGAGCTGCAGAATGACAGAGCAGCAGGGCTTGGGGCTCTTCAGGGCAGCCCCCTCATCCCCAGGCTGGGGTGTCACCATCTCTGTGCCAGTGCTGTCATCTCTGGCCCTGAAATGTCCCAGCTCCTCTGTGCCCTGCTTTGTCCTGCAGGAAACCTGACACTGTGAAGCAGAAGAATGCCTTTCCCCCCAACTTCATCCACTCTCTGGATTCCACACACATGATGCTCACAGCACTGCACTGCCTCAGGTAGGGAGTGGGCAGCTGGGCTCTCACCTGGCTCAGGACTCTCCTGGGAAAGAATTTTTGGGGTAAAGCATCACATGGGACTGGGGAGTCCATGGTGGGCATTTGGGGCTCCTGGCAGAGAAGAAAAGGAGGCAGCAGGACAGGGAGATCCTGGAATTGGAAACTCCCTCTGAAAAGCTGCTGTGCAGGGAGTCCCCCTCTTGTGTGGGGGACTGTGAATGTCTGCTCCTGTCCCAGCCAGAGGTTCTACAAGGGGTGGGTCCCTCACAGAGGGGTCCCAGCTCTGCTTCATGGCACCTCTGCCCCCTCCCAGGAAGGGCCTGACCTTCGTCTCAGTCCACGACTGCTACTGGACTCACGCGCTCACCGTGGATGTCATGAACCAGGTAAAAGTGTCCTCCTGGCTCCCTTGGGAGCAAATCTTGCTGATCTGTGCTCTGGGCCCACGCCAGGCCTCGCCTCCCCTGGGCTTTGCTCCATAGGCTGATTGATTCACCCTGAGGTGAGGTGAACCTGGAATGTTTGCTGGCGGTCACAGCTGATTTCATGGTGCCCGTTCTCCTCCCACTCTGCAGGGAGTGTGTGGGAGAATCTGTGGAAACAGGGAATAAACAGCCCAGAATCCACAGATTCTGGCAGCCAGTGCCCCTGCCCTGCCCTGGGTCCTTCCCAAGGCCTTTTGTGCTAATGAGGGTCGACCTGTGCTTCACACCTCCCCAGGCTGATTCCCTTCACCCTTGTCTGGCAGCCCCCCTTCCCACTCCTGCTGCTTTCCCTGCCCCTCACCTCTGACCTGTCACTGGAAGGAGAGAAAACACCTGCTAAGCTGCTCCTCCCTGTTGTCTCCCTGGGTCAGGTCTGTCGGCAGCAGTTTGTGGCTCTGCACAGCGAGAAGATTCTGCAGGATCTGTCTGAGTTCATGCTGGAGAAGTACTGCAGGTATTCCTGACCTGTTGGGTTTTCCCTTCCACCTCACAGAGGTCATGTCCAGGTGCTCACAGATTGTATCACCTGCCTGGGTGGGGAAGTTGTCCTTCCTTCTTGCTTGATACCCAAATCACCTTCAGCTGTGTAAAACCCAAGGGTTCTTCACTCTTTTGCTGAAGAACCAGGGGAAGGTTTGGCAGCCTTAAAGCCTGGCCTGGACTGCTAGGGCTGAGCTCCTGCTCTCACTCTGGGGTGCCTGGTCTGTTTTGGAAGAGCTGAATCCTGTTGTCAGAGGCTGCATTAGGGAGCAGAGGAGGGTGTGCCTGGCTCCAGATAACCTGGTGTTTATTTGCTTCCTTCTAGTTCATCCAGCTCCAGCACAGAGCCCATAGCCCACTGGCAGAAGAGACTGAAGGAGCAGCTCTCAAATGTCCCCAGCACAGGTAGGAGCATAGGGCAGGAACATGCAGAGCTCAGGAGCATTTTGGAAACAAGGGGAATGAGATGGAGTGGCCCCCAAAACCACCAAAAGGCAAAAAGGCAGAGCTGTCTCCTTGCATCAGGTTTCCTCTCCTGTGCTGGAGTGCAGAGCCATGGGGCAGAGCAGTCCAGCATGTCCACATCCCCCTGTAGCATTCCTGTCAGTGCTCCCTGCCATCCTCCCTGCATCCCTGGGATTTCCCCCAGGCTGACCCAGCTCTTCCCATCCTGCTCTTGTTCTGCTCCCATCTGTTTCCAACCCTGAGCATTTGCTCAGAGATGGGAGCGAAGGCCTGGGCATGGTAATTGCCAGGATCTAGATGATATACATGCAATGGGATTAAGGCAATTAGTTTAACTCCTTCTAATCCCTCAGCCCTGTGTCTGCCAGGCCATCTGGCTCTGCCTGACCTCTCTGGAGTGGCTCCATGGGCAGCACAGTGCAGGGGCAGGGATCCTTCGTGCACTGAAACTCTTCCCTCCCCCTGTCCATCCCCACATCACTCTCTGACCTCTCCTTTGCTCCCCTCAGGTGAATTCAACCTGAAGCAAGTGATGGATTCCACGTATTTCTTCAGCTGAGCCCAGCAGCCCACAGGGCCCTGGGATACCTCTGGACCTGCAGCCATGGTGGGCACTGGCCTGCAATGCTCTTGTGTCCCACATCTCACGGGGAAGAAGCTGCAGCCTCCAGCCCTGCCTCACTCTGAGGTGCTGGGGTGAACTGGAGGGGGACAGGGGCTCTGCACTGTTTGCTGTCACTGCTGTCCCAGCACAGGGACAGGGCACCAAGCCCTGCAGAGCTGCAGCTCTGGGCTGGGGGCAAAGGGGTGGCAGGAGCCAGGGTGGCTTCTCTCAGCTTCACCCCAGTGCTGTGAGCACTGGCTGGTGCCTGTCCTGGGGTGCTGTCCCTCTCCATCAGCAGGGTTTCAAACTTGGCAGGGCAGGCAACTCTTGGCCACAGGGCAGGTGCTGCTCTGTGCTCTGCTCCAGCTCTGGGCACTGTCCTCACTCTCAGCACAGCCTCTGCTCTTCACTCTCTTTTTCAGGAATGAGTTTTGCTGCTGCTCACTGGGGCGCAGGCAGGGAAAACCACTAACTTGGGGGTCAACATGTATAATATTGTAAATAAAATGTTTTTTTTGAAATACAAGACGGGACCTGTGTCCTCTGAAATCTCTGCCAGGGGCACAGGGAGGTGGGGTTGCTGCCTCCCAGTCTGGCACTGTTCTGCTGACTGGCTGGGCACAGGGTGTCACATTCTGAAAATGCTTTTGTAGCAGAAACATGGAATTGTGCCAGTGCAGCTACAGCGGGAGCTGGACTCTCACAGGGCCCAACTGCAGCTTTTCCAGCCAGGACCTTCCCTTTCTCACTGGTCTGTGGCTTCCCAGACCTTCTTTCCACCAGGCTGGTGCTGGAGATGTTTGCACCTTGCAGCTGGAACTGTGCCCCATAACCACAGGCTCACAATCAGCCTGCACCCAGCTTCTTCCAGGCTGCTGCTGGAGCTGGCAGAGCCTTTTCACCTTGTGGCTTTCCTGGCAAAGGACACAGCTCTTCAAAGGACAAAGCTGCATCCCACAGCCTGAGCTGGGGCTGTGCCCAATGTTCCGGCTCCCGGGGCGGGCACGAGGAGCAGGAGGCGCGGCGGGGAGGGAGGGACGGTGGCGAAGAAGCAGAGCCGGAGTCGTGCGTAGCTCTGTCAGCTGCTGACGTTTATTGCACAGGATGGGTTGGATGGGAAAGTGGACGCTTGGAGTGGGGCCCTGTCCCTGCGGCTGCTCGGCCGCAGGGTGCCGGGGCTGGCACGGGCCCCGCGCTCGCGGTACATTCAATGTGGAAGGCTCGAGTGCGAGGCAGCGAGGCACACGTGCACACACACACCTGCACACACACCCACACACGCACACAACACACGCACAGGCACCTGGAACGCTCAGCAGGTGCCCGCCCCAGCCCCAGGGCTCGGGCTCCAGCGCCTGCCTCCGTCCTAGCGCTGCCTATGGGGACACGGGGCCGTGCTCACCCCCAGCCCCGGAGTGGGGGACAGTGTGTTCGTGGGTGCTCAAAAGCCTCAGGGCGACCATCCCTCAGACCCTTCCCAACTTACCTCCAGTCCTGGACCATCACCCCTCGCCTTGGGTCTGTGAGAGGGGCGCAGGGACACGCGCGGCGCCGGGGCTGCGCCGCCAGCCCCAGGGAGGTGTCCTGCGGGTCACACACAGGGATGTGTTCAGGTCATAGATATCATACACAGAGTTGGTCATGGCGAGAATGCAGCTGTGGCTTCTATGGGCAGCCGGGGAGGCCAAGGGGGCAGCGGGACTTCGGGCAACAGGGTCAGACTTTGGTCGGAGACGACACACCCGGGGGGCTCAGCCCAGTGACCCCGCGGTGGGGAGGGGGCCCGGCGGCCCCAGCCCACCCTCGGCAGCTGCCCCGCTCTGCAGCGGGCGGCAGGAGGGACCGGGGAGCGGGGCTGGCGCCGGGGCGGGGGGCGGCAGCCGGCGGTGCGGCCGTGGCCCTCACCCGGCGGCGCAGGGCGAGCTGAGCTGGGGGGCTCCCCCGCCGCCGCCCCTCCGGCGCGGAGGTCACAAGTTGGAAGACAGCCTGGACTTGGCCGGGTCCGTGTCGGGCGTGCTGGACGCCGAATCCTTGCGGGCCGCCGCCGAGTCCTGCGGCAGGGCGGGCGGCGCTGTCAGCCCCGAGCCCGTGGGCGCCGGGTGGGCCGGGGCCCCCCGTGAGGGCGCCTGGGCCCGCAGCCCGGCCGGAGGGCCCGGGCCCGGCGAGGCGGCGGCCGGGCCGCCTCCGATGGAGGTGCTGGACTCGCGGGCGGACGCCGGGGGGCTCTGGGTGCTGCCGGCCGCCAGCCCGTGGGGCAGCGAGGGCTGCGAGGCCGAGAGGGGCCGCGAATCCTGGCTGAGGCTGCTGGTGTGCAGCGCCTGTGTGCTCTTGTGGGCGGCCAGGCGCTGCGGCGAGCCGGGCGCCGGCTGCTGGCTGAGGGACAGCTGCGAGCCCAGCGGCCCGGGGGCACCTCCGTAGGCGAACGTCCGGCTGGCCAGCGGGCTTTGGGACGGAGGGCTGGCCGCGGCCGCGGCGAAGGCGCTGGTGGAGGCGGGCAGGGCCGTGGGCTGCGCCGGGTCCTGCGAGGGCGAGGGGTTGGCGTGGGGCACGGGGGGCTGCGGCTGCGGCGGGGGGCTCTGCTGCAGCAGCACGGGGGACACGGCGAAGGGGCTGGGCACGGCCTGGGCGTACTGCAAGCGGCGCATCATGCGGGGCGAGCCCAGCGCCATGGAGCCCACCAGCGGGCTGGCCATCTGCGGGCAGAAGCTCATGGCCACGGCTTGCTGGAGGGTGGCGATGGCAGAGGTGACCTGGGGCTGCACGGGGCTGTACATGGCCGTGTGCTGCTGCAGCTCCGCCTGCTGCACCATCTCCCGGTCGTACTTGACGATCTCCTGGATGATCTCGTTCTCCTGGTTGTTGAAGACACCTGAGTTGAGGTCGTGCTGCACTTTGTGGAGCAGGATCGAGTTCTTCTTCCCTACAGAGGGAGAGGAAGCACCGTGAGACCCAGTGCTAGGGCTATGCTGGGTTCCCATGGGAATCACAGCTTTCCCCTTTGCCAAGACACCCCTCTCCCCCCCAGATCCCCCTGTGTCCTACCGATGCGGTCGAGACGGTCGATGGCCACAGTCTCGAAGGCCCTTCTCATCATGGGGTACTCCTCCAGCACCTCGTTGAAGTTGTCCACGGAGAGCGAGTAGAGGCGGCAGTAGGTGTCGGCACGGACGCTGGCCGTGCGCCGGCCGCGGGTCAGCAAGCAGATCTCTGGGGAAAAACACCAGGGCCAAGGTCAGAACTCCACCATCGAGGACAAAACAGGGCAGGGTGTGAGAACCACCACACACTGGGTGCTCTGGGACAGCAGAGGTGTCCCTGTGACTCTCACAGACCCTGGCTCAGTCCTGCCAGTGCTCACCCCCAAAGTAGGAGCCATCGGAGAGTTTCATCTCCTTGTTGCCCTTGGTGAGGATGCTGACCACCCCGTGCTGGATGAAGTACATCTTCTTGCCAATGGTGCCCTCTCGGATGATGTAGTCGCCCGGTTGGAACACCTCAAACTTCAGCTTGGTCAGCATGGCCGTGACAAAGTTGGGGTCGGCGTTGGCAAACAGCGGCATGGAGGCCACCAGCTTGCGGCAGTTGAAGTTCACGATTTCCTGTGGGGAAGTGGGTGAGCCCAGAAAGCTGGGACGTGTTTCCCCAGGGATATACTGCCCACCCCAGTCTCATGGACACCCTGGCATGCAGATTGTGCATGGACATGCTCCCACACAGAGCTGCAGAAAGACATGTTTGACCCCAAGCATGTGCATGGCTGGTGGGACCCTCAGCAAGGAGCAGGGGATCCCTTCCCTTGGCAGCTGGGATAACCCCCATCCTCCTCCCAGCTCCCCAGCCCTCACCTCACGCAGGGGCTCGTTGAGCTCCCCCAGGATGCTGTCCTCATCAAACATCTTGCCCTGGTAGCGATGCTCGTAGTAGTCGTGGATCTTCTGTCGGAAATCAGCGGGCAGCTTGTGGAAGGACATGTACTGCTCCACCTGCTTGTACTGTGGGGAGAGCTGTGGTCAGCTGGGACATCCCCATCCACGGGGCTGCTCCCACTCCTGCTCCTGTTCCTGACTGGCTACCTGTCACAGACATCTTTTATGAAAAATCCTTTTCTTAAGGTTTTTCCTCCTGAGAAGCTGACAGGCCTCAGGAACAAAATGTAAATAATGATTATCTGCTGCTGTGGAATGCAACAGGTGCATCTATGATTGGTGTCATGTGGTTACTTCTAATTAATGGCCAATCACAGTCTGCTGGCTTGGACAGAGTCTGAGCCACAAGCCTTTGTTATCATTCCTTCTTTTTCTATTCTTAGCTGACCTTCTGAAGAAATCCTTTCTTCAATTCTTTTAGAATAGTTTTAATATATTTTCTTTATATATATTATATATAAATATATTTTTTCTATATATTTTCTTTTAGTACTGTTTTAATATACTATATATCATAAAATAATAAATCAAGCCTTTTGAATATATATTGCATGATATTTTCTTTATATATATATATATACTTTCTTCTGTATATTTTCTTTTAGTATAGTTTTAATATACTATATATCATAAAATAATAAATCAAGCTTTTTGAATATATATTATATTTTCTTTATATATATATCTTAATATATTTTCTTCTATATATTTTCTTTTAGTATAGTTTTAATATAATATAATAAAATATAAATCAAGCCTTTTGAATATATATTGTATGATATTTTCTTTATATATATATTTTTTCTTCTATATATTTTCTTTTAGTATAGTTTTAATATAATATATATAATCAAATAATAAGTCAAGCCTTTTGAATACATATATTATATATTATATTATAATATATTACATTACATTATATTATATTATATTATATTATATTATATTATATTATATTATATTATATTATAATATTATATTATAATTTTTTCTTCTATATATTTTCTTTTAGTATAGTTTTATTGTAATATATATAATAAAATAATAAGTCAAGCCTTCTGATTAGAACCAGATCCCCGTCTCTTCCCTCATCCTAAGACCCCTGTGAACACGGTCACAGGAACCCTCACCCCACATGGGGTGTCTCTTCCTGTCCCCTCTTCCTGTCCAAGAGGGGACAAAGCTGTGGCCCCATCCAGCCCAGCCCTACCTTCTCCTGGTACTGGCGCCGGGAGGAGTCCAGCGACTGGATGAGGGCGGTGGCGTGGCCGATGAACATGGCGTAGCAGGTGGCCCCCACGATCATGCTCAGCATGGTCAGCCAGATGTCTGTCATGCTCTCGGGCGCCTGCTTCCCGTAGCCGATGCACAGCATGTGGCTCATGGACTTGAAGAGGGCGAAGGAGTACAGCTCGCTCCAGGAGTCGTTCTGCAGTGACAGGGACAATGGCAGCCATGCATGAGTGTGTGTGAGCATTGCTGAAAGGCCCCTGGCTCCATCAACAGCCCCAGTTGTCTCCCAGCAATAGGGATTTGTTGAAAAGCAAAGTTTTCAAACTTCCCCAACTCCCCCGGTGATGTAGGCAGGGAAGGAAAAGGGTGAGACAGGCAGGGGAGGAAGAGGAGGAAGCCAGGCGGAACAAAGCAGAGATGGAAATTTGATGAAACAGGATGAGACAGACGGGGGAAAAGGGCCATTTGCAGGAGGCTGCAGGGCTGAGAGGCAGCAATTAGAAACAGGAGCCATTATTTATTAATAGCAGCTTTGTGGCTAATGAGCAGGAGAAGGCAGCAGGGGATGGGGCCAAGAGCCCCATGTCAGCAAATTCCTCCCACCCTGATCAAGGTCCTGTGAGACCTCACCAGGGTGACACCAGCATCTGGGGCCGGGTGCTCTGTGCTCCTCTGCCCTGGCCCACGGGGGATGGCATCTCCTGGGGCTGGAGGATGGAGGATGGAGGATGTGGGGATGGACGGGAGCCCTGGGGAGCAGGCAGGAGCACGGCGTGGGGCACATGGAACTCACCACCATCCCGTTGATGGACACCCAGCAGTTCTGGGGGAAATCCTGCAGCATGGGCACCAGGAACTGGAGGCAGCCATCCCAGTGGCACAGCAGCAGCATCATCCCGATGAGGTTGATGATCCTCATCACGGCGCTGGCCAGGTCGTACGTCATGTGGAAGATCTGCGGGTGGGTGGCATGGCAGGAGCTGAGCCTGGGGACTGTCCCCCAGTGCCCAGCCCTGCTCAGGGCACCGACCTGCATGGCCTCAGCTGGCAGAGGCTCCTGTGGCTGGCCTGGCTCTGGATTCAAGGTGGTGGCTGAGCTCCACCTGCCTATTTATAGCCGGCGGGTGCCGCCGCGCTGCCGCCCGGACAGCGCTAATGGCAGCGAGCCTTGACGAGGATCAGGGACACACAAATACCCTGGGCACTGAGGAGGGAGCAGGGCAGCTCCCAGGGCATGGCCAGAACCACGCAGCAAAGCTGAGTGTCCCCTCAAAGCAGGGAGGACCCTCAAAGATGGAAACCCCACGGGGCTGGGGGTCCTGCTGTCCTCCCTGAGCTCCTGGTGGGGTAGGGAGGCAAAGGGGCAGGAGGTGCTGAGCTGGGCAGGGGGATTGAGTCTTACTGCTGGCAGAGCAGGGGATGGTGTGCCAGCATGTGCCAGCCATGCTGCCACCCATGCTGGGTGCTGTATCACAGCTCAGGGATGCCCCAAACCCTCCAGGGTGGGTCACAGCCACCCACGGGCCCCACAGGGCAGCTCCCAGGGCATGGCCAGAGCCACGCAGCAAAGCTGAGTGTCCCCTCAAAGCAGGGAGATCAAGCTGGAGAGCGAGGGGCCAGCAGCCCGAGCTCCTGGTGGGGAGGGATGGCAGGGGCAGGGTGCTATGAGCTCGGCAGTCTACGCGCTCTAAAAGAGGAAAAGTGTCCAGGCATGTGCGAGCCATGCCACACACCATGCTGAGGTGCTTTCACTTCTCAGGGATCCCAAACTCCTCAGCATGGTCCAGCAGCACCAGGCCCAGAAGGTTCCCCTTGAACACTGCCAGGGACCAGTCCCCCTTGAAGATGAGGGGCTCCTGGAGCACCCTCACCTCCTCCCACTGGTGGATGTAGCGGATGAGGCGCGAGAGGCGCAGCAGCCGCAGCAGGCTCAGGATCTTGGTGAAGCGCACGATGCGCAGGGCGCGGGCTGTCTTATAGACCTCCGAGTCTATGCCCTTCTCCACAATGAGGAAAACGTAGTCCACGGGGATGGAGGAGACAAAATCCACCACGAACCAGGTCTTGAGGTACTTCTTCTTGATCTTCTCGGGGTCCAGGATGATTTCGGTGTTGTCCTCAATGACAATCCCGGTCCGGAAGTTCAGCACCAGGTCCATCAGGAAGAAGGTGTCAGAGACCACGTTGAACACGATCCAGGGGGCCGTGGTCTCCTCCTTGAAGAAGGTGATGCCCACGGGGATGATGATCAGGTTGCCCACCATGAAGAGCAGCATCGTGAAGTCCCAGTAAAATCTGGGGAGCGAGAAGATGTTGGGGGGATGTCACCACAGTCCCCTCCATGCCAAGGGGGCCATGCCCTGCCCTAAGGGACCTGTGCCACTGGGCTGCTGTCACTCTAATGCCACCTCAGCCACAGGAACTCCCTCCTCTCCCCAGAGACCTCATCCTGCTCCCCAAACTGCCCCCAGGATGATCTGGCAGCCAGCAGAGCCCCTGATTGAGGCAGAGGATGGGACTGAAGGCTTCTGCTTGTCTAATTTGGCCCATGGCAGCAGGTCCTGAGGGAGGGGACAATGATGGCACCACGCACCAGAGGGGGACACGCTCCAGGGGCATCCCATGAGCTTAGAGACCCCAAACCACCGGGTGGAGTCAGAATCCGAGAGCCCTGGGAGCAGCTCCCCCTTTCTGTGCTCACAAAGTGGGGACCCAAGGACAGGGGACAGGACAGGGGACAGCCGGGGCCACTTCTCCCCGGTGCCACCGGACTGGGTCACGGTTCGGGGGTGCCGGGTGGGCTCTGCCCGCAGCGCGGGGGCGGTGGAGGAGCGGCCGCGGCCCCGGTGCAGCGGAGCACGTACGGCTGCAGCGGCGGCGGCCCCGGGCAGACGCGCGGGCGGTGCGGGGATGAGCGGCCGCTCCCATCCCCAGGCTGCGCTGCCCCTCTCCCCCTTTTCCCCACCCCATCCTTCTCCTTTTCATCCTCTCCCTGCCACCCATGACCTTTGTGAGCATCTGCAAGGTCACAGCGGCTCTGGCACGGCAGGGCGAGGCGAGGCCGCCTCGGGCCGGGGGGCAGGACTGGGGGGATGCTCTCGGTGCCACGGACACGGACACGGGACCCTCCTCGCCCACACATCCTGCTCAGCCCACCCGGGAGTGCGGGAGGATGGGCGGGGGTGCCATGGCCACGCTGTGCCCTGCGGGATGAGGAGGATGAGGGGGATGAAGAGGAGACCCCCACGCACACGGGAGGGGGAGATGGGGCAGACCCTCACCCCCTCCCCCCCCCCCACACTGCGCAGACTAGCGCAGGACCAGAAGGAGCCGAGCATCCCAGCTCCTGACCTTTCTCCAATGACACCTTCCTCATGTGAGGCATTGCCGTGGCAACCGTGAGTGATGTCACTGCTGCAAAACGATGACTTCACACCAGGGCGGTCCCCAGGGTACCCTCGGCAGAGGAGCCGTGTGCCCCCCTGCACCCCCACACCGAGCTCTGGCTGCCAGCTGCACCCCTGGGCTCCCACAGCCTCCCAGGGATGCTGAAATCAGCATCTGTGGGGCTGGATGTGTCCCTAAACCCCCCGAGAGCTCCCTCTCAGACTGACCCTGCTGCGCTGCGTGGCTCCCACAGGGGCATTAGCCATGCAAAGCTGCGAAGAACTGAGATTAAATAACCACGCCAGCTGGGCAAAACTCCCCTCTGGCTCCAATCCCTGTGCAATCTGGCTGAGCCAGGGCAGAACTGGGCCTGCAGAGAAAGATAAACTGCTCCTGGTCCCCCCTTGCACACAGCTGACCCTGTGTGATCGCCCCGGGGTGCAGCGTGCCATGCCAGATCTTGCTTCCTTGCAAGGTTCATGTGCACAGAAAAAAAGATCCAATCCAGGCTGCTAAAAATATCTGCAAACAAATTAATCAGGATCCTCGACACCCCTCCCTCGCTTCTGACCCAATTGTACGACAGTGATGATGACAGGAGATGCCCAAAGCCCCTGCAAGAGGGAGCTGCCACCTCCCTGCTCCATCACCCGCCCAAGGCCTGGCTCAGTGGTGCTGCTCTGAGGTGCTGGGCAAGATAAGAGTCAGGTCCAAGCACTAGAGGGGAAAATTTATGCTAGGGTGGTCCCTGCTTAACTCCACTGGCAGCACTCAGAGCTCCAGGGATGATCCAACCTCTCCTGTGGGTGCTGATCCCGTGGGACAGAGCTCCTTCAGACCCCCCTGTGCCCCTGAGCCCTTTGGCTCTGGTGGGGCCCAGATGCCAACCAGGCTGCCAGGTGGGCAGGAGCAGCGCGGGATCAGTGCAGGATCTGTGTGGGATTGGTGCAGGATTGAGGCAGGATTCCCACTTTGCAAACTCGCACTAAATACGTTCTAAAAATGAGATTGCTGTGAGAAGTGGGCTGTGGGGCCAGTGGCAGAACTTTGCCCAAGCTGATGAGCAGTGGTGGCCAACACAAAAATCCCAGTACAGTTATGGTGAATGAGTGGTGCCCTCTCCCCTGGAAAAGCCTTTTACCCTGGGGAATGGGGTGTAAAAGCTTTGCAAACTGCTCAAGGACCCAAACCTTCACCATGCCCAGGTCGGTGACAGCCTGTCCTCCCCTTGAGGTGGCTGACACTGCAGAGGGAGGGGCCCAACAGCCTCACCACGGGAACGGGAACACCAGAGCTGCCACACACACCAGGAGCAGGAACAGCTCTGAACCACGTCCCTGTGCTCAGGAGCCCCTGTGGTGGCACATCCAGGCAGAGGGAAGCATTTAAACCTGGTGAGGAAGGCTCCAGCCAAGCAACGCCAGGGATGTGATCTGGATGCATCTTTGCCCCTGATTCACAGCAGAAAATCCTCATTTCACAACAGAAAATCACCATCAGGGAGAACCTCCTGCTCAGCTCCAAGCCCAATCCCTGCCCAGCCTTGTGGAGTAACCCCTGAGCAGCCCCTTGGTGGTCACAGGGTGATGGGCACTGTCACCACCTCCAAACCACCACCAGCTCTCAAAGCAATGCCCCAAAAGAAGCAAAAAAACCCCAGAAAGAAGCAGAAAGCCCAAAAGAAGCAATGAAGGAGCTGGCATGGCTTGGCTGCTCCTCCAGCAGTGGCAAAGTGGGTGACAAACATTGCCCAGCACCCAAAAGGAGGTGGCCCTGCTCCAGCACACACTCACAAGGTCTCTTTGATCAGATCTGCAGCTCAGCATCTCACCAGCCGCCCTGATTGCTTCCTCATCATTCAATATTTATGTAAATAGCAACTTTGGTTCCTGGAGCAAACCTGCCCTGAATTGTGCGTGAACGACGGCAGCACCACAGCCGTGAGGAGCCAGGATTGCTGAACAACCCTGATTATGAAATGATGTCACAGATGGGGAATGATTTTCTCTAAAGATGGGAAATGCAGGGCAAACACGGCCAGGTCACGCTCCATTATCATCAGTGGATAAATGCTTTTTTTTGATTACTTTAAGGCAGGGCAGCATGGCAGGGATGCACTGGTGTCCCCAAGGGGCACAGCCTGGGTTCCTGAGCCCAGCCTGGCGTGGGCTGATCCTGTTCCTGTGCACGGTTGTGGAGCTGGAGGATGCCATGGCTCTGCCTGCAGCTCCTCCCCACTGGGCAGGGAACTCTCCTACGCCACTTCCAGCATCAAAACACAGGCAGCCACTCTGCCCCAATGGCTTTCCAGTCTTCCTCGCTCCAGGAGGATGAAGCCCGTGCAGGGCAGGACAGGCAGGGTGACTCGCCAAGGTCACCCCAGCACCCACCTGCCTGCTGCAAGCACCGGCCCAGGCAGTGATGCTGCTGCGCTCTGGGGAATCCTCTGAGGCCTCCAGCCCACTGCAGGCCCACCAGAGGGAGATCCCCACTCTTGGCAGCTCTGTGGGCTCTGCCACAGCTCTGCCAGCTCAGAGAAACGGGGCAGGCTCTGCCCTAGGGCAGGAATGGGGGTCACCCCTCTCCCAGGCTCGCCCAGCATCCCACAGCTGCTGAGGGTGAGGAGGGGAGTGAGGAAGGGTGAAGTTCTCCTGCTCAGCAGCCCCCAGGATCCCCCTGGCACTGCCACCTCTGCTCTGTCACGGCAGGGACAGTGGAGATCCCTCTGCCACAGTGGCCAGGCAGTGTGAGCAATTCTCACCCCAAAGCTGCAGCAGAACCCAGTGCCCAGCCCGTGAGATGAGGAGGGGGCTCCGCTGGGTTCACAGGGCAGGGTGGAAGGGCTCAAACCCACCCCAGTGCAGGAAGCCAGCCCTGAGAGGTGCCCAAAGGCCTCCAAGTGCTCCTCTGGAAGATGCCAGGGCAGCCCAGGAGCAGCACAAGGGGGTGAAAGCAGGAGGGGAAGGGAAGGTGCTGCTCCCTGCCCTGAGCCCGTGGCCACCTCACCTGCCTCAGGGAACCCCACGGGGACCCAGCAGTGTCACAGAACCTGAGATCTGTGGGGGGATCCCCCACTCAGGCACCCAGCAAACCCTCCCTGAGCCCCCCCAAACCTCTCAGCAGCACAGCATCACAACGATGTGGGGCTGAGCGCCCCCAGCCCCTGGCCAAAGGCTCCTCCAGCCCTTTTGGGGTCTCTGGAGCAGGGTGCCCCCAGTGCTGGCTCAGCAGCGATGCCAGCTCAGTGCCCATCCCTGCAGGATGCCGTGCTGCCTGCCCCAGCCAGCGCAGCCATCCCTGCCGGTGCCTTTCACACGACTCGGGAAGCGTTTCCCACTCCGGAGCTCGCCAGGGAAGGAGATGGAGCTGCAGAGCCTTCCTCCCGTTTTGGCATTCCTCGCCTGGCAGACAGGCTGGATTTGGGGCTCCCAGGAGCCCCAGAACCCCCCTCAAAGCGGCTGAGCCCCAGGGACAGCACCAGGCCTCCTCGGGGGAGCCTTCCCAACGCTCTGCAAAGCCCAGGGATGGGGACACCGAACCCCAGCGCGCTCCGGGGACACAACCAAGGCCCGCCGGGGCTCAGCAGGGCCGAGCCGGGCCGAACCCGCCCGGGAAGGACAAGGGGACGAGGGGATGCCCTTGCTCGGGCTGCCGGCATCGCTGCCGCGCTGGGGACGGGGATGCCCGGCTCGTCCCCGCCCGCACCCGCCGCGCCTCAAGGTGCCCCCGGCCCCGTAGGATGCGGCCGAAGCCCGCGGGTCCCCCCGCACCTGAAATCGCTGTAGGGGTGGATGATCCAGGCCCCCGCCGACTTGACGCGCTCCTGCTCCCTCTCCACCGCCTTCTGCGAGCCGAACATCCGCAGCGAGAACTTGTTGACGCCGGGCTGGAGCATCGCCCCGAACTGCCGCTGCATGAAGCTGGCCTGGCTCCCGCGCACCTCCTCGGCCGCATCCTCGCTCGCTCCCTCCTCGGCCGCCTTGGCCCCGCCGGGGGATGCTGCTCCGCCGCCGCCTCCGCCGCAGGAGAACGAGACCTTGGGCTCGCGGGGCGGCTCCGGGCCGGGGCTCCGCGGCGCTTCCCCGCGCCGGCACTCGCCGTTCGGGGACCCCTTCCCGCCGCGGCCCCGCGCCCGCCCCGCCGCCGCCGCTCCGCCGCGCTTGGCCCCATCGGCCGCCGCCTCCTCCTCGGCCGCCGCCGCCGCCTCCCCGCGGCCCGCCCGCATCCTGCCGCCGCTGCCGCCGCCACCGAGGCCACCGGCGGCCGAGTGGCGCCCGCCGGCGCGGCGGGGGCGGGCCGGGGGCGGGCGGCGGGGCCGGGCTGGGCTGGGCTGGGGGCCGGGCGGCTCCGCAGCTCCCCCCGCCGGCACGGCACTCAACGGTGGGATCGGTTACGGGGAGCGGGCACCGGGATGGGATATTCACCTCCAGCCCCGACGGCCCCGCAGCTCCCCCCGCCGGCCTTCGGGAGGTGGGATCGGTTACCGGCACCGAGCACCGGGATAGAACATCCACTTCCCGCCCCGACGGCCCCGCCGGCACAGCACTTCCTCACACACTTTCTGTAAATAACTTATTGTTTGGCATTTGTCGCTGACATCTTTTTATGAAAAATCCTCTCCTTAGGATTTTTTCCCTTCTGAGAAGCCTCAAGAGCAAAATGTAAACATTGATTATCTGCTGCTGTAGAATGCAACAGGTGCATCTGTGATTGGTCTCATGTGGTTGTTTCTAATTAATGGCCAATCACCACCCAGCTGGTTCAGACTCTCTGTCCGAGCCACAAGCGTTTGTTATCATTCTTTGCTATTCTATTCTTAGCTAGCCTTCTGATGAAATCCTTTCTTCTATTCTTTTAGTATAGTTTTAATGTAATATATATCATAAAATAATAAATCAAGCCTTCTGAAACATGGAGTCCGATCCTTATCTCTTCCCTCATCCTTGGACCCCTGCGAACACGGTCACATCCAAAGTTCTCACACCTTTGCCCTCTCCAACCATAAAGGGGAGGAAAAAACCAAATAAACCTAAAAAATCTCCCACTTGGATAAGTGTGAGACACACAAACAGCACAGCTTGGAGGGGCTCCTCAAGGCTGGGGCAGATCCTTGGCCCCACAACCACAAGAGCTGAGGAACTGTGGAGCAGGACAAGGGGAGTGTCCCATACAGCAGAGTAGTTGTTTTATGATGATATTTCAGTCTCTGTTAATAGTTCAGTTCAGAATGGACTGCCGTGGAAATGTCATTTAAGCCCAGCAGTGTCCTCCTCACCAAAAGCTGCAATATGAACGTAAATTACTGGAACTCTTAAAAGTCCTGAGTGAATGCAATGGTGTGGATTTGGAAATGGACGCATCCTAAGATTTGCAATGTTGTTCTCAATCTCTCAACCGATGCTCTAAAATCCTCAACTTTGATTATAATAATTGCTACTGTGACACCCAGGCTCTGCAGAGCAGGGAACACCGTCCCTCCTCTTCCTCTCCTCACTGAAGGTTTTACACCCATGGAGCTGCATCTCCTCAGCAATTAAAGAGCAGCCAGAACTGGCACCAAACCCAGACACAGCACCGTGCTCTGCAGCCAGAGGGTCAGACAGAGACCAGAGTCCAGAGGTGGAAAAAAGAGAGAGGAATCATCTTTATTTGTGAAGTGTTAACAGATGGAACAGCTCAATGCTAACCAGCAGTAAAGGTGTTAGACTCCCCTGAGCACCCGTCTGCTCACAGCCCCCAAATCACAACGGCTCAAGCACAAAGCACAAAGCTGTTAAAACCTTAAAATCACCCCCAGCCCCAGCTCAGCCTGCCCCTCCCCACTGCACAGACACGAACAACCCATGGAATAAGTTACAGCAATCATTTATCCAGCAATCATTTATCCAGCAATCATTTATCCAGCAATCATTTATCCAGCATCCAGCCCCTGGCTGCACAGTAACCAAGAGCAGCTTGGCAGGAGCTGACAGGGAGCCCTGGCCAGGGAAAAGGTGCAGCCCTGCTCCTGGTGATGCACTGGGAAAGACACAAAAAACCCCTTCCTGAACCCTCTCAGGTCATCTCCCCACAGCCACCAAAGCAGCTCCTCCCTCATTCCCATAAGCAGGTGGGACACAGCTGCATTCCCACCCTCCCTCCCCACTCTGTACCAACATGAAATAACCTAGGACAGAGACAGTCAAGAGATCTAGACTACCAGGAACAAAGGATTTTACATTTTACAGGTAGAAAAAAAACCCTCCCACGACTCTTTAAAAAAAAAAAAAAAAAAGTGTATTTTATATTTCTACAACTTAAAAGTTTCCTTAGAAAGTGAAGTAACTGAATCTCAGGGACGCACTAGAATATTCCATGGTGCTATTTTACCAAAAAAAAAAAAAATAAAAGAAAATAAAATTGTCCAGACGAGTTCTTCATCTACGCATCACCTGGTAGGAGAGAAAGAAAAGCCAGTTAGATAAAGTGGAGTGGGGTGGCAGAGCTGGGCCAGAAGGGGCTCTGGTTTCTCCAGAAGCCTCAGCAGGCTCAGACCTGCAGCTCCTGCCCCAGGCACCCACCTGGGCCTCTCTCAGTTGGCGTTCCTCTGGCGGACGTTCTTGTCCTTGTGGTTTGTGGCATTGCTCTTCCTGGGGAGGGAGAAGGGATGTGAGGAAAGGGAGAGCACAGAGTCCCCCCAGCAGCACCCCTGACCAACAAATGCCCAAGCAAGGGGTGAAAATCAGACCCCAGAGCAGGGTCAGACACTGGTGCCACCCCAGGGATGTGTGGGGACATCAAATGAACCATGGGGGGACATCTGCCCCCACTGAGGATCATCCCACACTATCACAGACATCTTTTATGGAAAATCTTTTCTTTTAAGATTTTTTTCTTCCTGAGAAGCTGAGAGGCTTCAGGAACAAAATGTAAACATTGATTATCTGCTGCTGTGGAATGCAACAAGTAAATCTTTAATTAGCCCATGTTGGATGTTTGTAATTAATGGCCAATCACAGTCAGCTGACTTGGACAGAGCTGAGCCACAAACCTTTGTTATCATTCCTTCCTATTCTATTCTTAGCCAGCCTTCTGATGAAATCCTTTCTATTCTTTTAGTATAGTTTTAATGTAATATATATCATAAAATAATAAATCAAGCCTTCTGAAACATGGAGTGAACATTCTTGTCTCTTCCCTCATCCTCAGACCCCTAGGAACACCACCACACCAGCTTTTATCTTTACATATAAAGCTTTTATCATTGCATAAAGCTTTTATCTTCAGAGCAGATTCCCTGGCTGGGTGAGATGTACCAGTACAAATCTGGCCAAACAGGAATAGACAAGGTACTCACAGTGGTGCAGAGCCTCCATCATCATCTTCACATTCAGGACAGCACAGGAAAGAGAAAACAAAATATAAATAGTCAGGGAAGAGGACATTCAAAGTGACCTCTGCCTGCCCTTAAAGCAGTGGGAAGTGCACTCCAGGCAGCCATTCTCACCATTCAAACCTGGGATCAGCTGCCCTGATGCACCCCCTGTGCTCACCCCCAGGACCTGGGATGGCTCCCAGAGCCCAGCACACTCCCAGCAGGTACAGGGGAAGCCAAACAGGATGTTCAGGACGAGGATTGAAGCAGCAGCAGCAGCAGGAAGCCCTCCCTCCCCTCCCCACAACGCTGTGCTACCAAAACAAACACTGCACACCACGTTCTGAGCAGCACAGCTAAGGAAACACCTCTAACAAGCCCTGCAGCCTTTCACCAGCTCCCTGAGGTCTCCTTTGCTCCTCCATCACCTTTTCTCCAACTCTGGGCACTGGAGCTGCCCATGGCTGGTGACAGGGCAGGGACAGACACATCTGGAACTGCCTTTACTTACCAGGAGAGGTGGCACCCAGCAGCACAGAAAGGAAGAGTGGACAGGTAACACCAGCAAGGATATCACCCCTAAGTCAGGTCAGACTGTCCCCATCCCAGGCCAGATTGTCCCCACCCCATCCCAGCAGGGTCCAGCTCACACAAAGTTCTGGGGGGAATGTGTTATAGGAGCCTTCTTGAGCTAAATCTAATAAGTTCTCAGAGGTCTGTAACACAGCCAAGGTAGCTCAGCTACCTTTGGAGGCATAAAAATCAGCAGGATGGCTTCTGTGGCAGTGTTGGAAACAAAAAGGTTTAATAAAAGGTAAAATAACAAAAAGAGAAAACTGAGCCAGGTGCAGGTCCTTGCTCCTGGTAAAACACCTCACAAAAACCATTCGTTTCTTTGTTCACTTCTTTTTCTAGTAAATTACCCAAGCAAGTCTTCTCAGTTTCTGTCTAATTGGCCATCTTGAAGTTTGAGGTGAAGTTCCCTAGACTTATGAGGTGTTGTTTTTCACATAATCAAGGAGAGAAACTTCTGGGCTTCTTTCCTTTTTGAGGGGACAAAAGAGAGTTTTGTCACCCCATCAACAGAGGGCACATTCCTATAGGAACTGGCTCAGACAGGCCTCACTGTCACCCCTCAGGAGGGGCAAAGCTACAGAAATTTTGGGGCAGAAAAACACAGATTATACCAGGGAAGTAGGGGCAAAGCTAGAGGGACTTTGAGGCAGAAAAAACCACTATGTGGGGGCAAAGCTACAGAGATTTTAGGGCAGAAAAAATCACTTTATACCAGGGCAGTGTAAAGCCAGGTGTGGTTACCAAAGGGATGTGATGCTCTCTCCTCACCCATGAGCATTTGGGAACTTGAGCTCCTCTTGCCAAGGAGCATCAGGACATTTCAGGACATTTATCCGTCTGTCAAAGCATCTCCTACAGCTCTGATCACAAAGTGTTTTTGCTGGGAGATGCAGCCACAACATCTTTAGGACATCAGGGGTGTCAGAGGGCAGAACAGCTGCTTGTGAAACCGCCTCTGGTGGAATTCCAAGCCCTGCAGTCAGGGCAGGGATGTGACATTTATCCCCTGTGCTGCTCCTGCAGGGGTCCAGGGCAGGAAGGATGCAGAGAATTCACACTGCATTGTTAACAGCATCAGATAAAGGAGCTGACACAATGCAGATGCTCAGCGATAAGGAAAGGGAGGAGCTGCTGCTTCCAGAACAGATTAAAGATAGCAGTGGGTCTTTGAGATCCAGGATGTGCTGGATCTGATGACCCAAAACATCCTGAAGTGAACACAAGATTTACAGTCACACACACAGCTCTCAGCACCACAAAAGCTCTGGTAACTTATTTACAAACCACCTCGTGCAGAGTGGGAGCTGCCAAAGCAAACCCAGCCCTGCAGACACTCAAGGAGAGGAACTGGAGAGACAAAGGGTCAGGCTGACCTGCTCAGAACCCTCTCCTGCTCCAGACTCACTGCAGCACCGCCACAAACAGTGCAATTCATGCCTGAAGCACAGACTGGTTCCTCAAATGCCCTCAAACCACCCCTGCTCTGAGAGAGGGACCTCAGAACCCCCCACAAGCTGCAAACCACTGATATTCCCACACTATTGCATTGTGATTTCAGGGTTTACCTCAGAACCTTGGGTCCCACCCCTGATAATTCCCTCCCAGGTGTGTCAGTGACCTCTCCTTTCCCCTCCCAGCACTGTCTGTCAGTCCTGGAATTCCAGAAGGGATTGGAAGATTCAAAGGATGCCCTCCACGCCTGGGGTATGCTGCCCAGAAAAAGGTACCCAGAATGTCCAAAAGCTCTGTTTCTATTGCCTCATGTTGTCCTAATCCAAATTGTCCATATTATTAATACCCTAATTATATTACTATAGTGCATAAATTATATAAATGATAAAAAAATATATATACACTACATATACAGTATATAAATTGCCCGATTATTATTATTACTCTAATTATATTACTATTTGTATAGTGTATAAATTATTAAAAATATATATACACTAAATATAGCATATGAAGTGTCCAAATTATTATGACTCTAATTCTATTACTATTTTTATAGTGCATAAATTCTATAAATTATAAAAAATATATATACGCTATATATAGTATATAAATTGTCCAAATTATAAATACTCTAATTATATTACTATTTTATAGTGTATAAATTAGATACACTACATATAGTATATAAATTGATTATTGTTACTCTAATTATACTACTAGTTTTATAGTATATAATTTATATAAATTTTATATAAAGATATATATTTTTATATACCTATAAAAATTATATATAAAAAATTTAAATTTCAGATATAAATCTTATGTAAGAATTTTTATAGATATATAAATATATAACTTTTATATATTTATTTACTTATATTCATATTTATTTATTTAGATTTATTTCTATATATATAAAAATTATATATATGATATATATTATATATAATATATTATATATTTAAATATATTTATATTTATATAAATGTATAAAATATCTTTATACACCTATATTTATATTATTTATATATAAGTACATCAATTCTATATATAAAAATTTTAGATATATAAATATGTAATTTTTAATATATTTTATAAGTATAATATATAAATTATATATATAGTCATACACATTATATATAAAAATTATATATAATATACAAATTACATATAAATATACTAAAATTATATATAAAATTTTATATATTATTATATATAGAATACACAATTATTTACTAAATTATTTACTAAATTATTTACTAAATTATTTACTAAATTATTTACTAAATTATTTACTAAATTATTTACTAAATTATTTACTAAATTATTTACTAAATTATATAACACGCAAATATATATTATATAAAAATAAATATGTATTTTAAATTCTATATATTTATATATATAATTATGTGGTTTTTTATATATATAAAAATAAAAATTTTTAAGTTTTAAAAAACAACCGCCCAGCCATTTTTCACCAACCCCCATCTGCCTCTTACCGTCAGGAACCTCATCAGGCTTCCTCCTCTTCTCGTAGATGAAGATGATGGTGACCAGGACCAGCACCTCGGCCACGATGCCCAGGAAGGGCCAGAGGGCGGCCAGGCGGCTGCGCACGCGCAGGTTCACGGTGGCATCGCCCGTGCCCAGCGCGTTGGTGGCGTTGCAGAAATAATCCCCCGTGTCCTGCTCGATGTCCAGCTTCAGGATCCTCAGCTCCGTCTTGTTGCCGCTGGATTTGATGATGTACCTGCCAGAGGCGTTCTCCAGGCGCTGCAGGGAGGAGGAATGGGGCGAAAACGGGGGTTTATGGGGTTGGGTCTTCACAAAAATAATTATATCTGGTGTAGTTAGAAGTTAGCTGTTGGAAAAATGTGTCTCAGAAAGATTATATACTGCTATGTTAGAAATTTGGCTCTTCACAAATATTAATATTATATGTGTTATATTAGAAAGTTATGCAATGTGAGAAAAGTGTATTTATATGATTGGCTCTTCACAAATATTCAAATTAATATTATACGGGCTATGTCAGAAAGTTAGGCTGTGTTGTGAAAAATGGTTGGCTCTTCAGAAAGATTATATATGTGCTATGTTAGAAATTTGGCTCTTCACAAATATTAATATTATATGTGTTATATTAGAAAGTTATGCAATGTGAGAAAAGTGTATTTATATGATTGGCTCTTCCCAAAAACTGAAATTAATATTATGCGGGCTATGTTAGAAAGTTATGCTGTGTTGTGAAAAATGGTTGGCTCTTCACAAAGATTAAAACTAATATTATATGTGCTATGTTAGAAATTTGGCTCTTCACAAAATATTAATATTATATGCGTTACATTAGAAAGTTATGCAATGTGAGAAAAGTGTATTTATATGATTGGCTCTTCACAAAAATTTATACTCTGTGTGTTATGTTAGAAAGTTATGCTGTGTTGTGAAAAATGGTTGGCTCTTCAGAAAGATTATATATGTGCTATGTTAGAAATTTGGCTCTTCACAAATATTAATATTATATGTGTTATATTAGAAAGCTATGCAATGTCAGAAAATGTATTTATATGATTGGCTCTTCACAAAAAATTAATACTCTGTGTGTTCTGTTAGAAAGTATGCTGTGTTGTGAAAATGGTTGGCTCTTCACAAAGATTAAAACTAATATTATATGTGCTATGTTAGAAATTTGGCTCTTCACAAATATTAATATTATATGTGTTATATTAGAAAGTTATGCAATGTGAGATAAGTGTATTTATATGATTGGCTCTTCACAAATATTCAAATTATTATACAGGCTATGTTAGAAAGTTATGCTGTGTTGTGAAAAATTATTGGCTCAAGCTAAGCTGTGTGAAAAACGTGTATTTTATGATTTGCTCTTCACAAATATTAAAATTAATATTTTATGTGTTATGTTAGAAAGTTATGCTGTATTGTGAAACATGCATATTTTACTATTAGCTTTTCACATATATTATAATGAATATTACATGTGTTATGTTAGAAGTTTGACTGGTTCTTCACAAATATTAAAATAATTATTATATGTGTTATGTTAGAAAGTTATGCTGTATTAGTTTTCTTAAGAAGTGTGTGTCCTTTTTGATGCTTATTTTGCCCAGAAAATGTCTGTAAATCTTTGTTCTTATTGTCTCGCATTGTCCTAATCCCAATTGTTCAAATTATTATTACTCTAATTATATTACTATTTTCATAACAATTTTATTACTATTAAACTTTTAAAATTTTAAAAACAGGTGATTGTCATTTTTCACAAGGAAGAAGAGGGATCTCAGGGTGATGGTTTCTCTCTGAGCCAGGTTTTATGAACTTTTAGAGAACTTATCACACTTGAAGTAGTTTAGTTACCCCAAATGGCTTAAAATTAGGATGGCTTTTGAGGTAGTGTTGGAAATAGAAAAAAAGTTTAATAAAAGGCAAAATAACAAAGTTCAGAAAGAGAAAAACTGAGCTAGAACACCCCACAAAAGCGATTATTTCTTTTGTTCTCTTCCTTTTTCAGTGAATTATCTGGGTGAGACCTCTTGGCCTCTGTCCAATGGACAGCCTCAGGTCCAAAAGTTCCTATGAGGTGCCTTTATACAAAATTTGGAGAGAAATTTCCGGGCTTTTGCCTTTTTTTAAGCATTCAAATAATAATTTAGTCACTCCATCAACAGGGAGCAGTGTTGAGAAACCCCTTTTTCTGGGGAGCACTGAAATTTGGAATAATTCTGGTGCCTCAAGGACTGGGCAGCAGGGGAGATGGAGAAAATAACAGCACTTACCCCATGCCCACTTTTGTGCCAGGACCAGGTGGTGACAGCAGGGAAAGAGGGATTCTTGCAGGTCAGCACCCCTGTGTCCCCCTCGTTGCCATGCTCTGATTTCTTGTATGCTGTCACCTGGGGGGGAACTAGGCAAAAAAATGAAAAAAAATTAAAATTTGGACATGTCATTATAGAAATCACATATTTGTGCTTGCTGCAGCTCATCTCAACAGAATCAGCTACTCCAAAAACCTCAGTCAGGGTTGTTCCTCTGACTGGTTTGGCATTTTTTAATTTATTCAAATTGCTTCAGGAATGGCTCAAACAGATTTCTGCAGCAGGTTTTAAATCTCTATCCATTATTCCTGTGGGAACATGCCCATAAAGGGTGGTTTAATGCCAGATCTCAGGGCTGGGAGCAGCTTTTTCAAGCTGAAAAGACAATTTCTGCTTTAAAATCACCTTTCAAGCAGAAATTCTGTTCCAAATATTTGTTCCAAATGCACCTTGTTGACCTTTCCAAGGCTTGTGAATGGATGGTGCTGTCAGATATATTTTAATTATAAAGCTAGAAAACTCTACCAGGACAGGGGATCTTGACCATTATGGAGTAGCATCATGCAAAATCTTCCCAGGGAGTCTTTGGGTCTGTTAGAAATGGGAATTTCAGTATAAAAGTAATGTATCTGTCAGCACACATAATGGGAGCCCAATTTGTCAGAATTTGTTTGATTGCTTGCATCATGAAATACATGAATATGCAACAAGCTATTGCTTTTTAAAGTGTTTTTTAAAACACTTTTTAATTGGTGTTTTGTAGAGGCCTGGTTGCAAATAACTTGTACAATGATTAATTCTGAAATATAAGCTTTTTATTTAGTCAACAACCTCCAGCAAAGTGCTCAGGAGGTCACAGCTTCCCCTCAGAGCCCAGGAGCAAAGAGATGAAATTACCAGAAATATTCACTTGTCCTCTGGTCTGTGGGTTGCCTTCAAAGATGCACTCGTAGATGCCAGAGTGCTCCTCCACCGTGCCCTCAAATCTGCCAAAAAACAGGACTCAGGTAAGCAAAATTTAATTTATCCAGAGATTCTGAGCTCCACACTGAGGGAATCACACACCCAACAGCATCAGCCTCCTCCATAGCAAATTAAATCACTATAGAACACAAAAAACCCACAACCACACACTGCTGCTCTCAAAGAGAAGAAAAAGGAAGTTTATTTTCTGATTTTTAACATTTGTAGTTTTTTAAAAGTGACAGTGCCACCTCTCCAATGACACTGGACAAACCAACAGTCCGTCAGATTTCTCCTCCATGAAAGAATGCAAAATAAGTTATTTACAGAAAGTGTGTGAGAAATTTTATTACAAGAATGTAAACATCAGAAGGCTTAGAAAACTTAAAAAATCAGGGTGACACCCCCAGGGCAGTGGCACAGGTGTGAGGTGCCCCCATGTCACCATAGGACATGAAACAAAACGAGTGCACACACTGCTGCTCTCAAGGTGAAGAAAATTGAAGTTTATTTTCTGACTTCAACATTTACAGTTTTCATTACATTGGAAGGTGGCAGTGCCACCTCTCCAATGACACTGGACAAACCAACAGTCCATCAAATTTCTCCTCCTCCATAAAGGAATGCAAAACAATGAGTTATTTACAGAAAGTGCGTGAGAAAGTTTGCCACGAGAATGTCAACATCAGAAGGCTTAGAAAATCTTAAAAAAAACCAGAACAACAAATTTCCCCCATTCCAGCAGAATATTTATTGTGTACCTACAGCAAGCCAGGCCTCCTCACACACTGAGGGTGGCAGAAGAGGGTTTCATATTCACCGTGCCTGACAAGTTCTGATCACTGTTCCAGCTCAGTGAAACACATGGCAAAGATCACCCAGGCCGTGCTGCTTTGGATTGATCCCCTCACAGAATAAAAAAAAAAAACCCCTCACATTCTCCTTCCTGTAAAGCTGCTGCAATGAGATTTAGTGGATTATGCAGCCCTGCAACAAACATCCCATTCTGCTGCTCAGTAATACCCACTCGAGGCAAGGGGCCCACGCTTTGTCCCATGGCTGCACTGGGACAAGGGCCTGTTTGTTCACTCTGCCCTGCACGGCTCTCCCCACTTCCAAAAACCACTCAGCTGAGGAATTGAGGTCACACGAGGGAGGCTGGGTTATAAATACTTTAATCCTTGTTCAGCTCCCTGTTGCTATGGGGAGACAGGCACGTCTGCAGTGCCACACAAAGGGACGTGAGGCCTGCACAGCTGCTGGGTCACTGCCAGCCAGCCCTGAGTGTAATCAGAAAGGAAAGCTCACTGCACTGCCACAATAAGGCTGATATTCCTGCACCCAGCTCCTCCTGGGACTCTAGCAAGGGAAGGCCCACTTAGAAACAACACATCTCACCCTGATTTTTTAAGATTTTTCTAAGCCTTTTGATGTTGACATTCTTGTGACAAGCTTTCTATAAATAACTCATTGTTTTACATTATATATAGAGGAGGAGAAACTTGATGGATTGTTGGTTTGTCCAGTGTCATTGGAGAGGTGGCACTGGCACTTTTAAAAAATTATAAATGTTAAAGTCAGAAAATAAACTTCAATTTTCTTCACCTTGAGAGCAGCAGTGTGTGTGCACTCATTTTGTCCTATAGTGCCCTGGGGGCACCTCACACCTGTGCCAGTGCCCTGGGGGTGCCACCCTGATGTTTTTAGATTTTCTAAGCCTTCTGATGTTGACATTCTTGTAACAAACTTTCCCACACACTTTTTGTAAATAACTTATTGTTGTGCATTATCTGCAGAAGAAGAGAAATCTGATGGACTGTTGGTTTGTCCAGTGTCATTGGAGAGGTAGCACTGTCACCCCTCCAATCCACTGGCACATTTACCAATCTATAAATGTCAAAGTCAGAAAATAAACTTCCCTTTTTTCACCTTGAAAACAGCAGTGTGTGTTGTTTTGTGTCCTACAGTGACAAACATGCACTGGAGCTTCTCACCCCACACACAAGGAGTGAGCAGCTGGTGGCCTGCCCGCTTCAAAGCTCTGGAACACCCAACAGCCAGAGCCCAGCTGAACACCTGCTTAAAATCAGGAAATCCCTTTCTAAGAGGATATTTGTGGCACTAAACTGCCCCTTTCTCCTCCTTTTCGCTGCCCATAAAGAAAGGAGAGTGCTGGGCCTCACCACAACTCTGTCAGCCCCACCCCTGGTTACAGCTGAGGCAAACACCAGCTGCTTTCTGGGATAAAAAAAACTGATTTTTTTTTTTTTTTTTTTATGCCCATGTTCTGACCTTGCCCTGACACTCACGTGTAGCTGGTGGAAGCACCAGGCTCGTTGTCCTCCTTCAGGGTCTTCTCCTTGTGAACCCACTTGTGGCCAGTGATGGTGTGTTGTGGATCAGACATGTTACACCACAGGGTCACCTTGCCAGCATCCACAAGGAAATTACTAGCAATATCTGGGCCTGCATTGATAAAAAAAAATTGGATTTAAGTTAACTCAGGGTACAACAGAGCTGACGTGGCGCCCAAGAACCTGCAATGCAAACCCCACAGAGCTCCTTGTCTCTATTCCCAGCTCCCACTTACCTTCAACACAGCTCCCTACCAGCCCTGGCCAGCACCAGGGTGTCCCCAAGGGCAGTGCCCAGCCCTGGGATGGCCCTGCAGCTGATCCCACCAGGAGCTGCTGTGTCCTGCATCACTGCAACCTCTGCTGTGTCCTGCATGGCTGGGTGCAGCCCCAGTGCTCAATAAGCAATGGAAAAGGTCACTCTGAAGGGCAGAGCACGGCTCTGCTGCTGCTGGGAGCCACCACAGAGCTCGGGTGGCGACACCTGCCAGCACCTGAGCAGCTCCAGACACCTGCAGGGAGCACGGAGGGCAGCCAGGAGCCTCTGAGGTGACACAGGATGGTGTGGCAGCCCCAAGGGTTTGGGGAGAATGGCTCCAGGGAGAGCACAGAGCTGGGGCTGCCAAAGGTCCTGGGCCTCCTCCATGAGCCAGGCAGCAGTAAATAATGCAAGCTAAGATGACTCAGGCATTTCTGCTTGCAGGAGGATGTCCGAGAAGGCAGCTGCCATCAGCAGCACCACTGCACAGCCCCGGTGCCACTGCAGCCCCTGCCCTCCCACCCCAGCTCTTGCCAGGACATTTTGCATTTTCTCCTATCCAAACTCCACTGGAAGAAGGGTTCTGCTGGAGCTCTGCACTCCATTCCTGCTGAAAAGGCAGCTCTCCTAACTGCAGCACTCACAGGGAAACCTCAGCAGGATTTTATCCCCCTCCCAAGTTTCTAGCTCTGGAAGCAGCAACACTCTGTGAGCGGGATCCTTTCACAGATATCTTTTTATGTAAAATCCTTTCCTTAGGATTTTTTCCTCCTGAGAAGCTCAGAAGCCTCAGGAACAAAATGTAAACAATGGTTATCTGCTGCTGTGGAATGCAACAGGTGCATCTGTGATTGGTCTTATGTGCTTGTTTGTAATTAATGGCCAATCATAGTTTGGCTGTCTCGGACTCTGTGTCCGAGCCACAAGCCTTCCTTATGATTCTTTCTTATTATATTCTTAGCTAGCCTTCTGATTAAATCCTTTCTTCTATCCTTTTAGTATAGTTTTAATATAATATACATCATAAAATAATAAATCAAGCCTTCTGAAACACGGAGTCAGATCCTCATCTCTTCCCTCCTCCTGTGAGCACCGTCACAGGAACCCAGCCACATCCACAGGACAAGCAACACCACCAACACTCAGGTGTCACACAGACACGGCCATTTCAAAAACGGTTGCATGTCTCAGACCTCAAAAGCAAGATTTGTGGTTTTTTTTCCCCCACCAAGAGTCTGGGTTCACCATAACACGGAAGCGAGCTGAAAGCAGGGCTGCTGCAAGGAGAAGGAGCTGGATGAGCTGCAAGGAAGGGCTGCTGGTCAGTGGTGGTTGGGGAAGAGTCGACCACAGAATGAAGGTTTAATTCTGCAGCCAGGCGCTCAGGGAAGCAGCAACTTCCAGGTTCTTTGGCTCCGGAAAAGGCGCGGGATGGCCGGAGGGCGAAATTTTATTGATCGGGGAGAAGCCACAACCCTTTTTGAGCAGCAGGGTCAAGTCACAGGTAGTGGTGGTGGTGGTTTGGGGGGACACATCAACACAGGGTGGGAGCCTCTGACTTCTACAGCCGGGGTGGGAGGGTGGGGAGAGCTTTCAGGACACGGGTGAGCACGGGGGTGAGCACGGCGGGAGACTCGAGACACCGGTGTCCGAGCAAAGTGCCAAGGCCTCGGCGTGTGGCCACTCACGTTCGATGACAAAAACGTTCGCCTGGGAACGGATCCACTTGACTTTGGGGCTCTTCGACAAGTGGTTGCGGTCGGGGTCGTTGCTGGCCCGGCACTCGTACATGCCCGAGTCGTCGGCCGTGAGGTTGGCGATGGAGATGGTGCTGGTGGAGTGCAGGTTGTAGGTGGCGTTGATTTTGACACGGTCCTGCCGTGCGCCATCCCAGAGCTGGGCATGGGTCTCATTGGGGTCGTTGCCCTCAAACCACCACTGGATCTCGGGGATGGGATTGCCAATCGCCTCGCAGTACAGCTCCACGCTGTCCTGAGCCAGTCTCTTTTGAGACAGCGGTGACTTTATAAAGCCAGCTATGAGTTGGAGAGGTATTAGTGCAAAGTGTTAGTGCAAAGCAAGAACTCACCTTCCAGCAGCAAAAACAACACTCGGTGGCTGAGGAGAGGCTGCAGGGTGTCTGCACATCAGCGTGCTCATCCCTCCCTCCCCTCCACACTCTGAGCCCTGCCTGGCTCGCTGGCATTCCGCATCTCCACGGCAAAACCAGCACTGAGTGCCACCATCCAAACCGCAAAACCAGCACTCGGTGAGTGCCACCATCCAAATTGCAGAACCAGCACTCAGTGAGTGCCACTCTTCAAACTGCATCTCCCACCTGCTGTGAGACACAGCCCAAGGCCCCTAAGCATGATAAAACCACTCAATTTGTGTTTCAATGGCTTATGCAGCCCCCACATCCCCCAGCCTGTGCTGCACAGGTCACATCAGCATGGAAAGCTGGGGACAGCAGGACCCTGAGCCCGCTCAGAGCCAGTTTAATTAAGACAACAGCAATGAGAAAAGAGCTTCCCTGTGGCCTCAGGAGGAACGTGTCTGTTCCCCCTCAGTGCACAGCCCCAGGCTGCCTGACTGTAATTGGGAGCTGGCCGGGGTCCAGACCCCCCCTTGCTGAGCCATGGCACAGCCACACGTACCAGCCACAGCCACATGCACCAGCTCACACCCTCCTTCCATCCCTCAGCCCCCAAAATGCCCAGCAGGAACCTCCAAGCACAACCCCGAGCTCAGAACTTTTTTTGGGAGAGGCGAAAATTCTCGCAAACCCCAAGGTGTCACGAGGCAGGTGAGGAAAGATGTAAATTTGTTGTCATACAAACAGAGAAATCTGATTTTTCATCTCAGGCAAGACCAGCCTGCAGAGCTGAACGGGCAAACAACAGACCAGAGGCACAGGCAGCAGCTGCAGGCTGGAATTTGGGTGTTTTTCACTCTGCCCTCGCTGGAATCAGCCAGTCCAAAGGTCGGTCCCTATTGGAATTAAATACCTGCCAAACAACCCTGAGGCTCCAGGGCAGCAGCCCCAGCCCCAGGAGCCCTTCCCAGGGTGGGCAGGAAGGGAGGCTCAGCAGCTCCACTTGGGGAAAATCCATCAGGCACAAGCAGAGCTCACTACGTGACCCAGCCCCAGCCAGGTTCCAGATGGAATTAAGATTGAGACACATCCTTCCTGTGCTAACAAGCACCCCAAGAACCTTCCAGGAATTAATTCGCTCAGTTAAAAGCACTTGGTGATTACACACAACCTTCCATGGATGTACAGGCAAAGAGGAACTGGGCTTAGGAGAAGTTTTTTGGTGGGTTTTGAAAGCCTGAAGATGTTTCAACAAGAAATCCTAAGAGGAAGAAATCAGTGTCACAAAACCAAGATTGCTCAAACTCAATAAGCCACAAGTTAGCCCATAAGCTAAGCTTGACTCCTAAAGAAATTAATTCCACATTTTTTTTAAGGAAAAAGTAGCTTTTCCTACTAAAGCTATGAAAGTTTTGAAGAATAAGTAAGGCTGAAAGAGAAAGGATCCCTAATTGTGGGGTGACTAAGGCACTCTTAGGAGAAGGCGGACGTGAATTTTAACTGAGTAGGAGGTTCAGGGGTACCCATAGATGTTATGGGATGGGGCCATCAGCTGGGTTACATTCTCATAACCACACCAGAAGGGTTTTTTCCACACCACAGCCCTGTGATCAAACACTCCCAAGGCTGCCAAGCAGCCCTGGAAGTGCCCCCAGCACTTTGTGTGAGCCCCGTCTGCTCCGAGCGCAGCCCGAATTAAAGCGGGAGCTGGTAAACAGGGTTACATACGTGATTATGACGTGAATAGCCTCAAGTTATGCTGCGAGTTAGGTGCTCGTGCAGTTCAACAGGTAAGTCAGAAGCAGCAGCAGCCTCACATTCCCTGGGATTATGCTCTGGTGGAACGCTGTGACACAAGAGGAGGAGAATGACACCAAAACAGGATCGTCAGGCTGTGCACTTTTCAGGTAGTGCAAGTGGCAGTCAAAGTGAACTCGCAAGAGCATCACATTCCGGATAGCATCCTGTCCAGAATCCACAGTGGAACCTTGGAGCACAGAGAGGAAATCAGCAAACACGGTCATCAGCTGCTGCACATTCAAGACGCGAAGTGATTAAATAGAGCCAGAAGCAGCACCACAATTAAACGGGTAAATTAATTTACACTCAATGTCTCCAAAAATCAACCCAGGGCTGGGTAAAGTGCCTCGAGTGGGAATGCACAAAAGAGCAAGAGGAGAGAATGACCAGCACAAAACCACTGGGATCGATCAGGGCTGCTGCCACATTTTCCAGAGGGTACAGGCTGCAAGTGGGGCAGTTCAAACAGGTTAAAAGGCTCCAGCAAGCAGCACTCACATTCCCATGGGATTAATGCCCTCCCTGGGCTAGGGAAAGTGAATGTAGAGCCCCAAACACAGGAGAATGACCAGCACAAACCCACTGGGATCGATCAGGGCTGTTGCCAGGGTTTCCCAGGTGGGAGGCTGCAGATGGGGCTCAGCTCCCAAAGCCCAGGCGCTCCCCATAGATCTGAGCCCGGATGCCTCCCCGGGCACAGCGCGGTATCCGAGCCAGCAGGACAGCAGGGGAGGCAGAGAGAGAGCAGATAACATTCTCCAGAGTCACCTTCAGACTAAAAACAACCTCTCCCCCCGCAGAGGGAGGAGTGCCCGGGGTGTTCACAGCATTGGGACTTGCTCGAGGTGGCAGAGCCCTGCTGGGTTCATGTTCCTGCCTGGCCTGAGCTTTGTTTCTCGCTTTGGGAAGGGGGTAATTGAGGAGCTAACCCTCTTTTTTTTGCCATTTAAAATAGCTATTAAAGCTGCCCTTAAGCTTTGCACAGCCAGGTCAAAGTCAGGGTCCCTCCCACTGAGGGAGGCACAGAGTCCAGGCACAAACTGACCCATGGTCCGTGGGGTGAGCTGTTACCCAGTCTGCTCCATAAAACCAAACCTAAACATTGCTCAGAGGCCAAACCCCACTGTCCAGCCCCTAATCTCCATAAAACCAAACCTAAACATTGCTCAGAGGCCAAACCCCACTTTCTAAAGCCCACTCTGCTCCATAAAGTCAAATCTAAATATTGCTCAGAGGCCAAACCCCACTCTCCAGACCCAAATCTCCATAAAGCCAAACCTAAACCTGCTGAGGGGCCAAACCCCACTCTCCAGCCCCTAATTTCCATAAAGCCAAGCCTAAACCTGCTCAGAGGCCAAACCCCGTTCTCTAAACCCCACTGTGCTCCCTGGAGGCACCAGCACAGCTCCACACCAAGCCCAGGCATGGCCAGGCAGGACATGGGCATTACACAACCCAAGGGCCAGCTCGGTTTTTGCCGGGTTTTTCCCACCCAGGGCAGGAATTGCCTCCTCTCCATCCCACTGGTGCCAGACCCAGGCTGGAGAAACCCTCAGGAAACCCTCGGAGGCACAGAAGGAGCGGGGATGTGGCCAAGCTGGGCAGCTCCAGGTGATAAATGTGAGGTTTAGAAGGAGAATTAAAAAGCAATTCTGTAAAAAAACTATTACAGCACACACTTTCCATGATTCACCCACTCCTTCAGTCTTAAGTTTCGGTTCTACCGTGCTGAATTAAGTGTGAATAGGCTACAAATTGTTTAAGAATTCAAAACGCCGGGCAGCCAGGACCAGCGACCGAACCGGGGCACGGGGAGAGCCTGGCCCGGTTCGCCGTGAGCTCCTCCCGAACCTGCGGGAGTGAAAGGGGGAATCCGGGAGGAAGAGCTCTCGGTGCCCACCGGGGGCTGCGGAGCCCCGGGCAGAGCTCTCGGTGCCCACCGGGGGCTGCGGAGTCACCGGACCCGGGTAGAGCTCTCGGTGCCTACCGAGGCTACGGAGCCACCGGACCCGCTCAGCCCTGCGGGAAGAGCTTTCGGTGCCCACCGGGGGTACGGAGTCACCGGACCCGGGCAGAGCTCTCGGTGCCCACCGGGAGCTGCGGAGCCGCCGCCCCGCACCGGACCCGCCCCGCGGATTATCCTGAATATCTTTAAGGTTTTTTTTAAAGCCCGGGGGAGTCGTTGCTGCTCCTCAGCCGCGGAAACCGGAGAAGCGGCTGCGGGGAGTAAACTCTTGGCTTTTCCTAAGGAGAAAACAACCCAGCGCGGTCCCGGTTGCTGCTCCGGTTTAAGAGATCACCGGGCACGCGGCGCATCCTCCGCTCGAGCTCCGGGACTGCCCGATGGCAGCACCGAGCCCAGCCCGGCCCGGCCATTCCCGGATAACCCCAGGGCGCCTCCGTTCCCGCGGCCCCGCCCGCCGCGGACGTGCCCCGCCGCAGGCGCCCGCGCCGCCGCTCCTCCCCCCATTCCCGCCGCTCCCGGAGCCCACCCGCGGGGCCGCGATCCCGCCAAGGCCCCTCGGAGCCCCCGCGGGACTCCCCTCGGTCCAACCCCCTCCGCCACCCCGGTCCGCCCGAATGGATCCCCCCCCAGCCCGGAGCCATCCCGGCTCGCCCCGGTCCGGTCCGTACTTGTCCCCGCGGCGCCGGCGGCCATCGAGCACAAGACGAGCAGCGCCAGGAGCGCGCGCGTTCCCGCCGCGCCCGCCGCCATCTCCGCACGCGCCCCCACCGTGCCGCGCGCGCGCTATAACCGCGACCGGGGGCACCGGGGGAGGCGGGGCCACAGAGAGCACCGCCCCCTCGCCCCCTCCGTTCAGCCAATCGCAAGGCTCTGCGCCGGTCAGACCCCGCCCACTCGGCGCGGCGCGGCCAATCAGAGAGGAGATCGAACGGAGCGCCTTCTCGTCTCTCCTGGCCCCGCGGGCAGAGCCGGTTCGGGCCGGTCCCGCCCGGCCACGCCCACTTACCGGGACAGCCAATGGGAACGAGCGTGGGGGCGGGGCTGAGGGTCCCGGTGGGCCCCCGGTGCGGGCGCTGCCCCGGGCGGGTCCGGGAGCGCGGAGGGACGGACGGGGGGGCGGGAGGCGAGCAGGTCCGCACGTGTCCGTGCCTGCCGAGCCGGGGCACGCACGCACCGGGGGCAGCACCGGGGCTCACCCGCCCGCCAGGCCATGTGGCTCGGCGTGGGCAGAGTCACGGGGGAGCCGGCGGGGGCTCGGGCAGGCCGGTCCCCGGTGTGAAAAATGCGTATTTTATTATTGTTTTTCGGCAAATTTTAAATTAATATTGTATATGTTGTGTTAGAAAGCGATGCTGTGTTAATTCTCTTAAGTAGTGCGGTAAATATAGTTTTAGGTTATAACAAAATGTTAAAATAGAAACGATGCTATGTAGGATACTTGCAGGGAAATAGCAGCCACAGGACACCTCAGTCTTTCAGAGAAAGAGAATTTATCGCCCCATTATCAGAAGAAACGAACTTCTTCCCACCTCGAAAGCGCTGTTGGGATTCAGATGAAGAAGTCGACGATGACCAGACAGAATCCTGTGTTTGAATGGAATTTATGCATCATGTATGAGATGTATGAATATGCAACAGGCTGTTGTTTTAAAGGGTTAATCCTTTGTTAATGGGTGTCCTTTTTCAGGCTTATTTTGCCCAGAAAAAGGTACCCAGACGTCCATAACTCTTTGTTCTTATTGTCTCGTATTGTCCTAATCCAAATCGTCCAAATGATTATCACTCCAATTGCATTACTATTTTTATAACCATTTTATTACTATTAAACGTTTAAAATTTTAAAAACAGGCGATTGGGCGTTTTTCACACCGGGCAGGTACCGGAGCTTCCCGGCGGTTCCCGGTGGCACAGCGGGACGCGTGGGAAGGGAACCGGGCAGCGCTTCCTCAGCGCGGGGAGTCCGGCACGGACAATGGGACAATGGGACGATGGGACAATGGGACAATGGCTGCTGCGGGGACACCGCTGCCGGGACAGAGCAGCTCGACCTGGCCCTGTCCCACATCCCCCTCCGGTTCTCGGGACAGCCCCGCTGCCCCCCGAGCTCGGCCGGACCCCCAGAGATCCCCAGATTTAGTCCTGTGGTTGCTCTCTCCCTGCGAGTCCTTTCTTTAAAAAAGTACAACCTAAAACAGAACAAGAAAACCCGTTAACAAAGGATTAACCCTTTAAAACAACAGCCTGTTGCATAGTCATACACCTCATACATGATGCATAAATTCCATTCACACACAGGATTCTGTCTGGTCATCGTCGACTGCTTCCTCCAAATCCTAACAGCACCTTCGAGGTGGAAAGAAGTTCATTTCTTCTGATAAAAGGACAATAAATTCTCTTTCTCTGAAAGATTCAGGTGTCCTGTGGCTGCTATCTCGCTGCAAGTCCTTTCTTTAAAAAAAATTATCTTACATAGCATCGTTTCTATTTTAACATTTTTTAATAACCCAAAACTATATTTACCACACTACTTAAGAGAATTAATACACCACAACTTTCTAACACAACACATATAATATTCATTTGAATATTTGCCAAAAGCCAATCATAAAATACGCATTTTTCACAGTTTTTAAGCCGTTGCAGAGCACTGGGATAAATCAGGCTTCTCCAAGGGACTGGGCAGGCAAAAATCAACAGGGCAGCTGGGCAAAGAGGCCTCTGCAGGACAGCAGATTTGTCTCCAACTCTTCTCCATCCCAGGAGTGAATTCTTGTCTGAGTCAGCCGTGGGGTGCTGAGCAGGGGGACAGGAAAAGCCAAAACAATGGGGCCACAGGCGCCAGCCCCTCCACAGGGATCTGCCAGCTCCTTCCTCCCTCCCAGAGCGTTTCTTCCCCATGTCCTGCCCATCCTCATCCACTGGCCAGGCTCCTCCTGCACTGGGGGGATTTGCAGAAATTCGGGGGGTTTGGTACCCCCAAATGAATCTGGGTAGCATGAGCATCAAACACTGGGGGGATTTGCAGAAATTTGGGGGGTTTGGTACCCATGGCACCCATGATCTGGGCAGCCTCCAGCACCCAGCACTGGGAGGATTTGCAGAAATTTGGGGGGTTTGGTACCCATGATCTGGGTAGGGAACTGGCCACCACAAAGAGCCAGCACAGGGCACAACCACGCAGATTTGGGGTGCACCCAGCAGCCCCCCAGGAATGGAAGGAGAGGCTGGCTGTGAGCAAGCAGCCAGGGCTGCTGCTGCTCCATGCCGGGTGACCTTGGAAGCCGTTTGCCAGGCCTGAATAAAGCGACAATAATCCTATTCACCTTTTAGCCTCATTTCCTAAGGCAATAAAGCACATGCCCTCGCCGCGTGCACTCGCAGGTGTCACTCAAGCCCTGATCCCGTTTGCACGACTCCAGCCCAGGGAAGTTTTGCTCATTACCCCTCTGATGAGCTTTGTGCAGCAGGGGCAGGAGCCCCAGGCAGGCTCTTTGCCAGGGCCTGGCCCTGCCCTGGCTCTGAGGCTGCTCAGCACAGTCTGGGCAGCTCCCCGCAGCCTCCTGAGCTCACATGTCCCAGCCAGTTCCAGTCTGTGGGCTCAGGGCACACCCAAACGGGATCAGAGCAGCCCTGGGCACCCGTGGGGTGCCCTCAGCTACCACAGAGCACAGCCAGGCACTGCCCAGGCAGGTTTGCTGCCTGCAGAGCAGGGAGAAGGCAAACACTGGGCAGGGTTTGGCCCAGGCACAGACTGAGTGCTGGCCAAAGCCCCAGGGCAGAGGCACTGATGTAGCCCAGGAAGGGCAGAGATGTTCAGGCAACCCTGCCCAGACCCTCCTGCCCACTCTGCAAGGTGGAAAGAGGGTTATTGTGAGACCCACAGCTGCCCACTGCTCCATGCCAGTCCATGTCTGACACAAATCCCTTGTAGCCAGCACAGAACCTCACTCGTGCATCACCATCTTTCCCTGGAAGAACTTTATTAAATAGTGTCCAAAAACAAACAAACAAAAAAAAAAACAAAAACCAGAAGCAGAAAAACTCAGCATGACCCCATCCCTCCCAGCAAGTTAAAAACCAAAAAACCACGAACAAATCATCCCCACATGGTCAGTGCTGGTGGCTGCCGGACAAATTCTCCCTGGTGCCCCTCTCCCTGTGAACACAGCTCCAGCTTCAGGGCAGGGAAGGCAAAAGGGTCCTGTGGGACAGCCCAGATGGCTGCAGGGTGAGCCCTAAAAGGTGTTGAAAGCCAAGACAGCACTCACATGTTGTTCTCCCACCAAAGCAACCACTCACCACCCCCACAATTGCCCCAAACTGCTCCTACCCCATGGGGCTGAAGAGAAGCTGAACAGACCCAAATGAGGGGCAGCCAACACCAGGGCTGGTTGTCACTTCTCAGCCAGGCAAAGCCACCAGCACCTCAATTTCTGTGGCTTTGTGAACACCCCAACACAGCTTCCCCCTCCCTGGAAGTTTAGAAATAGGGGGTTTTATCTTTTCCTACAAAGACAGCCATGGGATTTCCTTTGCAACAGCAGAACAGTCTCCCTGCGAGGTAGAGAGTTAATTTCAGGGCTGACAGATCCTAAATTCAAACCAGTTTGTCCTAGTTGAGGTAAAATTCAGTAGTTTATAGGAAGTTTTGCAATGCCAGAGGGCCATCAAGATTCCTCATTGCCGGAGTCATCCTCATCCCCGTAACAGCTCTCTGCTTCCTCCTCCAGCTCATCATCCTCATAATAGTCATCATAAAAGAGGTCTGAGCCCTCATCTGGGGCTGGAGTCTTGGTCTTCACACAGTACTCAGCCAGCGTGGTGGGGACCTTCACTCCATCCCGCTCAGCATCCACCTTGGTGCCCAGCACCTGCTTCCTGCAGGGTGAGAAATGGGAGGTGAGAACAGAGCTGTGCACCACAGCCCTCCAGAGCCCCTGTCCCACAGGATCCCAGTGTTGGGGAGGATGAAACAGGAAAGCCTTGTAAATATGATTGTCTGGCAGAAGGTTTTGAGAATTAAGTGAGATTGAAATGAAAGCAAGCTTTGAGATCCCTCAGTTACTGAACAACGGGAAAACAATGGTGTGGCTGGCTGAAGGCAATCCCCTTTTGATGGAACAACACCCTCTGCTTGCAGACAGGCCCAAGGGTCAGAGCAGACCCTGCCAGCTTGGCAGAAGGAGCCCAAAGAGGAGTTTTTAGGGTTTAAAATGTAACACAGTATGGTAATGTAGTGATTCTTATAGGCTGTATGTAAATGCTATAAGATTTGTATATTGTACTAGATTGGTTAGTGAGGATTAGAATATTCAACACAGAAGAAGATTTATTGTGTTGTAACGGGAACCTCACTCTCTTACCCCTTTTGCTCTCTTATCCTCTCATCCTCTCTCAGGCTGCTCTGAGCTGTGTTCGGCAGCTCCCAGCAGGGCCCTGCACAATAAACCCCAAATTCCAAGACCAGAAGAAGATTTATTGTATTGTAACAGGAACCTTGCCCTCTGATCCCCTCTTTTACTCTCTCATTCTCTCTTTACCACACTCTATCTCTCTCCCTCTTTGGGGCCTGCTCTGAGCTGTGTTCAGCAGCTCCCAGCAGGGCCCTGCACCCAGGCCCTTTGCAATAAACCCCAAATTCCACAACCTGGCTGCAGAGATCTCTCATCTCCATCTGTCCTGACCATCCTACCCCTGACACTCCCACATCCCAGCACAGCCAGGGCTGCCAGGGCTGGGCTCAGCACACACCTGATGATGTCTGTGTACTCCCGGTCCTTCCCTTTGCTCTCCTTCCACTTGCGGTACATCACCGAGGCGTCCACGTTGGCCGGGGAAAACGTGTTGGGCTCATTCAGCAGTGAGATCACACTCAGCAGAATGGTTCTGGTGTGGATAAACACGAGCAGGTCAGGGCTGAGGAGACTCAGCAGCACCCCAGCAGTGCCAGCAGCCCAAAACCTGGTGCTGTCCACAGCAAGAGAGGTCCCAGCAAAGGGGAGCAGGCTGGGCATGGGCTGTTGGGCTTATACACTGTCAGAACTCAGTACATCCCTCTGGGTGCCCAGAGTTGCCAAGAAGCCCACTGTGGGGCTCACAGACCCTGGCATGCAGCCCAAACAACCTGGAGATTTGATTTTGACCCCTGAAGCAAGTTACCAGCTTTGTATGAGGACCTGAAAGTCACAGAGGTTTGAATAGTGTAATAACAAAATAATCACAGGGTGAAAATGTAGATTTTAGGATTTTCGGTATGGGGGTTACAGGGACAAGATGGAGGAATCTGGGCATGTCTAGCCTTTCTTCTTCTTCTTGTTCTCCATTTTCTCCAGTGATATTGGCACTTTGGGATTGGTTTAGAGTAGAAGTGCACTGTCTAACATAGGTGATAAGTATTGGGAATTAAGTGTAAATATGTTATATGTAGTTTGTAGTATAAAAGGACAACACAGAGTGCCTGTGGCTGCCCTGCTGAGCAGATCTCGGCTGGGCAGAAAGAAAATTTTATAGATAAGAATTAATAAACAACCTCAAGACCAAAAAGTGAAGAGTCCAGACTCGTTCTTCAATTGCAGGAGCCGAAGCAAAGACATCCTGCACAACTCGAGGCAGCAATTATCAAACAGCAACCCGAGAATACACAAGCTCTGGCTGTTCTTCAGCAAATCCAACAGCCTGAGAGCCTTCAGCAGCCCCTGGCACCTCCTGTCCCCACCCTGCCATGCCCCATCTCTCACCGCACGTTCTGGGTGGGGTTCCAGCGCTCCGAGGGCAGCTCTCCACTCTGAGGGTCATCCACAGGGGGGTGCAGGATGGAGATGCAGACATCACCTGTCTGAAAGCACCAGAGAAACAGGATCCTCAGGAGCTGCTGCCCCAGGATCTCCTCACTCGCTCTTCCCTTTGGCTGAAGCCAGGTGAGGCGACTGTCACACACGTGTTTTATGAAAAATCCTTCCCTTAGGATTTTTTCTCCTGAGAAGCTCAGAGGCCTCAGGAACAAAATGTAAACAATGATTATCTGCTGCTGTGGAATGCAACAGGTGCATCTGTGATTGGTCTATGTTGGTTGTTTCTAATTAATGGCCAATCACAGTCCAGCTGTCCAGACTGAGTCAGTCACAAGTCTTTGTCATTAATTCCTTCTTTTTCTATTCTTAGCTAGCCTTCTGATGAAATCCTTTCTTCTATTCTTTTAGTATAGTTTTAATATAATATATATCATAAAATAATAAATCAAACCTTCTGAAACATGGAGTCAACATTCTCTTCTCTTCCCTCATCCTAAGATGCCTGTGAACCCCACCACAGGTGACCCCAGCTGTCCCTTCAGTCCCACAGAGGGACACAAAAGTGGACAGGCACCCCATGACTGCCAGCTCTGTCCAGGCCAGGCTGCCCAATGCCCAGCAGGCTGTGCCCCTGGCGTGGGCCCCAGGGCCAGGCACATTGCTCACCCTGCAGCCACTCTTGGCACAGGCACAATGTCCCCAAGCGTGGGAGCCACCAGGCCTGCAAAGCCTGGCTGACCTGGACGCTGCTCTGGGACAGCAAAATGCTGTCGTGAGCTCATTAGCGACGTTCCCTGTGCCAGGCACTGAGTGTCCAGTGCCAAAGGCTGGCATTTGCACCCAGCGCCATCACAACAGAGGCACACGTGCCCACTGGCTGTCCAAGAGCCTCCTCGCTGTCCCAGGGGACCTACCTCGTAGATATTGGGGTGCCACATCTTGGTGAGGAACCTGAAGGCAGGAGGAGAGTAGGGGTAGTCGATGGGGAAGCGGAGACGAGCCTGCGAAGGAACAACAAGGAGATGTGAAAACTTGTGAGAAATAAGGGATGGAAATCACAGAGAGAACAACAAGGAGATGTGAAAACTTGTGAGAAGGAAGGCATGGAAATCACAGAGTTTCTGACAGCTCTGGTAAAAAGGAATCTCTGCCAAGCCCAGCTGGGCACTTGCTGAGACAGAGCCCCTGCACCAGTGTAGAGTGTGTAAAGTGTTAAAATACAGCCCTGGGGGCAGCCTCTCACCACACAGAGTGCTGGGCAAAGGGGCTGTGACCAGCAGCAGCTCCTTGCCTCCCATCCTGCCCACACCCCCTGTCCAGCAGGGCCCTCTGGTGCTAACTTCTCCAATGCAGAGGAATCAGGGGGAGCTCGTGGTGTTGGCACCCAGCACAAACCCCAGAGCAGCACAGAGAGCCAGGGGCACCCCCAGAGCTGCTGCCAGGGCCAGACCACGGCTGTGCCACTGGTTGTTTACTCTCCAGAGCTCACAGGAAGGAAGCATCAGGTGTTTGGTGCTGAACACACCAGAACCTAAAAATAGCCTGTCACTGCTGAGAAGAGACCCAGTCCAAACTGGCCGCAACGCGCAGCTTGGGGGCTAAAAATAAAATCACATGAAGCTCAGGCTGCAGCCCAGGGCTCCAGCAGGGACACTCAGCCACCACCAGCTCCTCCCACAGCTGCCAAACCCACAGGGCTGAGATTGGGCAGAGAGGGCTCCCTGTCCATCTCTGAGTGAAGCCTGAGGGGGCACAGGGACCTACAGCAACATCCCACAGTCCTCAGAGGATTGCCCCAACCCACCAGCACCAGGAATCCAAAAAAATGTGGGCAGCTTCTCCCTGTGTGGCTGCACAAATTCCCAGTGACTGATTCAGCTCTCAGCTGTTTCCAGGCCCTGGGAGCAAACTTCCAGATCAAGACTCAACACGACAGCTCCCTGAATGCTTCTTGCTCCCTCAGTTCATGTAAAAGAAAATCCAGACAGTGGATTCTCTTGTACATGAACTGAGAAAAATCCATGGCACAGGACAGGGGGTGGGAAGAGGGAAAAGTGCAGTGGGGGCCGTGTTGTGAGTGTGGAGTGCAGGGCAGTGACACACAGCCCCGTGCTGGGCTCTGGCCAAACAGCTGAACATGGCAGAATAATCCCCTTTGTTGTGTCAGAGGGGATCAGAACAAAACCAGCTGAATCAAAGCGATGCCAAAGGGGGCCTGGACAGCAACAACCCCACCCTGTGTGTACAAACAGGCTGGGCAATGCTCTGCCCCTCTGCTCTCCTCTAATGCACAGCCTCACCAGCACCCTCAGTGCTGAGTTTGGAAAATCTCAAAAACACAAGAGCATGAGTGGCTGAAAAGGTGAGAATTCAGAGGGTTTCATGCTAAAATGTTGTGGGGAAAAAATCCCTGCACTCCAGTGAAGAGATGAAACCTGGCTCTGGAGCGTCAGGAAAACAAACACAGCTAACCCTGGGTGAGTCACCCTGTGCATCCCCACCCTGGCAGCAACAGGATGAAAACACAAGGGCTCCACGGAGGAGGGAGCATGAGAAAGAGGAAGAAAACAGCTAGCCCAGGTTGCACAATACCTGGGAAGAGCACACACACATCCTGCCGAGGGGGCACTGCGCAGTCAGGCCAACAAACATCTTTTTCCACCCCAAACCAAGCCATGACACTCTCTCACTAACCCAGCCCCCTGCTCCCACCCTGGGCTGTTTCTGGGGGGACTCGGGGGTCCTTTATCTCTTCCCTGGTCTGGTGGCAATGCCTCGGATCCCCTCCAGCAGAGGGAATCTCAGTGACTGCTGTCCACCCTCAGACCAGGAGGGCAGGGGGGTGGTTGAGCCCCCCATAAGGGGACCCTCGGTAGAAGGAACCATCTCCCTGCCAGGACCACCCTGAAGCCCCAGCGACCCCCAGGTGCCCAGTAAAAGACCCAACTCTCCCTTAACACACCCCTAAGCCTGGGAGCAGCTCTGTCACGACCCCTACACCCACCCGGGACACTCACATCCCCCTCCCAGGGTCTCAACCCTTCCCAAAACTGAGAAACTCCTTCCCAAACACGCAGCACATCCCCGACACCGTCTGCTCTGCCTTCCCCGCCGCTCACCTTGAAGTATCCGCCCTCGTAGTGCGTGTCCGGGGGTCCGAAGATGGCCACGTCCCAGGTGTACAGGTCCCCCTCGTCCACCAGCCCGACGCGGAACCCCTCCACGGGCTCCTCCTGCAGCCCCTTGAGCTCCAGCAGCAGCGCCTTCTGCGAGCTGGGCACGGTGGGCCGCGCCATGCCGCTCTACCGGGGCTCTCGGCGGCGCCACCGGGGCCACGGGGGCACGGCGGGGGCTGGAGTGCCGGGAGGGGCGTGGCCACAGAGGGAAACGCCCCCATGGGTGTCGCTGGCCAATCGGAGCGCGGGGTGGGGCATATGGGCGGGGCAAGTGAGTGGTGGGCGGGGCGGGTCCGCCGGTGGTGCTGCCGGTGTCACCGGCTCACCGAGCGAACCCAACAATGGGCAGGGCAGCTCCCTCGGTGCCCCCGGTGTCACCGGCTCACCGAGCGAACGCAATAATGGACAGGGCAGCTCCCCCGGTGGCACTGGCTCACCGAGCAAACCCAGCGATGGGCGGGCGCTCCCCAGCACACAGAGCCCCGGGCAGCCTGCGGGTGTCACCCCTGTGCGACAATTCACAGCAGCAGAGGCTGCTCAGCTTCAGGAATCCCCGGCTCGCAGGTCGCTTTGTGTCACATCCCGTCAGCTGTGCCTGCGTCAGGAGCCGCCAGCCGCAGCCTCACCCAGTCCTGCCCGCAGGGAGCGGAACATCCGCCCCAACACAACATCCCGAGCCCGCGGGGATCCCCCCACCGGCTCTGCCACAGTCCTGCACCTGCTACCGACACTACCCCCAGGGCTCTGGGCACTTCTGCTGCTCATTCTGGCACTTCGTGCTGCCAGGAATAAAGAAAGTGACCACTAAAAAATAATTAAAAAAGCTTTAATGTCTTACAGCAAACCAGGAATTGAACAGTATAAATAACGATCAGACAAGTTTAAATAAATAACCCCCGGCCCGACACGCAGCTGGTCCTGGGGGAAAGGGATGTGTCTCACATCCCAAACCACCTCAGCCCTCCCCAGCTGCCCCTGTGCAGCCACAGCCCAGCCCCACACTTTGTTCCTCCTGGGTCACTTCACTGCCCAAAGCAGCTCCACGGGTCACAGCCTCCATGTGAGTCCTTGATAATCCCTGAGAGGGATCTCCCAGCTGGGACACGGAGCTGCTGGGCACCATCAGAGCAAGGCAGGGAGTGTGGAAACTGGCAATCTCTTGCTGGGCTCTCCAGCCAGGTCCCTGTGCTCACCGTCCAGCTCGGAGAGGAGCCACAGCCAGCGCTGCTCCCACCCTCCATCACTCCACAGGCTTCACCTTGGCTATGAACAGCGCCGTGGCTTTGCTCAGGAACTCCTCCCTGCTCATGGAGGAGCCCATCTTCCTCTCCTGCAGCGCCTGGTCCATGGCCAGTGCCAGCCTGTCGGGGCCCAGCCTGGAGCCCGCCTCCAGGTAGCAGCCGGGCCGCGGGCCGTGCCCGGCTCCCAGCGCGTCCTCCAGCGCCCGCAGCACCGCCTGGCACAGCCGGCTGTCCGCCGAGTCCCCGGCGCCCAGCACGGCGAACAGCGCGTCCGCTTTGGCCGCGAACTCCAGCAGCACGCAGCAGGTGAGGACGCCGTAGCGGAACACGTCGAACGGGACGGCCTCGTGGTCGCGGCACCGGATGCGGCGGAGCAGCTCGGCCGCCGCCTCGGCCGGGGCCGCCCCGCGCTGGCAGATCCGCCTCAGCAGCTCGCTGTAGAGCCGCCCGTCCACACCCGCCGCCCGCCGCCGCCCGCCGCAGCCCAGCACCTCGTAGGCCGCGCCGGTGTTGCTGTCGAAGGCCGTCCTGTCGCGACATGGCACACACACACACAGAGGCGGCCTCGCCCCCCGTCCCCGCCGCCCCCCGCCGCCGCCGCTCGCCGCACCTGTGCGAGTGATGAGCCAGACACACGTACCACAGCGCCCGGGCCAGGCGCTGAGGCGGTCCCGGGGGTTCCGCCGCCGCCTCCGCCAGCACCAACCGCTCGAAGTACTCGGCCAGGAATGACACGGGCTCGGCGGGCCGCGCCTCCAGCACCTTGAGCAGCGCCTCCCGCACCATGGCCGTGACGCCGGCTCGCAGCAGGAACTCCGCCGCGCTGCCCTCCGCCGGCCCGCCGCCCCCCGGCGCTGCCCGCCCCGGTTCCGGCAGCCCGCTGCCCCCCGCCGATACCGGGGCGGCGGCCGCTCTCCGCTTCTCGTACGCCGCCATCTTGGACCGCGCTTCCGCCCGGGCCGGAAGTTTTGATGCCGCCATCTTGCAGGCTGGCACCCAATCGGGGCTCAGGAAGGCGGTGAGGGAACGCCGCCATTGGGAGAGGCTGCGGCCGCCATCTTGAGTGTGGGCAGAGGAGCTGCGCCATCAACGAGGCTGGCGCCGTGGCCGCCATGTTTACTGCGGGCAGGCCGCCGGTGCCCCGGGGCCGTGGGACCGGGCCCAAAGGACACTGTGAAAAATACATATATTTTATGATTGGCTTTTCGCAAATATTCAAATGAATATTAAATGTGTTGTGTTAGAAAGTAATGCTGTATTTATTCTCTTCAGTGCTGTATTAAATATAGTTTTAGGTTATAAAAATTGTTAAAATTGAAACGATGCTATGTAGGATACTTTTCCTAAGGAAAGAACTGGCAGCAAGATAGCAGCCACAGGACACCTAAATCTTTCAGAGAAAAAGAATTTATTGCCCCATTATCAGAAGAAACAAACTTCTTCCTGCCTCGAAGGCGCTGTTAGGATTTGGAGGAAGAAGTTGACACTGACCAGACAGAATTCTGTATTTGAATGGAATTTATGCATCATGTATGAAGTGTATGAATATGCAACAGGCTATTGCTTTTAAGGGTTAATCCTTTGTTAACTGTGTCCTTTTTCGGGCTCGTGCTGCCCAGAAAAAGGTACCCGGACGTCCGTAACTCTTTGTATTTGTTGTCTCATATAGTCCTAATCCAATTCGTCCAAATTATTATCACTCAAATTGTATTACTATTTTTATAACCATTTTATTACTATTAAAATTTTACAAACAAGTGATTCGGCGTTTTTCACAGACACTTTGCTGAGGGCCCGAACAGAAACCAGCCCTTTATTGGAGCACCGGTCCCACCCGCCCGCCGGGCCCACGCTCCCCCGGGACCTCCGTGCTCCGGTACCGGGAGCTCCACGCACCCGGTGATCGGTGCCAGCCCGCCGGGATCCAGTCCTGTGTGGCCTGTGCTCATTGTCCTTCCAGGCTTTGCCTCCCGCGGCAGCTGCTCCCCTCCTGCTCCTTCAGCGACAACCGGGGACAGCAGGGACACCCTGAAGGGCCAGGGCTGCCACCCGGCTGTGCCAGTCCCGGGACAGCGGCTACCGGGATCGGAACCACTTCCACAGGCGTCGGGACACGGCAGCGGTGGCGATGAGCCCCAAGAGCGATCCTGCTGTGCCCATGGCGATGGCAGGGCTGGAGCTGAAGGAATCTGCAAAGACACGGTGGTGTTATTGCATGGAAATGCTCAGGGGTGAGCGAGTCACAGAATAATTCACTGAATAATTCACAGAATAATTCACAGAATAATTCACTGAATAATTCACTGAATTCATAGAATAATTCACAGAATAATTCACAGAATAATGCACAGAATAATGCACAGAATTCACAGAATAATTCACTGAATAATTCACAGAATTCATAGAATAACTCACAGAATTCACAGAATAATTCACAGAATAATTCACAGAATCACTGGTGAATTATTCAAGATCATAGTGTCCAACCCATGCCCCAACACCTTAACTAAAGCCTGGCACTCCAAGCCCCAAAACAACGTGCAGCACAAGGTGAGGGGTTTTCTGATAACTTAATTTCTTGAGGTCTAGGAAGGTCTAGGGGAGCTTTCTGGACATCCATCCCCAGCCCCCAGCACCAAGTGTGGCACGGACACGAGGGGCTCCAGCCCACCCCAGCGGTAAGGACAGGGTTCCGCAGACCAGCAGCACTCACCATCCACCACCATCACCTCCAGGCTGGCCACCTGTGCGCGGTGGTGGCCCCGCAGGACGCACTGATAGTGTCCCTGGTGCCAGGGCTCGGCGCTGTCCAGCCGCAGGGCGGAGCTGCTGCCCGCAGACTCCTCCCGGTACTGCCCGAGGGCTGCGGGGGTCCGCAGCCAGCGCACCGTGGCGTTCCCGGTGCACCGAGCGTGGCACTCGATGCGCAGAGCCCTGCCCCGCGTCCCGGTGGGTGGCAGCGACCGCATCTGCAGGCTGCAGGCTGGCATTGTCCCCAGAGGTGGCTCTGTCGCCGCAGGGAGGGTGCTGGTGGCCACATCTGCCGTGTGGGTGCTTGCCGTGGGGTCCTGGGGCACTGAGGGCTCCGTGGAGGGGGCATTGGTGACAGCAGCCACATCCTGAGTGGTGCCAGCGTTGGGCTCCCGTGCTGTGGTGGGGTCACCTGTGGGGACACCTGGCCCTGCAGGGAGGGCTGTGGTGGCCACGGTGGCTGTGCTGGGGCTCCCCGTGGAGGTGGCCATGGCTGGTGTCATCACAGCTGCAAACACAGCAAGCCTTGGTCACAGGGGAGTTCATCTCGCTGCAGCCCCCAGCTCCTCCAGCCCCAGAGCAAAGGGGCAGCGCCAGCAGGGACAGGGGTGGAAAATTCAGGAATGGTGCAGCTGCTTGGCAGAGCTATTTTGAGGAGCACAGGGCACTGGGGGACATGCAGGTTGTGGTCCCCAGCCCCTCCTGGCACTCACCCTCAGCCCTTGCCACCAGCGATGCCACCCTGCTGAAGGTCTCCCGCCCGACGCGCAGCGTCACCTCGCACCTGAACTCCACCCCTTCTGCCACCTCTGTGCCCTTCACCGGCAGGCTGGAAACGATGCTACACAGCTCGTCCTCATCAGGATCCTCGCAGCCATGGTCTGTAAGGTTCTCCAGCATGTGGTGGCCCCGGTACCAGGTGAGGGCCAGCCCATTGGGAGGGTACAGGTGCGTGGCCGAGCAGGTCAGGGTGGCAGGGTGCCCTGGGCGCAGGGTGTGGGGAGATGCCTCCAGGCTCAGCGCGTCTGGGAGGGCTGGAAAGGAGTCAGAGCAGGGTCAGGGGTGATTTTTAGCTCAGGAGGAAAATGGCTGCCCTGGGGATGCAGGGCTGTGCTGGGAGGAGGCAGTGAGGGATGGGCTGGGGAGTTGTGACAGCGTTCACAGGGGTCTGAGGATGAGGGAAGAGATGAGGATGTGACTCCATGTTTGAGAAGGCTTGATTTATTATTTTATGATATATATTACATTAAAACTATACTAAAAGAATAGAAGAAAGGATTTCATCAGAAGGCTGGCTAAGAATAGAATAGCAAAGAATGATAACAAAGGTTTGTGGCTCAGGCTCTCTGAGCCAGCTGGGCTGTGACTGGCCATTAATTACAAACATCTAACATGGGCTAATCAAAGATCCACCTGTTGCATTCCACAGCAGCAGATAATCAATGTTTACATTTTGCTCCTGAGGCCTCTCAGCTTCTCAGGAGGAAGAAAAACCTTAAAGAAAAGATTTTCCATAAGAGATGCCTGCGACAGGCAGTGCTTACCATAAACCTTCAGTGTGACACTTTCCTTGTAGTCCTGCCCGTGGCATTTGCCCTCGCAGAACTTCATGCCCTCCATGGCCACCGTGGCGTGCTGGATGTGCAGGATGCTGTGGGTGGAGAAGGAGGAGATGGTCCCCAGGGCTGTGTCCAGCCCCCTCCACTCCACCTTGCCCTCTGCGCAGGCCAGGGAGCAGTTCAGCTCTGTCGAGCCCCCAAAGGGCACCACGGGCTCCTGCGGTGTCACCACCATCCTGTCAGCAGGGCCACCTGGGCAGGAGGAAAGTGCAGGGTCAGGGGACAGCAGCGATTTGGGGACAGGGACCTCCTGAGGCTGTGGGGTGAAGCAAGGAGAGCAGCTTGGGGGTTTAGGGTGGCTCTCGGCCCCATGGCACTCACCGCTGCAGCTCCATAGCAAGCCAAGGAGGAGGAGGAGGAGGACAGGAGCCGGCTCCATCACCCACAGGGCAGCAGCAGCGCTGGTTTTCCCTTCTTTCATTCCTTCCCCTCTTTCCAGCTGCTGCCCGGTGCTGTCTCCTTCTGGCTGCAGGCTCCAACCTCAGCCCTTCTTAAGCCCTGTAGGAACCGCCCCCGCGAGCAGCGGCCCCAGGATCTCCACAACTTCCCGCCCGAGGGGTATTTCCAGAGGGAGATTTCTGATTTTCTTCCAAGTTCAGCTTTTCCTCAACACCCAGCCGACAGCCAGGCTGGCAGCCCCCCCAAACCCAGGAAAGTCCCTGTCCCTTCAGGTCCCCATCACCCAAGCAAGGAGCCCTGCACAGGCACTCACACCCCAGGATGTGGCTCAGATCCAGCTCTATCCTTGTTTTTTTGCAGGAATTACTCCCCCAGAGGCTCTGGCAAACCAAACTTTCCCTGACCCCAAGAGCTGCTAGGGCATTGTGGAAAGGGCCCTGCCAGCCCCTGTCCCAAAAGCAGAGCCAGGATCTGTGGTCAGATCTGTGGTGAGCTGATTATTCCTGTTATTCCTAAAAAATGGCATTTTCAGGGATGGAATCAGGTGTTCCTGTGAGGGTTGGTCTTGTACAGATGGAGAAAGTGTCACCACAGAGAAGGTGTTGAACACCCTGCATTATCCAGCATCTGTCCTGGGTCTGGCACCACTCCCTTGTTCTTACCCAGCTCCCCATGGAGGAGGGATGGTCAGCCCTGTTGGGGAGCTGATTATTCCTGTTATTCCTCAAAAATGGCATTTTCAGGGATGGAATCAGGTGTTCCTGTGAGGATTGGTCTTGTACAGATGGAGAAAGTGTCACCACAGAGAAGGTGTTGAACACCTGCATCATCCAGCATCTCTCTCATGGGTCCCTGCTGGGTCTGGCATCACTCCCTCATTCCTGCCCTGCTCCCCATGCAGAAATGAGCCCTGTTCTGCCCCATCCCACCCTGCCAAAGCTGGGGAAGTTCCCAAAGGGCTGAGAGAGGGATGTGCCCATCTCTGCACCCAGTGCCACCACAGCAGCTGGACATGTTGGACATTTCCCAGCTGGGAACTGCTCTGAGAGGCAGCTCCATGCACTGGGCGTGCCATGCATCATTTTAGAAGGTCATGCCATTAATTCTCTCGAGGGTGCAGGAGGCCTCAGAGCAAGGAAAGTGCTCTGTAAACACTTCCCACCAAATGTGCTCACTCAGCCGAAGCAGGTGATTAATGGTGCTGGGCTTTTTGTTCCTTCCATCCTGTGTTAACAGAGCCACTTCCCGGATTTTCCAGCAGCCTCCAGAACCCCCCTGCCCAACCCTGGGACAAACCATGGCCAGGGCTGCTCCCACACTGCCAGGATCTTCCCAGAAATTTGTTTGGGAACCTTGAGGACGTACACAAGTGGTGCCAGGGTTTCATTTGCCTCTCCCACAACCCTGATTGTGGCAGTGATGTGATGAAAAAAACCCTGAATCAATTCTGAATGAGAGCTGAGCATTTAGGGAAGCACCTCATCTTAAAAAGAAGCTTTTTCAGACTTTCCTGGACCTCAAGAAATTAGCAGTCACAAGAACCTTGTGCTGCACTTTCTCTGTTTTGGGGCTTGGAGTGCCACAGAGGAGGCAACACAGTGGAAAATGGAGTCAAAACCTGAAAATCCTCCAGTTCCAAAGGCTCAGCCACAGAACCAGGGGACTGGTCCAGCTCAGAATGATGTGGCAGAGCCTCCAGGGCAGCTCCTGCTCACTCTGAGTGGTGAACCCACCATAACCCCTGCTCCACCTCCTGCTTGGTGGAATTCAGCCCTTCCCCACAGGAACAGCACCAGGTTGCGTGCACAGGGCACAAGGAACAAGATTACACACCAGGAGTGTTTTCCAGCCCGCAGGAAGCCTTTGAAGGAGTGAAGGCAATGCTGCTTTTCCAGACTCAGGGGCCTGAACACCTTTCCTGGAGGCAGATTGTGCTTCCTCCCTCAGGGCAGGCAAAACTTTGTGCAGAAATGCTGCTCAGGAAACAAAACAGCTCGGTGTGGAGACACAGAGCACCAAGGGACCAGTGCTGGCTGCAGCACAGGATACCCCCAGAGCCCCTCGGGTTGGGGTCTGTCACCAGAAGGGACAAAGCTTTGCCCCAAGAGCCACCACACCAGTGCAGGATGTTGTTGAAGGGTGGTCAACACCTGCCCTTTATTCTTCCAGCCACCTCACGTGAGACAAGTCACAGGTTTTCTCTCAATTGAAGATGGAAACAATAAAACAAAAGCTAATTCAGTCTGGAGGAAACGCATACAGAAGCACCAGGCTGTGTAATGGCTCATTTTTCCAGGATACCATCCATCAAGCAGCAGTTCCCATCCCAGAGCTGGATTGGATGTGTTTATATTTTTTTTTTTTGGATTATATTAGTCACTTAGGACCATCCTCAGCCGCCACAAAGAGTGTTTAAATGAGTCAGATAAGATCTAAATTAGGCCTGGCTGAAAAATTAAGACAATAGAGTTGAGATGACTAAAACCAGTCCAGGAGGAGGCTGCAGTGGGGCAGGGAGCTGCTTCCCATCCTGGGCTGGGGCAAGGACTGGTAACCCTCACCCAGCTCTCCCAAATCTATCCCATACCTTAATTCTCAAGGGGAATTTAAATTCTGGGCAGAAGCTGCCTGGTACCACAGGTGATGGAGAGGAATAAGGACAGAGACCTTTGACACAACAGGAAAGCAGCAGTTTAATAAATAATCCATCAGAGGGAGAGATTAGCCAGTTCCAAACACAACCTGAACCAAAATAAATACATTTTATCATTAGCTTTAAAAAAAAAAAAAAGACAAACACACGTGATGGTGAACAGTGAGAGAGCAGAGGTGGGGCCAAGTGCCCACGTTTTAAAGATACCACAGCTGTCAACAGCCTTTGGAGTGCAGAAAAAGAATAAAAACAGGGAAGTAAAAAGTTCCTACTTTGCAAAATTAATGGCAGAAGAGAAAGCAATGGTGTAACTCAGGTTTTTAATGCAACAAGATCAGCTGAATCTCACTCGACCTGCCAGGGCTGCCGACAGGCAAATTGAGATGATTTTTGCCTTGTGTTTGGGCATTGCTGTTACCATCCCAGATTTTGAAGTCCCTTGCAGACAAATCCTGGGAATCCCAACGTTAAACAGCCAGGCTCAGGCACTGCACAGCAGATCAAGCAGGTTTTAAGAAAAGACTCCTTTTTAAAAAGTTGCGTTTTCATAGAAAGTAACGAGAATTGGCAAAAACCAGCTGAATGCTCCACACAGCCTTTCCAGCCTCCACGTGGGATGCTGCAGAAGCACCAGCCCTTCAGAACAAGCTGTTCTTCATCTGGCTCTGGTGCCTTCAGCTCCAGCACTGCCTGGCCCAGCTCCTGCTCTGTCTGGAGGCAGAGCAGGAGGGAAGGGGAGGCACCAGGACCAAGGCCCCACCAAACCAGGTGAGAGGAACCCCAAGAGGGTAAAAGGGGATCCCTGCTTGCTCCCTGCACCTCAGAGCCCCTGCTGCCAGCTCTGCACACCAGCACAAGCCACTTTTCTGTTGGGGATGGCACCTGTGAAGTCCTGCTGCTGCCTGGTGCTGTGCCCCCCTCCATCCACCCAACTGCCATGTCCCCACCCCAGCTGCACCAGTAACCCCACTGGTGACCAGTGGCACCAAAACACTCCAGGCCCACCATGTCAGCATCACCAGAAGCTCAGGGGTGAGGGACATGAGCTGGGAGGGAACATTCTGGACTGTTCTGGGGTCTGAGGGGAAGGCAGCAGCAGTGGTGAGAGGGAATGGGATCAGAAACACATTGGTTTCAATAAACTATGCAATAAGGGAGAGGATTTTTAAAAATATATCTCTATATACTTTATATCATATAAATTATGCTCATCTTTTTCGTAACGTGTCGCTGTATCGTACCCGTGAAGCTCTGAGGTAACAATTCTGTATTTTTACTTCATCTGTGTGTGAGGGAAAATCCTACTTCAGCTCACTTTAACCCATATAAATCATCAGATTGCCAGGACTTGGGAAAAGTCCCGTCTAAAAAAGGCATTTTTGTGAGGAACAGAGGTGGGGGAACTGCTGCCTGGAGGTGCAAGTGACAGGATTTCCTTCAGGATAAAAGCTTGCCATGCACACACAGCACTGACCATCCCACTCATGTTTGGGAATTGGGAGTGTCACCACAAGGAGCTTGTGAGAAGGGAAAAATGGAGTCATGGCAGGTCAAGGAAGTTTCTGCTGGCTCTGCTCCTCCCCAGACCTGCAGCCAGATCCATCTCAGCATCCCTCAGTGTCCCAGCTGCTCCCAGGCCTGAGCACAGCAGCTGCCACCAGGCCAGATCAATGCAGAACAAACTGTCAATTCTTTCATTTAAACACCCACCTCGGATAAAATGGCATTTGCAGTCACTGCTGTGTCAGTCACTGCCTCCCTTTTGGCTGCTCTCCCCTGGGTAACCTTCCCCAAACCCACAAAAAGGGGACCCCAGGCAGAGAACAGCCAAGGCAAGACTGGTTTGGCTGCTGCACCCTCAAATCCTTTAACAAAAGATTCCTGAAGTGTCCTTGGTTTGGTCCTTACTTCCCAGAACTGCTCAATGCCACCACTTCTTATTGACTCAAATCAGAACAATTGTTTCCTGCCCTCTGCCACATTTCTATAAACAACCACACGTTCCCTGTTTGCCTCAGCTCCTTTCAGCACCTCCTGCTCTTTCTGAGCACAGCTGAGCCTGCAGCAGAGGTTGCATTTCCACTGTTCCACAAACAAAAGCCTCCACAGCAGGCTCAGAAATGCCACATGGAATCCAAACCAACACAACCCTCCCCATCAGGATCTATTGGGTTGAGAACAAACCAGCTCTGGACACTCTTTGGGTTTAGCATCAGATGGAAGGAGCCCAGAGGCAAACCAGCATGCTTTACACAATGCTCAAGGTAAACAGACATTTCTGTGACCTTTCTCCCAGGAAACCACTCGTCTCCAAAGTGCTCAGCACAGCCAAGCTGTTTCTCCAACCTGCCAGAGAACTGTATCTCCTAAACAACCCTCACAGCTCCAGGAAAACATTTCTGAAAATAAATTCTTCTACCTACTGCCCATGGAGGCAACAGGCAAATGCCACCTCAGAGTGACAAGAAAAAAGAAAACCAAACTGAACCACAGCCATTGTGGCCATCCAAGTGTTTGTAATTCATTAAATTGCTCTTCTCAGCTGCAACTTCTTCATTTTTCTCCTCTTCATCAGAACATGAAGTCAGCAGATTTAGATTTTTTTGGTCTAAGTCTCACTTGGGGCAGAGAGGAAGCTCAGAGCTGCACCCCCTGTGCCCCACACACCCCCTGTCCCCTCAGGGTGCCACCACAGCAACAGCATGGAGCAAATGCCAGATTTGATTGCAGGGGCAGCTCCCACCAAGGCAGAGGGTTTGGCAGGGCACACAGGGCTCACTCACAAGGGCAGGTTTGCTTTCCAGAACAATCCCTCCAGTGGAGCAGCTCCCTATCTCCCCTCTCCATCAGCACCAGGTGATACAATTCCATTTTTTGCACCAGCTGGGTGTATTTGGCTCAGAGGGAAACCTCATCCCTCCTCAGTAGCTGTTAGTGGCACAGTCTGTGACCTTGGATCCCTCTCCCCTTCCCTCGATGTGGAGTCGAGCCTGGGGCAGGTCCCCTGTCCCACCTCACACACTGCTGTCCTCCAGGAGGGGCTCCTTGCCATCTGAGCCCCCAGCTGGTGGGCTGTGGGGGTGAGCCTGAGCCCCTGCACTGTGCTTCTTGTGGCTGCCTGACCTCAGGGCCAGGTTGTGTTCGGGAATGAACAGAGCCACCAGCAGCGACAGCAGCACGGAGCACGCCCCGAACAGGAAGGGTGGCCCAGGGATGATGCTGCTCTGGAAACAGAGAGAGACACAGGAATGATTCAAGCACGTGGGGCAAACCCAGCCCAGAAAATAGAGTGAGAAGCTGAGCAGGTACCTCATCTGTAGGGTTGGCCATGTTGGGTTTGGAGGCCTTGCCCAACGTTTCCACCTCGGCCATTTCGTTCAGCTCCACGTGGAAGAGATAGAAGACAAAGCCATAGAGTGCTGGCCCCAGGCCATTGCACAGACCCCGAATTCCAGTGATCATCCCCTGCACCACACCTGGGGACAGAGGGAAGAACGGGGGAAATGCCTCTAGCTCTCCAAAGAAAGTGAGTTTCTTGTTTAATTCAAGTGAGTCTCACTTGTTTTATTCCAGGATACGTATTTAGAAACAACATCAAGCACTTGGATCTGGGCTGATGTGCACAGGGAGGGGTTTGCAGATGAGCAGCTTCACTCAGTGCCAGGTTCTAGAAAAATCAGTAATGCTGGGCTTGCTGCTTTGCAGGCTGAAATAAGCACGGGCACATCAAGCAATAATTTCCAATGAACTAGAATTTAATTGAGGATTCAGAGATGTACTGTGAGGCAGGCACAATGCAGCAGCCTCCTCTGGGTGTGTGGTGTTGTCCTTCTGAGGCATTTTCATGACTTGGGAGTTCCCCAGTAAAGCACCAGCCGTGGACAAAGATAAGATGTGAATATTGCTGTGAGCACAGTGACACTCCACAGCTGGCACAGATGTTCCTGCCAACCCCTCCCCTCCTTGTGCCAGCTCCATCAGATGTGTGTCACTGTCATATTTTCCCAAAAAAACTCTTTGCCCAGGATTGGCTCCTGGGAAGCTGAGAAGCCTCAGAGAAAAATGAAAATAATAATTATCTGATTTGCTTCTCCTGTGTTTTGCTGCTTTGGAGATTGTTAGATTTGTTTCATGTGAATTGTTTTGACTTAATGACCAATCATGGTCAGGCTGTGTCAGGACTCTGGAAGGAGTCACAAGTTTTCATTAGAATCTTTTTTAGCCTTCTGTCTGTATCCTTTCTCTATTCTTTAGTAGAGTTTTAATTTAGTATTCTTAATATAATATATTAAGAATATAATATATAATAAAATATTATATTTTATATATTTTTATATTATTTACATATTTATATACTTAATATTTTCATTTATATTATTTATCTATTTTCTATATTTTATATATAATAAAATATTTAATAGGATATATTCTATTCTAATATATTATTATAATATAATATAGTATTATATTAGAATATATATTAATATTATTCTATTCTAATATATTATATTCTTTATAGATCATAAAATACTAAATTAGCCTTCTAAGAACTTGGAGTCAGATTCATCATTCCTCCCTTTGACAGGGTCTCAGAAAATACTTAGCCTTCTGTCTGTATCCTTTCTCTATTCTTTAGTATAGTTTTAGTTTAGTATTCTTATTATATTATATTAAGAATATATTCTATTTTTAATAGAATATAAATTCTATTAAAATATATAATTATATTCTATTATTATATTATTCTAATATATTGTTATATTCTAATGTATTATATTCTGTTATATTATTATATTCTTATATATCAATATTATATATTATATATTATATATTATATATTATATATTATATATTATATATTATATATTATATATTATATATTATATATTATATATTATATATTGTATATTATATATTATATATTATATATTATATATTATATATTATATATTATATATTATATATTATATATTATATATTATATATTATATATTATATATTCTTTAAATTATTTTGTTATTATAATATTATATATTATTTTATGATCTATAAAGAATATAATACACCAGAATATAATAAATATTCGAATATATGATATTCTTTATAGATCATAAAATACTAAATTAGCCTTGTAAGAACATGGAGTCAGATTCCTCATTCCTCCCTTTGATGGGGTTTCAGAAAATCCCCCAGCTGTGTCCCCAGGCACTCACCCTGCTGGTCAGGGTCTGTGCTCCTCGACACCATGGCACTGATGGCTGGGAAGGTGATGCTGGACATGGCAGCCACAGCTCCTGCTGCCCACATCATCCTGGGGAGGAAGAGGCAGCTGTGAGGAGCAGCCCTGAGCCCTCACCCTGCGCTGCTGCAGGGTGGGAGAGGACACAGAGGGACAGAATTTGGGCAAACCCTCACCAAGGCTGTGATCCAAAGCCATACCAGGCAAGCTGCAGGATCTGGAAGCCCAGGCCCAGCAGGATGGTGTTTTTATTCCCTATGGAGCGCATGAGAATTCCCAACACCACTGTCTGCAAAGAAAAACAGATTCTGTTTTCAAGGCAGGGGCAAAGAAAATGGGCAGGAACCTGAGGGATCCTTATGGGTCCCTCCCAATTTTACATCTCTGTTTCAAAAGTCTGTGTTGCCACAGGAGTTCTGACAACTCACAACTCAGAAATTTTGGACTGCTCAAGCCAACACAAAAATTGCTTCTCACCTGAGCCAGTATAGAGAGAATTCCAACGACACCAATAAAGGCTGCTACAGTCTCTGAGGAAAAACCAATGACCTGTAAAAAGATCAAAGAGAGATTTTCAGGCAGATTTGTACCAAGAGCCCCTCCATCAATGTCACTCATGTTTACTGAACTTCCTTCTCAGGGACCTGCACATTATTAACAGGTCTGCCACAGGAATCAAACAGAAGATTTTCCTCTGGCTGAAAAAATGGTTTTAAATCACTGCCTGAAGGTGGCACAGCCAGGATGGCCAGGCAGACACCAGCAAAGAACCAAGCCAGCCTTGCCCCAGGCAATGCCTAGAGCAGTCAGCACTCACACATTCCTCAGGAGAGCTGGAACAAATCACTATTTCTTACAATTTCACTATTTCTTACAATTATTGGCCAAGAAAAGCCACCTTGGGACAGGTGGCACAACTCTGATTGTATTTATAGAGCTCTGATTGTATTTATTTCCTGCACCCAGAGCTTTGAGAGACTGACCTGTCTCAGGTAGAGGAAGAAGCTGGAGTACTGGCCGGCCTCAGGAAGGTAGGAGAGAAAAACTGTGATGCAGATGAGCAGCACTGTGGAGTCCTGACCCACCTTCCTCAAGGACTGCAGGGAAAGGGGTGGGAGAATGAGAAAAAAAAAACATTTTAAAATTTGACTTTATATCAGTTAAAAATCTGCAGGTACAAACACAGCCAAACCAAGGGCTTAACATCTTAAAATCAACAGGACTAAAGCAAAAATTAAGCATTACCAGCACACAGGAAAAGAGAGGTTTTGGATTTTATACAAATTTTCTACAAATTTTTGAGAAATCCATTTCCCACACAGCAGCAGGCTGTGAGCAGCACTGTGGAGTCCTGACCCACCTTCCTCAAGGACTGCAGGGAAAGTGGGGAATGAGAAAAAGTTTTAAAATTTTACTTTTTGTCACTGAAAAAACAGGTACAAAGGCAGCCAAACCAAGGGTTTAACACCTTAAAAATCAACAGGATTAAAGCAAAAATTAAGCATTACCAGCACATAGGAAAACAGCAGTGCTGGATTTTCTAGAAATTTTGGACAAATCCATTTCCCACACAGCCGCAGGCTGTGAGCAGCACTGTGGAGTCCTGACCCACCTCCCTCAAGGACTGCAGGGAAAGTGGGGAATGACAAAAAGTTTTAAAATTTGACTTTTTTGACAGGTATACAAAGACAGCCAAACCAAGGGCTTAACACCTTAAAAATCAACAGGATTAAAGCAAAAATTAAGCATTACCAGCACATAGGAAAACAGCAGTGCTGGATTTTCTAGAAATTTTGGACAAATCCATTTCCCACACGGCAGCAGGCTCACTCACAGCGAATGGGTCAGCTTGTTCCCAGGAGATTGGGGCTCCCCACGAGACTGGACGCATCTCCTCAGGCAGGGACTCGGGCACAGCCAGCAGGATGAAGCCAATGTCCAGCAGAGCCACCCCTGAAGCCAGCACAACCACCAAGGTGTCACCGTAGGCTTGGGACAGGTACGCGCCGATGGCCGGGCTGGTGACCAGGCTGGCAGCAAACGTGGCTGACACCTGGAAAAATAAAAATTCCCTACAGCTTCTTCTTCCTACAGCACATTTCCTCCTCCTCAGTGAGGCAGGGAACTCTTTTTGGCATCTTTGATGGAGATCCCATTTCCTAGAGCCCATTTCCTCCTCCTCAGTGAGCCAGGGAACTCCTTCTGGTATCTCTGATGGAAAACCCATTTCCTAGAGCCTATTTCCTCCTCCCCAGTGACCCAAGGAACTCCTTCTGGTATCTTGGATAAATAAGAATTCACAGATGACAGATTCTCTTGATGCACCTGGGCTAAATTCTAGCAAAAAGGGAATCAAAGCTGTCCTAGGAACGCCTGGATGGTGCTGTAAAGCTGCAGGAAGGGCAAGTTCACACCAAGCATAACCAACTGCCCTTTCCTGGTGTGGAAAAGGGAAGGGCCAGGCTGGTTTAGACCAGGTGTCTTTGATGGAGAGCCCATTTCCTAGAGCCTATTTCCTCCTCCTCAGTGATCCAGGGAACTCTTTTTGGCATCTTGGATGGAGAGCCCATTTCCTCCTCCCCAGTGACCCAAGGAAATCCTTCTGGTATCTTGGATAAATAAGAATTCACAGATGACAGATTCTCTTGATGCACCTGGGCTAAATTCTAGCAAAAAGGAATCAAAGCTGTCCTAGGAATGCCTGGATGGTGCTGTAAAGCTGCAGGAAGGGCAAGTTCACACCAAGCATCACAGTGGTGTGGAAAAGGGAAGGGCCAGGCTGGTTCAGACAGCCTCCCCCTCAGAGCTAAATCACAAACAGAAGGACAAGGAATCTGTATGATCAGTCAATAATCTCCCACCCTAATTTTCTATCTCTCCTGCCTGCAAAGCCCCAGATATTTCTGTCAAGAGCCAGGCCAGTGACTCAGCTCCTTACCAGGCCGTACGCCGTGCTGCGCTCATGCTCCTGCGTGATATCAGCAACGTAGGCAAAAATCACAGAGAAGGTGACAGCAAACACTCCAGACATGGAAATGACAGCAAAGTACCACCTGCAAGAGCCCAAGGCACAGTTAGAGAGCAGCCACACCGTGGCCCACAGCTGCTGAAGCTGAGCCTCTCCTTTGTTTTGCCTCCAGTGCACCAGAACAAGAGCATGGAATCTTGGTCTGGAGAGCACTTGTGGAGAGCCTGGTTCAAGTATGCCTTAAAGAAATATAGAAGCCTGCTGTAAAAGCAGCCTTTCCCAGGCTTGATCCTGTAAATAATTAGGTTCTCAGCCACCTTCTATATAAACAACAAGATTCTCAAACCGTTCTGTCCTTGGCTGCTACTGGGAGCAGACAGTCAGTCTGGGAATAGAGATGAAGGTTTTGGGAACCTTCCATATCAGGGTGAGAACACTGATCTTGGTTTCAGTAAACTAACTTCAGGTATTGTAAACAAAAGGAGGAGCTGAAGTTTTCTCTACAACCTATCAGGAGCTCAGATTTTGCAATATGCATGAAGTGAATTAACGCTGTTATAAAAGGTGCCTGATTGATTAATAAATCGGAGTTGATGCTGACCAATGCAAGGTGGGTCTTCTCCCTCCGACTTCAATAAGCACTGAAGTTTTATCACTTATTTTCCCTATCAGAAATAATGCACTGAGCTGAGGAACAAGCACAGAGGACAGAACAACGCTTAATTCCTAATTAAACCCTCCAGAACCAGACAAATCAGTCTCTAGGCTGAGCATCCTCCTCCATTCTTGAGATGGATGAGATTGTTCCATCTCACCCTGAAAGGAGCAGCTGCAAACCCTCCTCCTCCAGCCCCTCCCCAGACCCCTGGGGCTGCACTGAGGGGGAACTCACCAGGGGCTGATCTTCATCAGGGGAATTGGTGCACACGTGAAGAAGACGGTGAGGAGGAGGAAGGATTTCCTGCCCCAGACATCAGAGAGAGCACCAATCAGTGGGGCACTTAGGAAAGAGAGCAGACCCTGGGATGGACAGACAGACAGACCAGAGGACAGAGAAACCCCTCAGTGAGAGCTTCCAACAACAACAGGAGGTGACAACCCATTCCTGATTGCTCCAATGCTGTTACAACAGAGCAGTTTAATAAAATCCCCAAAACCAAATCCTGAGCACTCCTGCTCCCTCAGAGCTCTGCTCTGGGCACCCAGGCAGCCCTGCCAGGACCTGGAGAGCTGCTGGCACAGCTCCAGCATGGCAACAGCTGCTGCAGCTCTGGGGAAAGCTTTCCCTTGGATGTGGAGACAGGACAATGAGAAGCCAGGGCCATTAAGCACAAATAAAATTATTCAAAGCCTTGCCATGTCTCCCAAGCCTGCAGGGCAGAGCATTTCAGTGCTGTTTTCCAAGATCCTCTTGCCAGAGACAGCCAAGAATTGTCTGTGCTGCCTAATTCCTCAGTCAGAATTCAGGGATATTCCTTGTTCACAGGGAATATTCACTCAGGAATATTCCCTGTTCACAACTGTTGCCTGCAATTCTGCTCTAGTGCAAGAAGCTCCCCAGTCCCACAGCACATCCCTGAGGCCACTTGGTTTCAGCTTCTATCACCAATAAATTTAGAAATCACTGATTTGTCATTCTGTTATGCTCCAGAGGATGGGCATAGTGCTGAGATCATGCTGGTGAAATTATTTCCAGCTGAAACACTCAGCTGTTGTAACTCCACATTGTCACTCCTGCTCAGTAAAATCAGCTGTCCCACGTCTGTGCCCTCCCTTTTGCATCAGGTTTGCCAGAAACCCCCTCAAAGTGGCCAAATATTGGCTGGCATCAGCAAATTATAGAGATAATAATGATTTGTTCTTCTTGCACCCATGGCAGATTTAAAGGAAATCCTGGAAGGAATATTCCTTACCTTGACTCCATGAATCAGACCATTCATCAGGAATGTGTGCTGAGGAAAAGTCTGGTGTAAGACCTGGAAGGGAAAACAAACAAAAAAGCAAATTAAAAAGTCAGAGCTAGCAACTTTTGCAGAATTTCTGTAAGCCAGAGGACTGGAAGGGCACAATCCAGGGAAAAGGGGAAATATCCTGCCAACAATGCCTCCATGTGAGGAGCCTTTCCCAGTATGGGAAATCATTGCCTTTAAATGCCTTTAACCATAAAAATAAATGCCTTTAACACTTTGCAGGTGTATAAATCACTCCAGCATGCTCAGAAAGCCTTTCCCCATCACCTGAACCCCCTCTGGTTTTAATTTATGTCACCACATCCCTTCTCTGTGTATATATTTGTATATATTAATATAATATATTTGTATGTGTATTAATATAATATAATATAATATAATATAATATAATATAATATAATATAATATAATATAATATAATAATTCGTATTAATATAATATATTGTATTCGTATATATTAATATAATATATTAATATATATTAATATAAAGTTTGATTGACTTTATATTAAAATATAAATAACATTTATATTTTAATATAAATTTAATATTAATATAAACATAATATTGAATATAATATTCATATTTTAAAATTCTATTTATAAATATATTTTCTATAAATATATCATTTCTAAAATAAAATTCATGTTTATAAATATAATTTTAAAATATATTTTATATATTTATAATTATATTATAATTCTATTAAATATATATGAATTATATAAATTATAGAAAAATATAAATTAAATAAATAAAATAAAATTTATATAAAATTATATACTATATATAATATATATAATACATCAATATAAACAACATTCTAATATATAATATATTTATATTTTAATATATGTAATACATAAAGACATTTCAATATAAATATATATTTAACATAAATATATATTTAACATAAATATACATATATAATATATAAATTATATATTAAAATTATATATTCTATAAAATATATTATACATTATATTATATATTTATATATTTATATATTTATATAGATATTTTAATATAAATATTATTTATATTTTATATATAAATATAGATTTCTAGACTAATGTATCTAAATGTATTTTTTGCATAACCAAGCCCTCCTTTTCCACAGTTCCCCAGTGAAAGGTGGTGCTAAAACCTTAATTCTCAGGAGAGCTGCCATGGACACACACTCACCGTCAGCATTGGCGTGGTCAGCAGCCCCCAGGCAAAGAACTCCAGGAAAATCACCACCACTGCATGGTACACACTGGGCTCCCCAATCCCCTGGCGCTGCAAAACACAGGAAAATAAAAAATAAAAACCTTTCAGCAGCCTCAGAGAGAGCTCACACAGCTGGGGGCGTGGTGGTGGTCTCAGGGGCCCCAGGATGAGGGAAGAGATGAGAAGCTTGACTCCATGTTTCTGAAGGTTTATTTATTATTTTATTATATGTATCATATTAAAACTACACTAAAAGAATAGAAGAAAGGATTTCATCCTTTCATCATCCTTGAAAGGAATGGAATGATAATAAAATCTTGTGACTGACCAGAGTCTGATCCAGCTGACTTTGATTGGCCATTAATTAGAAACAACCACATGGGCCAATCCCAGATGCACCTGTTGCATTCCACAGCAGCAGATAATCAACGTTTACATTTAATTTTTGAAGCCTCTCAGCTTCTCAGAAAGAAAAACCCTAAAGAAAGAATTTTTAATAAAATATATCTGTGACAGGGGGATCCCGGACACGAGTGGAGGCTGCTCTGAAATGATTTTTCCGTTCACACCCAGCCCAGGGTGCTTCAATCCACCCCCAGCCGGTCGGTGCGGGGTTCCCTGCCCGGTGCCGCTCCGGTTTTGCCGCCCAGGAACGGGAGCGCCCAGGGGAAGCGGCGCAGACCGGCAGGTGCAGCGCCCATCACGGCATCCTCAGCATCCGCCGCGTCCCGGCCCGGCAGCCGCAGCAGCGGGGCCGGTTTGAGGAGCGCGGCCCAGCGGGGCCAGCCCTCACCGGGTACCGGCACCGCTCCGGTGCCCGCCATCCCCCCGCCATCCCCCGCAGCCCCGCGCTCACGCCGGCCCCGTCCCGGATCACGATCTTCTTGGCCAGCAGGACGCTGCGGTTGAGCCGCTTCTTCTTCTTCTTCTCGCCGGTCATGGCGCCGCCGGGCCGCTGCCGCTCACCGGCCGCCGCGGCTGCCCCATCCTCCCCGTGGCGGGCCGGGCCGAACCGGAGTGGGCCGCGCTGCGCAGAGGCCGAGCCCGGGCCCGGCACCAGCACCGGACCGGGACCGGCACCGGGCGGGGAGCGCCGGGCCCGGCGCTGAGGGCGGCCGTGCGGAGCGGAGGGGGCGGCTCCGCCCGCTGGCCCCGCCCCCCAACCGGGAACAGCTACTTCCGCCGCGCCGCTCCTCGCGTCTCATTGGCTGCTCCGCCTCTTCGCCATCGGCTGTGCTGGTCTGTGATTGGCTGGATTGGTGGAGGGGGCGGGGACTAAATGGTGGTTTGGGCGGGGCCGTGACGTCACGGTCCGGCGGTGGCACCGGGAACGGGCAGTGGCACCGGCAGCGACGCAGGGCCCTGGGGAGCCTTTGGGGGCGGCTGCTGCTCCGTCACGGGCACCGCTCCCGGCCGGGGCAGGCCGGGTCAACAAGGACCCGGGGCTGCCGGCACCGGCAGGGCCGCGTCTGTCCCGGCGCCGCTCTCTCGGTACCGAGCTGCTGGCTCTGAACTCAGCACCGGCATCCCGGCATGGTGACAGCCAACCACCTTCCCAGGACGATCCCGTTTCATGGATCCCATCCCATCCCATCCCATCCCATCGATCCTATCACTTTTCATTCCATCCCATCCCATGGATCCCATCCCAAAGAAAGGACTCGCAGTGAAATAGCAGCCACAGGACACCTAAATCTTTCAGAGAAAAAGAATTTATTGCCCCATTATCAGGAGAAACGAACTTCTTCTCACCTCGAAGGCGCTGTTGGGATTCAGAGGAAGAAGTTGACGCTGACCAGACAGAATCCTGTGTTTGAATGGAATTTATGTATCATGTATGAGGTGTATGAATATGCAACAGGTTATTGCTTTTAAGGGTTAATCCTCTGTTAACTGTGTCCTTTTTCGGCCTTGTGCTGCCCAGAAAAAGTTACCCGGACCTCTGTAATGCTTTAGTTCTATTGTCTCACACTGTCCTAATCCAAATTGTCCAAATTATTATTACTCTAATTGCATTACTATTTTTATAACCATTTAATTACTATTAAACTTTTAAAATTTTAAAAAACCAAGTGATTGGGCGTTTTTCACAAAAACAAAACCAAGGAGAGCGATCAGAGAGCAGGGAAGCGCTTTCCTAACATGGCAACGGCAGATGTAATTCTATTACCTTGATTTATTGATCGCACTTAGAGCAATTACTGGCTCTCACCCCGGCACCTGCCGGGGAGCAGGAGACAGCGAGGAGGAGAGGAGACAAAGGCGGCTGTGCCGTCCGGGGCACGGGGAGGCTCCGGTGTTATTTGTGCCGGCCCCCGGGGAGGCTCCGGTGCTGTTTGTGCCGCTTACCGCGGGGGCGGGAGGGTGTTGGACCGAAAAACGACCCGAGAAAGCTGAAAACAAGCGCTGAAATGAGCTGAGATGCTGCAAGGATGCAGCCCTAACATTAAAACCACTTTGGGGATGGATGGGATGCAGGGCTGGGGAAAAGTGAGGGGGTTCCAGCACTCCAATCCTCTGAGCCGCTCGAAAAACGCCGCAGCCCCGGGGCAGGAGCAAGGGCGAATCGCTCGATTGAGGTCAGAAAATCCCTTTAAGGGTTTTATGGGATTTTTTCCCCGCTGCTTGCTGCAGTTACAAGCAGAAAAAAAAAAAAAAAAAGCCAAAAAAAACACCAAGAAAATGTTTGTGCTGTTCGCTGCTTGAGCCCTCCAGACAGATATAAACAAAAGAGTCAGATCTGGCTGTGGATGAGATCACAGCGAGAGAGACACACACAAGTAGGGCAGCCGGCTTGTGCATCGAAGCCTGGCCGAGCCCTCCCCCGCCTCCTGCCCGGCCAGCCCTGGGGATGCAGAGGTGGAAAGAGCAGAAAATGGCCCCGTTGTGGGCGAGGGCAGCACCGGCCGCTTTGGCTCCAGCGAGCGGGCACAGCCTGGTGGCTCCGGGAGGGGCTCCCGGTCACCTTCCCTGCCTGATCCCCATCCCCTCACTCCCATCGTTTGTGGTAAAGCTAAAAATGCTCAGGGCCAGCCTCAGCAGGACGGAGGGCACAGCGTGGGCGGCTCAGGGAGGGGCTGTCACCCCATCCCCTCCATCCCAACGCTTGTGGCAAAGCTGGAAACGCTCAGCGTCTGTCCCACGGGGTTCGGAGCGGGACGGAGGGCACAGCGTGGGCGGCTCCGGCCCCACGGGCCGTGTCCGCGGGGGCAACCCGGGGTGGATGCTGCTGTGTGCGGGGGATGCTCCGCTGCGTGCGGGGGTGCGGGGCAGGACGGGGATGCTCCGCTGTGCGGGGTGGATGCCGCTGGGCGGGGATGCGGGGCGGGACGCGGGTGCGGGGCGGGCCGGGGATGCTCTGGAGGCCTCGGGGGGGGTCGGGGGCGGAGGATGCGGGGCCGGGCGGGCGGCGGAGCAGCGCTCTCCCCATGACATCAGCGCGGCGCGGCCCCGGGGGAGCGGGCGGGGGGTGGGAGCCGGCGCGGCGGCGGCGGCGGCAGCGGAGCGGAGCGCGGCCCCGGGCATGCTCCCGGAGCCCAAGTATGATCGCTTCCGCGACGAGCCGCTGACCGCCCCCATGCCGTCGCCGGCCCCCGCGCCGTGCCCCGCGGCGGGCGAGGAGCCCGAGCACGGCACCACCTTCTGCGCGCTGCTGCCGCGGATGCCGCAGTGGAAGTTCCCCGGCTCCAGCGGCTTCCTCGGCCGCGGCCCCGCCGGTGCTTCCCGGGACGCCCCCGCCGCGGCGGCGGAGCCTCCCTCGGGGCTGGCCGCCGTGCTGGGCGCCTGCGAGCCGCTCTGCGCCGCGCCCTGCGCGCTACCGGGCGGCGGGAGGGCGCGGGGAGCGGCGGGGCGGGCGCGGGGCGCGGCGGCGGCACCGGCACCGGCGGGGGCCCGGCCCGGCGGGGATGAGTGGAGCCGCAAGGGCAGCTTCATCCGCAAACCGGCGCAGGGCTGGCTGCACCCCGACGAGAGGGTGCTGGGGCCCGGTGTCTCCTACATTGTCCGGGTAAGTCCCGCCGGTGGCGCGGGAGGGCGCGGAGACCCCCGGGCCCGGGCGTGTGCGGGGCTCGGTGGGTCCGGTTCATCCAGCAGAGCCCTCGCTCGGGTCCTCCCGGCACGGCTGGACCGGGGCAGCCCCCCCCGGTACATCATACCCGTGATGGGGCCGGGCCCCGGGGTCTTGCTGGGCCCTGGAGCCCACCCTGGGACTCCAGCGTGTCCATCCCCTATGAGGCATCACAAGCTGGAGCACACAGATGAGGTTTTGGGGTGTTAGCACAGGATTTGATTGTGTGATGGGGCATTTTGGGGTGGGCAGTGAAAGCTGCTGTGTGATGCCTGGAGCTGCTGTGGAGCTGTCCCTGACATCCTGTCCCTTTCCTGCCCTGCTGTGCTGCTTTCCCCCCGCAGTACATGGGGTGCATTGAGGTGCTGCGCTCCATGAGGTCCCTGGACTTCAACACGCGGACTCAGGTCACCAGGTAGGGCCCTGCAGTCCCACGGTCCCACATCCCAGTGCCACCCCAAGCCCCTGGTGGCCCTGGATGCTCCTTGGTGGCCCTGAATGCTCCTTGGTGGCCGTGGGTGCTCCCCAATGGCCCTGGATGCTCCCCGGTGCCTCTGGCTGCTCCATCATCCCAGAGCCCTGTGCAGACCAGGGAAGCTGTGCCCTGCACCAGGGACACAGAGGAAGGGCACTGCTGCAGATCAATGGGTGGAAAGAGGAGAAGGGAGGTGGCCCCAGCCGGGATTACGTACCGGGGCCGGGGCCGTGACGTGGGGCAGCGCTGCGGGGACGCTGCAGTGCCCGGGGATGTGGGGCCAGCAGACCCCACAGGGCAATGTGAGGTGGGAAAACAGCTGGGATGTGGAGCAGTGAGCAGGCCAGGCTCTGTCCATTGCAGAGAAGCCATCAACAGACTGTACGAGGCGGTGCCGGGTGTGAAGGGCATCTGGAAGAAGAAGGTGAGTTTCCACTTATCCCATCCATCCCTGGGACAAGCCAAGGCTGTGGGAGAGGGAACCAGGGGTCCCTGCTCAGTCTGTGGGCCTGGCCCTGGCGGTTTTCATTGCCCCCAGCATCTTCTCCCCTGTCAGGCTCCCAACAAAGCCCTGTTCTCCATCCTGGGCAAGAGCAACCTGCACTTCGCTGGCATGAGCATCGCTGTCAACATCTCTGTGGATGGGCTGAACCTCATGATCCCCACCACTCGCCAGGTGAACACTCCTGGGCATCCTGGGCACACATTCCTGCTGCCTGCCAGCCTGGGAGCCATGGGACCCTTTACTAATCCCCTCCTGGGCCGTGTTCTCCATGCAGATCATCGCCAACCACCATATGCAGTCCATCTCCTTCGCCTCCGGTGGGGACATGGTGAGTGACACACACAGGGTGGTGGGGACAGGTGCTGCCAGCTGAGCTGAGCACAGGGTGGCCTTAACTGGGTCAGGACGTGGGGCTGGGGCTGAGAGCAGCAGGACATGAGTGCTGATGTCCCCTCTGTCTGCAGGATACCACGGATTACGTCGCCTATGTGGCCAAGGACCCCATCAACCAGAGAGGTGACACGGCCTGGGGGCTCTGGAGAGGGATGGAGGATGGAGGAGGAAATCTGTGACCATGTTCAGGGCTCTGAGGATGAGGGAAGAGATGGGAATGTTGACTTCACGTTTCAGAAGGCTTGATTTATTATTTTATGCTGTATATTCTATTAAAACTATTCTAAAAGAATAGAAGAAAGGATTTCATCAGAAGGCTAGCAAGGAATAGAAAGGAATGGAATGATAATAAAATCTTGTGACTGACCAGAGAGTCCAAGACAGTAGAACTAGGGAAAAGGGAAAAGGGAAAAGGAATGTTCCTCGCTCGGAGTCACCAATTGTAATGGTGTTCACAGGGGTCCCAGGATGAAGGAAGAGATGAGGATCTGACTCCATATTTCAGAAGGCTTGATTTATTATTTTATGATATATATTCTATTAAAACTATACTAAAAGAATAGAAGAAAGGATTTCATCAGAAGGCTAGCTAAGAACAGAAAAGGAAAGAAGAGGAATCATAACAAAGGCTTGTGGCTCAGACTCTCTGTGATTGGCCATTAATTAGAAACAACCAACATGAGACCAACCAAAGATCCACCTGTTGCATTCCACAGCAGCAGATAACCAATGTTTACATGTTGTTCCTGAGGCCTCTCAGCTTCTCAGGAGGAAAAATCCTAAGGAAAGGAATTTTCATACAACATGTCTGTGACAGAGATCCCCCGTGGGCTCAGGGTAGAGCGATGGCAGCACGGGGGAAATACTTAAACCATCCGTCTGTGTGTCTGTCTGTGTGTCTGTGTGTCTGTGTGTCTGTCTGTCTGTCTGTCTGTGTGTCCGTCTGTCTGTCCCCAGCCTGCCACATCCTGGAGTGCTGCGAGGGGCTGGCGCAGAGCGTGATCAGCACGGTGGGCCAGGCCTTCGAGCTGCGCTTCAAGCAGTACCTGCACAGCCCCCCCAAGGTGGTGGTACCCCCAGAGAGGTAGGGGGGCGGGGGGCCCTGCTGCACCCCCCTGTCCCGGGCATGTCCCCCCTGCCTGGGGGTGGCTCTGGGACACCCTGTCCCTGCAGGGTCACCCTGTCCCCAGCTCACCCATCCCTGCTGCAGGGCGCTGGCTGCAGAGGAGTCAGCCTGGGGCGAGGATGAGGAGGGGGCAGCAGAGCACGATTACTACAACAGCATCCCGGGGAAGGAGCCGCCTCCAGGGGGCCTGGTGGACTCCCGGCTCCGCCACATCCGCGCTCAGCCCTCCAGCTCCATCCCCTGCAGCCAGGTGAGCCCCTCAGAGCCTTTGCTGGCCTTGCCCTGGGGGTGCAGAGCCCCCAATGCTCTCATTGCCTCCTTCCCTAGGGTGGGTCAGCAGCCAGACGAGACCCGAGCAGCCACCTGGGGCCACCCTGGGACGTGGAGAGCCAGGGTGGGTACTGAGCCCTGAGCTGGGGGGTCCCTGTGGCTCTGGGCACCCTGGCCAGCAGTGATGGGGTGATGATTGTCCTCGCAGGCCAGCCCTGTGATGGGTACCTGCAGGCTGACAGCCACACCCTGGGGCCACGGGAATACGAGGAGCACATGTACGTGAACACACAGAGCCTGGACACCTGGGAGCCCGAGCTGGTGGCTCAAGGGGCAGCAGAGGAGAGCCCCAAGAAGGATCTGTTTGACATGAGTAAGCCATTGCTCCCTGGGGGAACGGTGCTGTGGAGGAGCCAAGCTGTGCCAGCAGCTTCTGGCTCACCCAAAACAGCCCCAGAGGTGCTGAGCCCACAGCAGTGCTTTGGGGGCTGGGGTCTGCGTGCCCTGGGTGTGACACCCCACAACCCCTGCATCCCACAGGGCCCTTCGAGGATGCCCTAAAGCTCCACGAGTGCATTGCAGGGGGTGCCAGCAGCCCCCCCATCGAGGACCAGTGGCCGAGCCCCCCGACAAGGAAAGCCCCCATCGCCCCCACGGAGGAGCAGCTGCGGAAGGAGCCCTGGTACCACGGCAGGATGAGCAGGAGGGACGCCGAGAGGCTGCTGCAGATGGACGGGGATTTCCTGGTGCGGGACAGCCTCACCAACCCCGGGCAGTACGTGCTGACAGGAATGCACAGCGGGCAGCCCAAGCACCTCCTGCTGGTGGATCCCGAGGGAGTGGTGAGGGCTGAGGGCAGGGAATGGGGTGGGGGATTGGGGCAGGGTGTGGGGTGGGTGGTGGGGATGCAGCTGTGGGCAGGGATGGGGTGTTGAAAGTGGATGCTTGTTGCTACAGGGCGCAAAACAACACACGCCACTTCCCTTTTCTTCTCAACGTGAAGAAAATTGAAGTTTATTTTCTGATTCCAGCTGTGACGGTGTTCACAGGGGTCTTGTGTTGAGGGAAGAGACGAGGATCTGACTCCATGTTTCAGAAGGCTTGATTTATTATTTTATGATATATATTGCATTAAAACTATACTAAAAGAATAGAAGAAAAGGTCCTCCTCAGGAGGCTAGCTAAGAATAGAATAGCAAAGAATGATAACAAAGGCTTGTGGCTGGGACAGAGAGTCTGAACCATCTGGGCTGTGATTGGCCATTAATTAGAAACATCCAACATGAGGCCAATCACAGCTGCACCTGTTGCATTCCACAGCAGCAGATAATCAATGTTTACATTTTGCTCTTAAGGCTTCTCAGCTTCTCAGGAGGAAAAAATCCTAAGGAGAGGATTTTTCATAAAAAGTTGTCTATGACAAATGCCAAACAATAAGTCATTTACAGAAAGTGTGCAAGGAAGTTTGCTACAAGAAAGTAAACATCAGAAGGCCTAGAAAATCTTAAAAAATCAGGGTGACACTGCCAGGACAGTGGCACAGGTGTGAGGTGTCCCCATGTCACTATAGGACATGAAACAGCACACAGCTGATCTTAAGGTGAAGAAAAAGGGAGTTTATTTTATGATTCCAACATTTATAGTTTTTCAAAAGTGACAGTGGATTGGAGGGTGGCAGTGCCACCTCTCCAATGACACTGGACAAACCAACAGCCCATCAGATTTCTCTTCCTCTATAAATAATGCAAAACAATGAGTTACTTACAGAAAGCATGTGAGGAAGTTTGCTATGAGAATGTCAACATCAGAAAACGTAGAAAATCTTAAAAAACCAGGGTGAGAGGCAGCTGTGCTGAGCTGAGGACCGCTGTGCCCTGCTGCAGGTGAGGACCAAGGACGTGCTGTTCGAGAGCATCAGCCATCTCATCAGCCACCACCGGCAGAACGAGCAGCCCATCGTGGCAGCCGAGAGCGAGCTGCACCTGCGCCAGGTTGTGCAGAGGAAGCAGTGATGCCAAGGGGGTACGTGAGCCCCCGACCTGCTCCCCCGGCTCTGGACTCACCCCAGGGCAAAACTGGGGTCTCTTTGTGCTCCCCCTCTCCAGTTGTGCCTGGATTTTGAGGTTTGGGGTCAGGCTCCCCGTTTTCCTCCCCAGTGAGGCTGGGTGGTGCCTGGCCCTGCAGGTTCTCCCTGGCTGCTGCCTACCTCCATCACCTGCACGGGGTGCCCTGCCCAGCTGGACACACAGAGGTTTAATTCCACACCTACAGGTGAAAAACACTCTTGGGGTGGGAGCTGCTCAGTGGCCTCAGCAGGAGGGACAGAGCCTGAAGCCACCTCAGGCAGGGCTGTCCCCACTTGCCCCAGCACTGCAGTGGGGCTGGTGGATGTTGCTGCAGCCCCTGGCTTGGCTCTGCCTGTGGGGCCAGGCACAACAATCTCTTGGACGCTGCTGTTGGATGTTCCTGTTGGGGACGTCCCTTTTCAGCTGGATTCTCCCAGGAGTGGCTGCCACAGGATGCTCCATGTGGCCCCAAGACCCTGCAGCCAGACCAGGGCCAGGATGGAGCTCACGAGGGCTCACAAGGTGTCTCATGGCCAGCTCAGGGGCTTTGCCAGGTTTTTGTGCCATCACAGCCCCCTTTACCCGCCCTGTGTCTGGTGCTGGGCACGGGTTTGTGCTTTGGAATACATTTCTAATTAAACCTGGAGATGAGCAAGGAGCACAGGTGGTTCATGCTGGGAGAGGTTTCCATCACACCAGCTCCTGCCTGGTCTCACCTTGGACAACCCATCCTGTCCAGTCACACTTGTCCCTGTCCCACATGGGTCACCCAGTGTCCCCTCTGGGTCACCCAGTGTCCCCCATGGGTCACTCAGTGTCCCCTATGGGTCACCCAGTGTCCCCCTGGCTTCAGAGTGGCCTTTGGCACCCAGGGCTGGCCCTGCACGGCCTCTCCTCTTCTCACCTGGCAGCTCCCTGCCCTGCTGGCTCTCCCAACCTGCCTCCACCTGGAGCAGCCACCCCTGGGGTGGCTCTGAGTGGCACAAACCAAGCTGTGACCCACTGTGGGTGACAGCAGAGCCGGAGCTGTGGGTGGGTCTGGCTGTGGCTCCTGTGTCACACACAACTGGGGGGTCCAGCAGGAATCCTGGCTCTGCTCTGTGTCCCCAGCACCCATCCTGGGGAGCAGGGTCACCCCAGCACCCTCAGCCCCTCGCTGGGGATGGCCCCTGCCAGATCTGGCCGGTGCCAGCCGAGCCAATGAATAAAATGAGCCCCTAAATAAAGCCCAGTAATGAATGTGTAATTTTCCATTGATAGCTGGATTCCGCGGGGACGACGCGGCGCTTCCATCTCAGCTGCTATTTTCTGTCGTGGAGTGATGTGTCTGCAGAGATAATTGCACTGTTCCCTCAATAGAGGCAGGGAAAGGCAGTGAGGGCCCCCGACTTTCTTATTTCACAGCTGGAGAGCCAACCGAGCTCCTGTGGTTCACCTGCTGGCTGTGCCTCACCCTGCAGCAAGGGGATGCTGCCCTGGAGGGATGGAGGGCTGGTGGGGAGGTTGTTTCAAGGGTTAAACACTTTGGTTGAGGTTGATTTGTGGTGCCAATGGGTGCAGGGGGCTCTGTGCCTCAACCCAGAGCTGGGTTGAAGGGCTGCTGCTTCTTCATCCCCTATGAAGGGAAGGCTGAGGTGTTTTGGGGAGGTTTGGAAGGCACAGAAGAGCAGCTGCAGAGAACGTGGCCTCCTTGGAAATCTCTCTGACCAACCCATCCCTGCACCTGTCTCAAATGTCTCAGACCACAGACACGCCCAGTTCGATTTTTCAGGGCGCAAACCCTTTCCCATAGCAGCTCTCCCTCCTCCTTCCCATCTTCCAGCAGGTGGTAGCACACTGCCGGCGCCACCAGCGATGTCCCCAGCCCTGCCAGCGTCCCCAGCCCCGCCGGTGCTCAGCTCGGAGCCCCCCGTTCCCCTCCGTGCCCCGCGGGCACCGGCAGAGCTGGCCCGGCCCCGGCGCTCTTTTGTTATCTCAGGGGAACTCAACCATTCGTGCGCCTTGTTTACCCGCAGTTTCGCAGGGTGGAGGAAAAGCAAACATCGGCCTTTTGTTCGCCAGCTTCCCCTTCCGTGAGCCTCCTCCTCCTCCCCCGGGTTCCATCTGCCCTCTGCTCCCTGCGGAACCCCGGGGTGATGTCCCCGTCCCCACTGCTGTCCCTGGGACATCCCAGCCCTCGGACGCCTCTTTTTGCCAGCTCCGAGTGCGGATGCAGAGGGAGCCGAGGCCGCGCAGCCCCCGCGGAAGGCGCTGGCCACACCAGGCTGTTCTTCCTTCCATCGCCAGCCCTGCTCTGCTCAGGGATGATGATGGAGCTTCCTGATGGCACCCACAGGGCAGCAGCCGGGAGGGAACAGCCGCTGGACCCTTGTGCGGCGCTGTCCCTGTCGGTTCATCCCTGTCCCCAAGGCTGTGAATCCCCGGGGAACGAGGCTGGGCCCGATCACTCCGTTGATTCTCCCGACTCCCGCAGCACCGGGGCTCGCTGTGACGCTCCGTGAACCCTCCCGATGTTTTGTCCCGGTGTCCCCAGCCCCGACCGCACCCCTGGGTTGTGTGACATGGGGGAGTGTGACATGTGGCACTGTCCCATCCCCCGCAGCTCCTCCAGGGCAATATTAAACCACTCCATGAGGCAACTCCTCAGCCCCGAGATGCTGCTGGCTTCATTCAGTGCTTGGAGATCAAAAGCTGGGAGTGGGGAGCGGCTGCACCCTGAGGGGGCACCGCGAGGGGCGGAGCGGGGCTGCTGCCGTCCCGATCCCACTCCTGGCCCCATCCCAAACCCGATACTCCCGTGGGAACGCGGCCGGGGGTCCGAGGCTCGGGTTCCTGCAGCTCCCGAGCATCAGCACCCGGGGGGCTCACGGTCCCAGTCCCGGTGCCGCTCGGTCTGGGTCCCAGACCCGGTCCCGTTCGGTCCCGGTCCCGGTTCCGGTCCGGCTCGGTCGGGGTCCCGGTCTCTGTCCCGCTCGGAACGAGTTCCGGTCCCGTTTCCAGCCCTGATTGGGGTCCCGGTCCCGGTGCCGCTCGGTCCAGGTCCGGGACCCGGTCCCGCTCGGTCGGGTCCCAGTCCCGGTCCCGGTCCCGTTTCCAGCCCTGCTAGGGCAGAAATGAGGTGGCGCCGCACTCGGAGGATTACGGCGCGGACGGGGAGCGGAGCCGCCGCCGCCGCCGCCACCGCCGCCGTATAAAAGCGCGTCCGCGCCCGCCCCGCCCGGGCTGCGGTGGCGGCGGCGGCTCCGCTCCAGGTGCGGCGGCGGCTCCCGGCAACGTCCCGCTCGCGTCGGCGCCGCTCGGTCGGTCCGTCCGTCCGTCGGTCCCGGCGTCGCGTCTGCCCCGTCCCATCGCATCCCTGTCCCCCGGGTCCCCGCTCCTCGCGGTCGGTTCCCTCGCGCTCCTCCCCGGGCTGGCGCGTCCCCCCCGGTCCCTCCGGTGCTTGTCCCGTCCCACCCGCCCGCCCGGTCCGCGTCTCTCGGTGCCGCCGGTCGCTCCCGGTGCTTCCGGCTTCGTGCCCGGCCCCCGGTGACAGCGCTGCCCCTCGGGTCTCTTCCAGCCCCACACCCGGCAGCAACATGTGGCTGCTGGAGCGGCTGCGCGGGGTGGCGGAGAACGGCGGCTCCCGGGGCGCGGGGACGGACGAGTCCTCTCGGGGATCCCGCTACAGCAACGTCCTCACCCCCGACAAGATCCCCGACTTCTTCATCCCGCCCAAGCTGAGCGCGGCTCCCGCCGAGGCCGAGGGCTCCGAGGTGCCCGCGGGGGCCGCTCTGGGCGCCTCGGTGTCGGAGCAGGACCTGGCCAAGCGCAAAACCCCGCGCAGCCCGCGCCCGTCCAGCCGCTCCCGGTCCCGCACCCGCGGGCGGCACATCATCCAGATCGAGACCGCCGAGGACTGGACCGAGGGCGGCACCAACGTGGACCCGCAGGCACAGACGGCCATGTCGCTGCCCTACGTGCCCAAGGCTCAGACCTCGTACGGCTTCGCCACGCTGATGGAGAGCCCGCACACCCGGCGCAAGGAGTCCCTGTTCCACAGCGAGCACAGCAGCCTGTGCCCCTCGCCCGTCACCTCGCCCGGCGCCCAGCGCAAAGCCAAGCTCAACGGCGACAGCGGCCGCCGGACACCGGTGGATCTCGGCGCCGCCCTGATGCACCCGGGCCGGTATTTCAGCGGCGGAGAGAGCGACACGTGCTCCTCGGCCGAGTCCTCACCCTTCGGCTCGCCGCTGCTGTCCCGCTCCGTGTCCCTGCTGAAGCTCTTCAGCCAGGAGAGCCAGTCCAAGGTGATCAAGCTGAAGCACTCGGTGGCCCGCAACAGCTCGCTGAGCACCGACGACAGCTCCGCCGACACCAGCCCCAGCGCCCAGCGCCGCGCCCGGAGCGCCCCGGCCGGGACACAGCAGCCTCCGACGGCCGTGCTGCCCCTGGAGCTGCCCGCGGGCCGGGACCGGGACCGGGAGCACAGCCTGAGGCTGAGCCGGGGCGGGAGCCTCCGCCTGGCTGCTGAGTACGATCCCTCCAACGCCCGGCTGCGAGTGCGCCTCGTGTCCGCCGAGGACCTCTACGATGCCCTGGTCGACCTGCGCAGCATCAACTGCTGCGTCTCGCTGTGCCTCAACCCCGGCAAGCTGCAGAAGCAGCGCAGCACCATCGTCAAGAACAGCCGCAACCCCGTCTTCAACGAGGACTTCTTCTTCGATGGGCTGGGCCCCGGGCACGCCAGGAAGATGTCCCTGAAGCTCAAGGTGGTCAACAAGGGCAGCAGCCTTAAGCGGGACACGCTGCTGGGGGAGAAGGAGCTGCCGCTCACCGCCCTGCTGTCCTGCCTGTAGGTACCTGCTGCCAGCCCCGAGGGAGCCCTCCCGCCTGTGGGGCCGGCGCTGTCCCCCAGCCCCGCTGCAGGAGGGTTTGGAAGGGCCCCCTGAGGAGGGCCGGGGTCGTGGCAGAGTGTGGGGGTCCCCAGGAATGGTGCAGAGTGTGGGGGTCCCCAGGAATGGGGCTCTGCCAACTCCAGCTGGCAGCCACAGCCTCTCTGCCCCTGCTCCCTCCCTGCTCCTGCCCCGGATGCAGCAGAAAATGGGGAGCCTCCAGCCCATTCCCCACCACCAGGGAGGATGGAAGCACCTGTTGGAGCCTCCCCTCCCTGTGCCTGTGGTCTCCAGCTGCCACCAAGCAGGTTGGAGGTGGGTGAATCTCTGTAGCACACTTAGGGCCACCTCTGAAAGCCCCAGCACCTGTAGTCAGGTGACAGCTTTAATTTAAAAGACAAGTTTCTGGGCTTGGAAACTGCAAAGAAAATACTGCAGAGGTGACCTGAGAGTGGGCCCAGGGCGGTCAGCCTGGGGGATGAGTCAGGTTTGTGGCTTTTGAGCCTTTCCTGGGCTCGGCCCAGCCCTGTGAGGCTGCAAGGTTGGCTCGGTCTGAGCCCTGCAGCCTCCTGGGCTGCCCTCCCTGCCCACCCCAGCACTGTCCCCACTGCTGATCCCCTGGGAAACTGCTCATGGAGCCTGGGGGGATTTGGTTTGCCGAAATCCTGGAGGCTGCCTGTGCCTTTCCCACAGGAGGGAGATGCCAGGGGCTGGCACCCCTGCCCTGGGCACAGGCAGTGTCCCAGCAGATGTGCCTGCTGACAAAAGCTGAGGTGACAGGAGCAGCCCCACCTGAGTGCAGGTGAGGCTCCAAAACCCTCCATCCTCCCTTGTCTATGAAAGGATCTTCCAAGAGGCAGCAGAGATGTGTCCTGTGGGACCACCAAGCCCCTGTGCCCAGCAGGATCTGACATCCCAAAGCACTGGCCTGGCTTTCAGCTTCCCTTTGGAGCTCGGTGCTCCCGACCCTCCCCATGCCACCGTGTCACCCTCCAGAGTGCCTGGGGACAATGAGGGCGGGGAGGGCCCAGCCGGGGCATTCCTGCGGGCGGATCAAACACTCTGCGTCGTTGTTCGGTGTGGTGTCACCCTTTGTGTCGGGCTCTGCATGTTTCTGTGCGGGGAGCAGGGCTTGCAGCGCTCCCGTGGACACACACACACACACACACACGTGTGTCCCCTCTGTGTTAACAGTCCATGTTCCTTCCTTGTCCTTTTGCAGCAGATGGCAGATCTCAGTGTTGACTATTTATACCCGAGGCTGATCTTTTTTGCAGCGTTTTATTTTGTCTGTAAATACGTTCCAGGTAACAGAGGCAGAGCCGTTGTTTGCATGTCGGGGTGGGGTGGGGGGATCCAGGGTGACCGTGGCTGTTTGCTGAGCTTGTGGCTGAAAACGTGCAGGACATGAGGAGCTGACATGTCCATCCTTCACAGGGAGTTTCCCACATGAGGATTCCCTTCATCCCAGCACCAGGGATGGTTCCGAAGCCCCAAAATACCCTGGGGGCAGGTGAGGGCTCTGGGGACAGGGAGAGGCATCACAAACAGGGTATGGGGTGACCATCGTGCCCCTGAGGAGCTCTGGGGCAGGAAGGGGACCCTGCCCAGCTGGCAGCCCCCACACACCTCACCCTGTGCTCCCTGGGGTGACCCAGGAGCTGCTGGGATGGGGGGAAAGGCTGCAGGAAGAGGAGGAGAGGGAGCTGGGATGAAGGCTGTGGTGCTCTGAGAGGTGTGAGGGCTGACATCCCCTCAGAAGAACCGTGTGCCTTTGGGTTTGGGGAGGAGGATGCTGAGAGCAGGAGCCCAGGCTGGGCCCAAAGGGAGACCCAAGGGGTTGGGGACCCTCGTCCTGCCCCAGCCCAGCCTGTCCCAGGGTTGCATTTGGGTGTGTGACCATGCATGGAGCCCTGGGATTCACTGCTGTGAGCCCTGCTCTGAGCTGGGCTGGTGGGGTGGCAGCCAGGGCTGTTGCTTGGATGGGTCTCTCTCTGCTGCTGGAGCTATTTTCTATTGTTCCTGCTTTGATATATCTGTGGCTGGATTTAACGATGTATTTTTTTGGAGTGAAAAAAACCCATATATTAATACCTGAATGGAATGTTTGTTTACAGATGATTTCCTCTTTTTAGTGCAATAAAGTAATTTCTAAAACAGACGCAGGTGTGGCCCTGGCTCCTGCTTTCCCCAAAGATATTTCCTGGCATTATTCTTCATGGCTCCTTGTGTGCTCCTCTTTCCAAGCAGCCTCCCAGGGGCTCAAGGAGCTTCTGAAACCCTTCTCCAAGGGGTGAGGTGAGGGTGAATCTCTTGGGGAGATGGGGAAAGGTGCTGCTCCTGCTTCTCCAGGGCTGTGCTGAGCCACAGCATTGCCAGCTCACAGCCAGGGCTGTGACACTCCGTGGGTGTCCTTCCTCCTCCTCCTGACCCCTGCAGCCCTGGAGATGAAGAAAATGGTGATGGTTTTGTTCTTGCCACTCCCCCTGCCCGGCTGACAGCATTCAGGTTGCTTTCTTTTCTCCCCCACCTGCCACTTCCAAATCTGTTCCTAGCCAGATGCTGCTGAAGAAAAAGAGGAGTGTTTGCCTGTTACCTAAATACCATTTTTCTAATTTCCACAATTCTGATAATTTGTCATTTTTTGGTAGCTACAGAGGCTGGGTGGGAACAGATCTGTTCTCTCACCTCTGGCCCCCACAGGGTTGCTGAAAGCAGCTTGGTAGGTGCTAATAATTTAAGTCATGCTTTTTCTAGAGGTCCAAAGCTGCAGCAGTTAGTAACAAAAACGAGGCTGATTAAGTTAGTCTGAACCAGAGTGGATGGGGTCATCTTGAGCACACGAAAATCCCTGGAAAGTGTCCAACACTTGAAGCAGCCAGAGGGGTGGAGAGAGGGGCATCTTGTGGGGGAAGATTTAACTCTGAATTTGTAATTGAGACACCGTGGGAAGGAAAAGTGCCTGCCTCAGTGGACCTGGGAGGGCTTGGTCATGCTGAGAGCTGGGAGGAAGAGGATGAGGCATCCTGTGAGGAAGAGGGTGACACATCCCCACTGCACAGCGCAGCCCCTGGGGTCGGGGGTGCCCAGGTAAAGAGCAGCCAGGTGAAATCCAAGCTCTGCACACCAAGTGATGTCTGAGCCCTGGGAGATTTCCCCTGCACAGGGGTCCTGAGGAACGTGTGACCCAATCTGCGCGGGGAAACTGAGGCAGAGCTGGATGTGGAGGAGCCCTGATCTCCAGAGAGAGGCACTGAGCCTCACCTGGGTGAGAGGCACACACAGGCCACGGCTATTTTTAGCCCTGTGTTCCCTCAGCGCCGAGGACTCAACTTCTGAGAAAATTGCCTGGAGCTCATTTAGCCGTGGCGTGATGGCTGGCGAGGGAGGGAGGGAGAGCAAATTAGGGGTTCAATTTCATCCAGGGTGTTCTGCAGGGCCGAGGCTGCCAGGAGGGCTCTGCAGCGAGGAGATCGGCGAGATTGTCACTGCTGGGGACACCCTGGCCCTGCTGGGGACAGCCTGGGGCTCCCAATGCCGAGGTGTTCGGGGATCCTTGGCAGTTTTGGCTGAGCCGTTTTGCCTTCTCCTCTCGGGGATTTTTGGGTGCTGTGGAGGCTGGGGGAGCCTGGCGTGCTCCAGCCCAGCCCTTTCCCTCCCCCAACCCCCGACTCCGGCTGCCGATTTCCCGTTTCGGTCAGAAAAGCATCTTCCCGTTGCTTGGCAACGCTCGGCCGGTGGCGGGGGGGGGGCTCCAGGCGGGGATGGGGGTGGCCCCGAGGCCGGAGCCAGCTCGGTACCGGTGGTGGCTCCGCCACACGGTTCTGGACACCGGGACCGGGCGGGGAGAAGCGGCGGGAGCGGTCCGGGTGCAGGGAGGGAGCATCGGCCTCCCCCCGGCTGCAGCGCTTTATTGAGAGCATTTGTCTTCCATGGCAGCGTGTCTGCCTGAGAGGGGAGAGCAGAGACTCCCACTGTTACTGGGAGGAAAACAGAACTTAATCGAATCTCGCAGTCTCTTCAGTGGAGAGTGACACGTCTGAGTTACCCCTGGCACCAGCAGCCTGTGCTGCTCCTCCAGGGGACACGGAAACCTCCCCAGAGCCCACCGGGGGCTGAGATGCCCTCCAGCTCCTTGTGAGCCCCGAGGCACTTGGCTCTGTGCTGAAATGCAGCTGCCAGGGTGTACATGGGGTGGGCAGAGCTGCCCAGCACTGTCAGCCCCAGCAATGCTTCCTCTGCTCTGTTTTTCCATCTGCACTTTGCTCTCCTGCTTTGAGGCTGGCAATCCAACAGGGATCTGGGGAGGAAAAGGCAACCAGAGGAAGGGAAATGGCACTTTGGACTCCCCCTCCCACTTTGGATCCAGCCTTGACTCGGGGATGGGGTCAGGGTGGGTGTACAGAACACGAGGAGCTGCAGTGGGAGAGTGCAGGGAGCACGCAGGGATGGATGAGGGTGAGAGCACAAGTCTCTTCAGTGGAGAGTGACACTTCTGAATTACCCCTGGCACCCAGCAGTCTGTGCTGCTCCTCCAGGGGACACGGAAACCTCCCCAGAGCCCACCTGGAGCAGGGATGCCCTCCAGCTCCTTGTGAGCCCCGAGGCACTTGGCTCTGTGCTGAAATGCAGCTCGGTGGCAGCAGCTGCCCAGCACTGTCAGCCCCAGCAATGCTCCCTCTGCTCTGCTTTTCCATCTGCACTTTGCTCTCCTGCTTTGAGGCTGGCAATCCAACAAGATCTGGGGAGGAAAAGGCAGCCAGAGGAAGGGAAATGGCACTTTGGTCTCCCCCTCATCATTAATTCAAGCCTCTGGGTCCAGCTTTGAATTGGGGATGGGGTAGGGTGGGTGTACAGAACACGAGGAGCTGCAGTGGGAGAGTGCAGGGAGCACGCAGGGATGGATGAGGGTGAGAGCAGCAGGGTGGAGGATCTTTGCCAGAATCCGTGTATTTAGTGCAATACAACAGATCTTCCCTGCCTCTCCTCACCCTCTCTGGTGACCTGCTCCTCGCTAGCTGCCTGGTGGACTCTGAAATTCTGCCTTTAAAACATTTACAAAATTCCCAAAGCATCAAGAAAGCCCAGGTGGGAGGGGGGAAAAAACAGCATAAATAATCAGACAGGAGGATTTGTTAAACACCAGCAGCTGCTGGCAAACACTTCAATATCAGTGCAGCCGGGTGCTGATCCAGGTGGCTTTGGGAGCCAGGGGCTGGTGCCAGCCCAGGGGGGCTGTGGGGCACAGAGGGACTGTGGGGCACAGAGGTCTGTGACAGTGTTCACAGCAGTTTTCAGTTTGGGGAAGAGATGAGGATCTGACTCCATGTTTCAGAAGGCTTGATTTATTATTTTATGATATATATGATCTTAAAACTATACTAAAAGAATAGAAGAAAAGGTTTCATCAGAAGGCTAGCTAAGAATAGAAAGGAATTATAACAAAGGAGAGTCCAAGCCAGCTGACTGTGATTGGCCATTAATTAGAAACAACCAACATGAGACCAATCACAGACCCACCTGTTGCATTCCACAGCAGCAGATAATCATTGTTTGCATTTCGTTCCTGAGGCCTGTCATCTTCTCAGGAGGAAAAATCCTAAGGAAAGGATTTTCCATAAAGGTTGTCTGTGACAGGGGTCCTGCTGAGGTGGGAGGCACCTGGCTGGACACAGCAGGGCAGGACTGGGAGATGCTCCAGGTGCAGAATCTCCTCTCTGTGCTTCCCACCCAGACCTCACCTCTGGGGTGAGGGACATGTCCATCTGCACATCCCCAGAGATTTTGGGGGTGTGTTAACCCTGCTCCCCATGCTGTGGCCGTTCAGGGGGGGTGGGCTGTGGTGGGAAGGGGCTCCAGCCTGGCCTGGCACCGCCCCTGCCTGGCAGAAGCACTGTGACCATGCAGTGATAACCGGGCTGGCATTGCCATGGCAATGAGATAACAACGGCGGCTGCCAGGCGGGAGCAGAGAGGGCAGGGATCTCCAGCAACACTCACCCGTGCCTCACACTGGGATCCAGCCCAGGCCTGGCCTCTGTGTCTTGGTTGGGAAAGACAGGAGTCTGCTAAGGAAGGCAGAAGCCTCCCCTGAAATGGAGAATGTAAACCCTCCCCACCCCTCTGAATTGCTGTAAATTTTAAATTAAGGGGCTCTCAGGCAAAAAATATGGGAGCAGGAAATAACAGTTCTTTAATAGGGAAGAAAAAAATTAAAATGATAAAATAAACAATGCAGTACACTAGAACAACACTGACAGAGTCAGAACACAACCTGACACCCTGTGGGTCACGGTGTTGGTGGCATTTCCATTTTCCCAATAGAATTGTGGCTGCAGGCCTCCTGCAGTGTCAGGGGTGGTTCTGCTGGAGCAGGGATCTGTAGAGAAGGATGTATTCTTCCTCTGAGGATCCAGTGGAAGGAGAGACAGCTGCTGTTCCTCTGGGGAATCCCATGGAGAAAGCTGTGCTGGTGTCTCAGAAACCTCTAGACTATATCCGGGTAGGAATGCTTGGCTGGTGTTCCAGAATCTCCAGATTATATCCAGGCAGGAATGCTTGGCTCCTCCCTCTGGGCTCACATCTCCCAATGGGATGCTGTAGTTCTTATCAGCCATGCAGGGACATTCAATAGCTGTTATCAGCAGGTGTCCCCTCCCGAGGGAGGAGTGATTGTGGTCACTCAAAAAGAGAGAGATAAGCAAACTGCCCACCTGACAAAAGATAATCTGCCATACAGATGTTAACAGAAAACATGCATTGCAATTTGGACCACTGGGACATCCCTGTCCCAGCTCTGTATGGCCCGGACAGCACTGAGCACATCTTTGCTGAGGTGAAGCCCTTGGCACCCTTCACACCCAGAGGTTGCACTGAGAAATCCATAAAAATACAAATTTAAACTCTCCAAGCTGTCAATTGCCAGGTTATAATTAATCCCTGTTTGCGCTTCCATGTCCAATTTCCCTCGCACGGCTCCTGACCCAGACCAATTGTGGCAGGAGGTTTCTGTAATTGCTAATTGCTAATCTTATCAAGGTGAGAACACTGCAATTAGCCAAAGGTGAGCTGCTGCTGGGCCAGCGTTTGCCTCACCTGTGCCAGGGGAGGATGCACAATGCCTGCAGTGCCTGCCAGGGCTGTTCCTTGCCCATCCTGGGCAGGATGGGATGCTCAAAGTGCCCTCACCTTTCCCAGCCCCACATCACCATGAAAAATCCCTAAACAGCCCCAGAGCCTCTGAGGGGGCTCAGACAAACAAGGCACAAACGCTGGGGAGATCCTGCTCCGCGCCGTTTGGGAACCGAGGCGCTTTTTTGCGGGCAATCTGTTCCCTCCCACTGCCGCTGGCTCCCTGCCCGCCCCACTCCCGGCAGAGGCGGCGGTGGAGAGAGCGGCTCTGGCCACCAGGACAATTCCATGGATGTCCCCAAAGTGTCACAGGGCCAGGCTGGGCTGAAGGGGCACAGCTGGCAGAGCCCGGGAGCAGAGAGCAGCCAGGTGTTCCCCCAGATGTTCCCCAGGTGTTCCCCAGGTGTCCCCCAAGTGCTCCCCCATGTGCAAAACTTGTTTTTAAAATTTTAAAAATTTAATAGTAATAAAATGGTTAGATATAATATATAGAGATATATGAAACATATATATAAATATATTTTTATATTTATAAAAATTTATATTTGTTTAATAATATATAATATATAATATATAATATATAATATATAATATATAATATATAATATATAATATATAATATTATATACTCTATAAAATCTATAAAATCTATAAAATATAATTAGAGTAATAATAATTTGGACAATTTGAATTAGGACAATATGAGATAATAAAAACAAAGAGTTACAGACAATCCAGGTACCTTTTTCTGGGCAAAATAAACCCGAAAAAGGACACAGTTAACAGAGGATTAACCTTTAAGAACAACAGCCTGTTGCATATTCGTACATCTCATATATGATGCATGTAAAAAATGCCAATCAGTTATTTATAAAATTTTAATAGTTTAATAGTAATGAAATGGTTATTAAAATAGTGATATAATTAGAGTAATCATAATTTGGACAATTTTAATTAGGACAATATGAGACAATAGAAACAAAGAGTTATGGACAGTCCAGGTACCTTTTTCTGGGCAAAATAAGCCCGAAAAAGGACCCACGTTAACAAAGGATTAACCCTTAAAAGCAATAACCTGTTGCATACTCATAGATCTTGTCCATGATGCATAAATTCCATTCAAACACAGGATTCTGTCTGGTCAGTGTCAGCTTCTTCCTCTGAATCCTGACAGCACCTTCCAGGTGGGAAGAAGTTTGTTCCTTCTGATAATGGGGCAATAAATTCTCTTTCTCTGAAAGATTTAGGTGTCCTGTGGCTGCAAGTCCTTTCTTTAAAAAGATATAACTTAGAAGTACATTTACCACGCTACTTAAGGGAATTAACACAACATCACTTAGTAACACAACACATACAATATTCATTTGAATATTTGCAAAATAACCCGCATTTTTCACACCCCACGTCAGCCAGGTGATTTTCAGATGGGGCTCCCAGGTTTGTATGGAAAGCATCACGGATTTGGGAGGGGGTTTGGGGTGCCAAAGGGGGCTCAGACAGCCCAGGCGAGCATCGCAGCGCGGGTGGCACCTTCAGGGGGTGGCAGGGGTGGTGGCAGGGTCCCAACCCTCGCCGTGTCCCTGGCGTGGTGTGGCACGGGCGCCTCCCGATCCCTCTCCTCTCTCTCCGCCGCCCCCAGCCGTCTGTCGCTGCTGACACTCGCCGACAGGAATAAACTCCAACACCTACCATATGCTTTGCCACTTCTGCTGCCCGCGCTCACTTGTTACTATCTATTTTTCCAAAGCTGGGGCAGCCTCTGCGTGGGGCGGCGCTGCCAGCAGTGGGGAGATGAGCTGCGATGGGGTGTGCTGGTGTTTATGGCACAGGGGAGGGCAGGGGGTCTGTCTCTGGTGGGCTCAGCCCTGCTCTGGGGGCAGCTCCTGCTCCCCAGCACTTCCCTTGTGGGTACCAGCTCTGGTCCTGTCCTGCCCCAGCTGCTATGGCAGTGGATTTGGTGATGGTGGAATCAGCTGTGGCAGTGGATTTGGGGCTGGGGAACCACTGGGTCCTTCCTCAGCTGTTATGGCAGTGGATTTGGTGATGGTGGAATCAGCTGTGGCAGTGGATTTGGGGCTTGGGAACCACTGGGTCCTTCCTCAGCTGTTATGGCAGTGGATTTGGTGATGGTGGAATCAGCTGTGGCAGTGGATTTGGGGCTGGTCGAGCTGTTTTGTCCTGCCCTGGCCCAGTTGCTGTGCCAGTGGATTTGTTGCTGGTGGAGCCAGCTCTGGTCTTGTCCTGCTGTGGCAGTGGATTTGATGCTGATGGAACCAGCTGGTCCTGCCCCAGCTGCCCTGGCAGTAAATTTGGTGCTGGTGGAATCAGCTGTGACAGTGGATTTGGTGCTGGAGGAGCCACCTGGTCCTGGCCCAGCTGCTGTCTCAGTGGATTTGGTGTTGATGGAATCAGCTGGTCCTGCCCTGGGCCAGCTGCTGTGCCAGTGGATTTGGTGCTGGTGGAGGCACTTGATCCTTCCCCAGCTGATCTGGCAGTGGATTTGATGCTGGTGGAATGAGCTGGTCCTGCCCCAGCTGCTATGGTGATGGATTTGGTGCTGGTGGAACCACCTGGTCCTGTCCTGTTGTGCCAGTGGATTTGTTGCTGCTGGAGCTGCTCCCTCCCAGCACACTGGTGGTGTGACCCTCCCACAGCCCCCATGCCAGGCTGTGCCCAGGCACTGCCCACTGCCACAGCTCACTGGGCACTGACAATGCTCCTGCTGGGGCACTGCCCCGAGCTCACATCCTGGCCTCCATCCAGCCCACTCACCCTGGCCAGGAGCAGTGCTGTATTGCACTAAATCCTTTATTAATTATTGTTTTGCACTGGGTGATTGGAGATTTGCACTGGGTAGATTTTATATTGCACTGAACAGTTTATGTTACATCTCATGGTTTGTTATTCCCTGGCCAGGAGCAGGACTGGTTTGTTATTCCCTGGCCAGGGGCAGGACAGCAATGGCCTGGCTGTCCCCTGAGCTGGCACAGGGACAAGAACCAGCAGGATGGTTCTGTGTTCTGGGTTCTGGGTGTGGGATCTGCACCCTCAGGGCTGTCCCCAGTGAAAACCACAGGGAAGGGCACAGTGAGCAGCAGCCAGTGCAGGGATGGGCACAGCCTCCCCTGGCACGATGGAGATTCAATCTCAGCGTCTCCTCCCCACCGTGAGCTGCTCCGTGTGTTTACCACTCTCACAGCCAGGAAAATTCATCTCCTTTGGGGAGCGAATGCATCTCGGCTCATCCTCCAGGTGCCAGAGCTGCTGATGACGCTGTAAACGATGAAGATCTTCACAGTTGAGCCTGTCCTGCCCCCTGGCACTGTCACAGCTCCCCGGGACAGGCGGGATGTGCATGAGCCCCAGGGCATCCCGAGCTTTAATTGCACCACGCTGCTTTGATTCCTGGCTTTAATTGCAGCCTAGCGAGGCCCGGGCAGCAGGAGAGGAAAACATCAAGCTTCAAGGGAAACAGATCGGGAGAGGAAAAGAACATTTACTGGTGACTAATAGGTCTGTGGCTCGGTTGTGTGTGTTTGCCTGCCACAGCGCGGGACGGTGCCAGGAGCAGAGGGGAATTCTTCCTTCTTGGCAAGCCCAGCTGAGCAGTGCAGGGCGAGCAAAGAGGATTTTTCTGGGCCCATGCCGTTTCTGGGATATTTTTAACGCCCGTTGCACAAAAGCTGAAACGTATCCTGAGCTAAACAGAGAAGATTTTGGCTGTTTTCAAGGCAGGGTTTGGGCTAAACAATCCTGTGGTGGCAGATGGGGACGTTCACACACTGCGCTGGTCACAGCAGAGGAGATTGAGGCTGGTGAGAGAAAAGGGGGAGAGTTCATGGTGCTGGCACCCAGAGCAGCCACCACCCTCTAGGTGCCACCAGCCTCCCAAAGTGCCACCACCCTCCCCGAGTGCCACCAACCTCTCTGAGTGTCACCACCCTCCAAGTGCCACCACCTTTCACAAGTGCCACCACCCTGAGTGTCACCATCCTCACCAAGTGCCACCACCCTTACCAAATGTCACTACCCTCCCTGAGTGCCACCACCCTCCAAGTGCCACCACCACCACCCTCACCAAATGCCAACACCCTCACCAAATGCCACCACCCTCTAAGTGCCACCACCCTCCAAGTGCCATCACCTTCCCCAAGTGCCACCATCCTCACCAATTGCCACCACCGTCCTCGAATGCCACCACCCTCCCTGAGTGTAAGTGCCACCACCCTCCAAGTGCCACCACCTTTCCTGAGTGCCACCACTCTGTGTGGGGACGGCACAGGACAGACAGATCCTGGTGCTGGCATCCCTGAGCTCGAACCCATTTCCCTGGCAGGGCTCTGGGGACTCTGCCTGGCACTCCCTGGGTTTTCCTTGCACACCATCCTGGTGTCCCCAAGAGCTGCTCGGGGGTGGCTGAGGTCCCTTCATGGCTTTGCTGTGCTGGGAAAGATGAAACAGGAAAGCCTTATAAATATGATTGTCTGGCAGAAGATTTTGAGAATATGGAAACTATGAGTGAGATTGAAATGAAAGCAAGGTCTGAGATACTTTAATTACTGAACAACTGGAAAACAATGGTGTGGTAATCTCTTTTTGATGGAACAACACTCTCTGCTTGCAGACAGATCCAAGGGTCAGAGCAGACCCTACAGCTTGGCAGAAGAGGCCCAAAAAGGAGTTTTTAGGGTTTAAAATGTAACACACCATGGTAATGTAATGATTCTTATAAGCTGTATGGAAATGCTATAGGAGTTGTATTTGTACTAGTGAAAATTATTGTTCCTACAGTGAGGGATGGCAGGGCCAATCCCACAGAATGGGACATGGGGATGAGGATGTCAGCACAGCTCTGTGGTGTTCCCCATGCCCACCTTGGCCCTGCAGATATTTGTGTGGCTCCAGCACAGCTGCCTGGGCTGTTCCCCCACAGCAGACAGAGCTGGGATCTCGTTAGTGAGCTCCTGGACTTTGAGCATGTTGGAAAACAGCGCTGGCTAATAAGAGAAAAAGAATGACAGCAAATAAGCCCAGCCACGGGAACATGCCCTTTTCATCCAGCATTTTTTATTCCCCCACGTTCTCCCCCCCTTCCCTTCTTCGCCAGTGGATTGAAGCCACTGTAATAAAATTATTAAATATAAAAAATAATAAAAAAAAATAGGATGTAGCCCCCACCTCGATGCGGCAACCATGGAAACTGGATCAAGGGGACACCTGTACATTTCCATTCCGGGCTCCTGCTTGCTGAATATACAGAGGAGCACTAATTAAAACCCCAGTGAGGATGGCAGGTGGAGGGAAGGAGGCAGCCCTGGCAGGGGGGCTGTGTGCTGCAGGGATGGGCCCTGCCAGGTGTCCAGCCAGCCTCAAACACCACCTGATGTTTCCAGCTCCTTCCAGCTCTGGGATGTGGAGCAGGTGCTGGCTGCACCCCAAAATCTGTGCTAAAAAATTCTCCCCAGCCCTGATGCACCCCTGAGTACTGAGAGGCCTTGGGGACCCCATTTCGGCCGTGGGGATGATGCTCAGCAGGGCAAGGCAGAGCTGATCCTGTGTGATTTTATAATTTTTAACCATTTCAGCAGGAGGAAGCTGCCCTGATGTGGCACGTGAGCAGCCAGAAGGAAAAAGGGCTGTGTTGAACCTGCGGGTTTATTTTTACCGACAGCAAATGGCAGCGCCTGGAACATTCCCCTCTTTGGAGAGTTAATTTTTACTGAGGCTCAGTTTTAGTCATTGTTGTCTAAATCTGACTCCTCCACACTTATCCCACGGAAAGGCTCCTGCAGCTCAGCCCTCAGGGCTTCAGTGCCCCCAGGGCTGGTGCCCGATGCCAGCTCCTGCCAGCCCACGGGAGGGAGTGATGGATGGGGAAAGATTTTCCTTCCAGCAGAGCAGCATCCCCTTCCTGCTGGGGGTGAGCAGAGCCCTGAAACACTCTGATTGCCCAGGGAAGGTCTCAAATCACCCCCCAAATGTCTTTCCCCCCTCTGATTGCCATGGGAAGGTCTCAAATCACTCCCCAAATGTCCTTCCCCCTATGATTGCCATGGGAAGGTCTCAAATCACTCCCCAAATGTCCTTCCCCCCTCTGATTGCCCAGGGACCATTTCAAATCAGTCCCCAAATGTTCTTCCCCCTCTGATTGCCCAGGAAGGTCTCAAATCCCTCCCCAAGTGTCCTTTCCCTCTTTGATTGCCCAGGAGGGTCTCAAATCCCTCCCCAAGTGTCCTTTCCCCCATGATTGCACAGGAGGGTCTCAAATCATTCCCCAAATGTCCTTCCCCCCTCTGATTGTCCAGGGAAGATCTCAAATCACTCCCCGAGTGTCTTTCCCAGCTGGAGCCCGCAGCAGGGCTGGTTCCTGCTGTGTGCCCATCACTGGCAGGGGCTCACCATGGCTGGGAATGGACCAAGGGCTCTCTGGTCACTCTGCCGGGCTATTTTTTCAGCAGGCTGCTCATTTTCTCTGCCTGGGCTGTGGAGATGACAGAGTGCTGAACAGGTGATGATTCTCCTCCTCCTCGGTGCCTCTCTCCTCTCAGGACATCCCGGTCTGGCACGGAACAGCCCGGGCACGGTGTCTGAGCTGCTCTGGCTCCTCAAACACCGAGGCACGGTGCCAACCAGAGCAGCAGCTCTCCCCAAACCACCGTCCCGTGGGGCTCCGAGGAAGGGGCTCCGCTCGGGCACAGAGCTCCGGCGCGCAGCTCAACTTTGGGGAGAAGCAAATCCCCGGTTTCCATGGGAACCGCCGGAGGAAAGTTTCTGGGGCTGCGGTTGGGATTGTGCCAGCCCGGCGAGGCAGCGGGACCCCAGGGCAGCCATCCCTCCCCTCTGGTGGCATCGCAGCTGCCCGTGCCCCCAGAGGTGCCCCCTGAGATGAGGAGGGCACCACTCCTTGCCTCCCCCTCGGAGCTGTGTCAGGTGTGAGCTGACATTTAGCTCTCGGCTCAGATAACTCTAATCTGCTTTTCTCCTCCTCACGCTCTCCCTGGAGGCAAAAAACCACTGCTGGGAGAGCAGGGGGGGACTCTGGAACCTCGGCACAAAGACATCGTGCTGGGGGTCTGGATGGTCCTGAGGTGTCCCAGCATCACCAAGCCCTCCTCAGGCATGCCCTCCCATCAGGACACGAATTCCAGGGGTTGCAGATCCTTGGGGATGTCACAAAAGCTGCAAGGACAGAGGTACAGCAGCACTCTGGGCATGGCAAAAAGTCCCCAAATCCTGGTGGTTGTGTCCTCTGCAGGGGCTGCAGCTCCTTGGGGATGTCCCAAAGGTGCAAGGACAGAGGTACAGCAGCACTCTGGGCACACAAAAAGTCCCCAAATCCTGGTGGCTGTGTCCCCTGCCAGGGCCTGAAGCTCTTTGGGGACATCTCAAGGAATGCCCAAAAGCTGCAGCTCCCTGGGGACATCCCAATGGTGCAAGAACAGAGGTACAGCAGCACCCTGGGCATGGCAAAAAGCTCCTAAATCCTGGTGGCTGTGTCCCCTGCCAGGGGCTGCAGCTCCTTGGGGACATCCCAAGGAATTCCAGGGGCTGCAGCTCCTTGGGGACATCCCAAGGAATGCCCCAAAGCTGCAGCTCCTTGGGGACATCCCAAAAGCTGCAAGGACAGAGGCACAGCAGCAAAAAGCCCCTAAATCCAAGTGGCTGTGTCCCCTGCCACACCACAGCACCCATCACCGCCTGCAGAGCCACCCTGGCCTGTGTCTCTCTCTCTCTCTCTTTCCTGGTGTCTCAGCTCCAATTAGCGAGGCCCCCATTAATTTTTTCCACTTAGCAGCTCACGTCAGTGTCAAGCCGGCAGCGAGAGCAGCGGGAGGGAGCCGGGGCGGAGGGGAGAGGGACAGGGAATTGGGATCAGCCCAGTAATGAGGCACACAGGGGGCTGAGCCTGGCTGGGGAGGAGGCCCTGAAGAGCAAAACCATCTCAGCATCACCCCTGGGCTCATGGTCTGAGGCACAGACCAGGTTTGTGGGGATTTGAGGCATCTTTGGAGGCTGATCCCCAAAACCCCCAGAGCAAGGGTTAACCCTCAGCACTTGGCCTCTGCCCAGGCCAGCACCACCCTCCCCCTGCCCACCCCCTCCCCGAGACCCCCAAGATCCCCCCTGGCCGCTGGAGGTTGCCTGGAGCAGGGTTAATGATGCATCCACATGGAGCTGACCTTTCCACCTTTCCACCTTTCCAGCTTCACCTGCAACTCCCTTTTCCCTGCCATTATCTGCATGGCTGCCTGTGGATTTCATTTCCATATTCATGGCGTTTTAATGACCCTGTAATATCTTTATGTTCTGCAATTAAATGTGGAATCTTAAATGTGAAATCTTAAATGTGGAGTCTTTCTGGTTTTTTTATTTTTTTTTCCTCCTTCTGCAGATTAGCATCTGCAAAGGATCATTTGTGGCATTTGAGCAGAGGAAGGGAAGCCTGTTCAGGGGGGAGATGGGGTTAATTAAACTTCAGAGCACAGCAGGCTCCACTGCCAAATATCCTTCTTGCAGTGGGACTGAGGGTGAGGAGGGAGCAGCTCTGGGCAGCTCCTGGGGGTGTTGGATTGCCTTTAAATCGTGCAAGCACACTCCAGGCACACGTGTGCACGCGCAGGGCTCCAAATCTGCATCGAGATGCTCTGCAAACCGCTCTGGTGTCACCCTAGTGCAGCTGGGGCAGCCAGGCTGTCATCAGAGCCCTGGCGAGGCCATTAGAGCTCCTATCGCTCCATCTCCATCCCCGGGGCTAATGGACATCTGTGCCGCTGCACCACCCCCTCCCCGGCGCCCTAATTGGGTTTCAGCCCTGAGAGATGGATGGGGACGGGCTGAGAGTGGAGCAGGGAGGAGCAGGAGGGGGCAGAGGCAGCTCTGAGAGCCCCCTCACCCTCCATCCCCCTCCTGCCCTTCTTCTCCACCACCCCAAACCTGGTTTGAAGCATCTCCCATGGGTTTGCAGGATGGCTGGAGAGGTGTCCAGGGGCTCTCAGCTCCTCCCTGATGGGACTTGGTGACCACAAGCAGCCCCAGCACGCTCGGTGCCTCCCACACAAGCTCCCCCCCGGTTCTTTTGAAGCTGCAGCTGTGAACAATATGTTGTGTGAGGCCCGTGTTTGGCACATTGAATAAAGATGGGGACGAGAAATGCCTTCTCCTGTGGCTGTTTGATGTGAAGGGCAGCACTGAATTCATTAGGAGGGCTGGCAGAGCCTCTGGCAGAGGCCAGGCAGGCAGAGCAGCACAGGCTGGTGGCCTCTGAAGGTGCCACCCTGTGCAGTGACACACCATGTGCTGGCCATGCCAAAGCAGCTGTGTGTGCTGGGGGTGGAAAGGAGGGAATCATTTCTGTTCCTGGGGTTGGAAAAGAGAGCATCAATCCCCTTTCATGGGGCTGGAAAGGAGAACATCATCCCTGTTCCTGGGGTTGGAAAGGTGAGCACCATCCCTGTTCCAGGGTTTGGAAAAGAGGGAATCATCCTGTTCCTGGGGCTGGAAAGGAGGGAATCATCCCCATTCCAGGGGTTGGAAAGATGGGTATCATCCCTGTTCCTGGGGTTGGAAAGGAGGGAATCACCCCTGTTCCTGGGGTTGAGAAGGACAGCATCACCCCAATTCCAGGGCTGGAAAGGAAGGCATCATCCCCATTCCTGGGGTTGGAAAGGAGGGAATCATCCCTGTTCCAGGGGCTGGAAAGGAGGGAATCATCCCTGTTCCTGGGGCTGGAAAGGAGGGAATCATCCCTGTTCCTGGGGTTGGAAAGGAGAGAATCATCCCTGTTCCTGGGGCTGGAAAGGAGAGAATCACCCCTGTTCCAGGGGCTGGAAAGGAGAGAATCATCCCTGTTCCTGGGGTTGAGAAGGACAGTATCATCCCAATTCCAGGGCTGAGAAGGACAGCATCACCCCCATTCCAGGGCTGGAAAGGAAGGCATCATCCCTGTTCCTGGGGCTGAGAAGGAGGGAATCACCCCCATTCCAGGTGCCATCCAAGCCCACACACCCCTCCAAACCCTGCTGCCGCAGGGCTGCAGCTGTGGTGGGGACAATGCCTGCACAATTCCACCTTTACCCACCCCACAACACTCCCACCCCTCCTGGGTGATCCAGGGGAAGAGGGGGGCTGGATGTCAGAACACAGGGGTGCAGGATGGGGGGCTGGATGTCAGACCCAGGGGTGCAGGATGGGGGGCTGGATGCAGCTCCAGGGGTGCAGGATTTGGGGCTGGATGCAGCTCCATGGCCAGGCTGCTCCCTCCTGGTCCTGCTGCCACCTCCCGCTGCTCCAGAAGGATGCAGCATTTTATCATCATCACCCTGTGAGGCTGACAGGCACCAGAATTAATGAGTTCCTCATCAGCGCTCCCTCATTTAGCTCCCTCCCTCGGGGTTACACCCCCAGCAAGCACAGAGGGAATGGGGAGGGGGTTGCTTGCAGGGGTGAGAGTGCAGGACACAGGTGAACAAACACACCTGTGTGCCCAGCCAAGGCCTGGAGGGGTTTAAGGTGCCCAACCAGGTGGGTGAGGGGTTCCTGGGATGCCCTGAGCCATGGGGACATGGAGATTCTGCCCTGGCAGAGGGGCCCAGGGACCTGGGCATGGCTGGGCTCCACACACCCCTCATCAGGGCTATTAATTATTTCCTCTCATCTGCTGTTAATTACTGACACCAGCAGAAACACAGCATATGTGCCAAATGCAGGAGCTTCACCAGCTCCAGGATTGACCCCATGGAAGCCAAGGAGCTGTGGGGAAGCAGCAGGACAGGGGGACACTGCCACCAGCAGCCTTTGTGTGGTGTCCCTCGGCAGCAGAGGCTTTGTGTGGCTTTGCTGTCCCCTGGGTGTCCCTCTGGCTGTCACCACACAGCAGAGCATGGAGGGATGAGACATTCCTGTCCTCTCTGTGCTGGCTTTTTTGGAATGGTGACATCCTGAAAAGGATTGGCCATCCCAGGGGGGGGTTTATTTGGCAGCAGAAAAGCTGTGAAACTGCAAAGCCTCCTTGAACTGCTGTCAAAACACATCTTGCTGCCCGTGCCCTGTGGTGCCAGCTGGGATTTCAGCACATGGGGTGGCAGCCTGGGCATTGTCTGACCTGCAGGACTCATCCAGAGTGTGCCAGCCCAAGCCTGCAGTGTGGATATCACACCCATTTTTGTGAGCCCTGCAGAGATTGTATATGATAAGTATTTTGATTGTAAATAAATTACATTTGTGCGTTGTGATGATTTGAATGGAAAGAGGAAGGGAGGGAGGAGAACAGGATGAGAAGGGAACTCTGTAGCCATGATTCTCACCTTGACCCAGCCATCCCAGGCTCAGAAAACCTGGAAAAGAGCCCTGGAAGCTGCGTTGGGCAGTGACAGGCAGGATCCTGAAACACCAGCTCAGAAGTGTGAACGCTCATCTGAAAGCCTGCACGGGTGTGGGGTTTGGAGTAGCAGAGCTCCATCTAGCATTGGTGAGAACTGATGCTTCACCAAAGCCTTAATTCACAGCTGCTTTGTTGAGCCTTGGAGCTGTTGTGTCTGTCTGTCTGTCAGCAGCCTCAAACCACCAGAAACACCGAGTTTTTTAGAGGCTTTTAGAGTTTTTTGTAGTCTGAGCTTGCCTGTGCCCTCCCACCCTGCACCCAGGGCAGCACACAGCCCCACTGTGAAAAACACCAATCACTTGTTTTTAAAATGTTTAAAATTTAATAGTAATAAAATGGTTATAAAAATAGTAATGCAATTAGAGTAATAATAATTTGGACAATTTGGATTAGGACAATATGAGACAATACAGACAAAGAGTTATAGACAGTCCAGGTACCTTTTTCTGGGCAAAATAAGGACACAGTTAACAGAGGATTAACTCTTAAAAACAATAACCTGTTGCATATTCATACATCTCATACATGGTGCATAAATTTCATTTAAACACAGAATTCTGTCTGGTCAGTGTCAACTTCTTCCTCTTAATCCTCACAGTGTCATCTTGCCCAAGCAAGGTGGGAAGAAGTTAATTTCTCCTGATAATGGGGCAATAAATTCTCTTTCTCTGAAAGATTCAGGTGTCCTGTGGCTGCTATCTCAGTGAGAGTCCTTTCTTTAGAAGAAAAGTATCCTACATAGCATAGTTTCTATTTTAACATTTTGTTATAACCTAAAACTATATTTACTACACTACTTAAGAGAATTAATACAGCATCACTTTCTAACACAACACACATAATATTCATTTGAATATTTGTGACAAGCCAATCATAAAATACACATTTTTTGCTCCCCTTTCCCAGGCAGAATCAGTCCTTTAGCAGCATTGACACCTCCTAGCAACACTGCTTTTTAACCCATGTAAACTTTTAAAATCTACAATCTGTTGTGGCTGAGCTGCATAAAAAAAAAAAAAAATTGCCCTTTATCTCAGGGCTGCAAAGCTTTATCAAGAAGGAGAATTGCTTGGCAGGCAGGGCACAGGTGGAGAAGAGAAAGGAGGGCAGGATTTAGGGCTAAATCAACCCCAGATTCAGCCAAAGCCACTTCACCCATGTGGGATTTGTTGTCTCTGTCCACAGAGCAGCATTTCTAAAAGAGCTGCTGTGGGAGTGTCCTGACAAATCACTGCCAAACACCTGCAGAGCCTGAACCACCTGGAATTCCACTGCCCTTCGGGCTTTTTGAAAATCTCAGAATATTGAATATCAGGCACTAAAATCTCTGATTTAGGATGAGGGTTTCAGCACCAGGGGTGGGTGATGTGCTGCCTTCAGAGCCTGGTCATTCTGAGGACAAAAATCAATGTCCTGGGCAATGGAGGTGTCTCCTGCCAGGTGTTTCACTGCTCCCTCAGGGAACTGCAGCTGCTCAAAGGGACTCAGCCTGGAGCTGTCAGTGCAAACACTAAATGGAGAAGCAGAAACAGGGATTACAACGAGTGGGGATCTCCCCAAATCTTAACCCAAAATGCCAAGCCTTGAGCCAAACCTCAAGCCTTGATTCAAACCCTCAACCTCTCTGTTTTTGCGGTGACAGAGCACCCAGATTCTGAGAGCAAGGAGAAATCAGCAGTTTTTGTGAAGCTGGAGACGAGGTTACTCCTTTTTATTGAACAAACAGCATCTGCAAACTGTCAGTCCTTTGAGAAGAGCCAGACAGCTCCAAGCAAGGCAACAAAGGGCTGCTGAAGTGCTTTGGTTCTCAGCTCGAGGGCCACCACCACTTGAGAAGCACTTGATAACACTTTGCTTCCCGAGCTCAGAAGCGTGAGCAAAAACCCAGCATGGAGCCAGCTGCCAGGGTGGAGAGAAAAATCCAGGCTGGAGAGAAAAAATCCAGGCTGGAGAGGCTGCTCCAGAGCCTGAGGCTGCTGTGGGCACAGCCAGAGGCAGATCTGGGCACAGGCATTGGCATGAGCTGGGTGATGCCCCACGGGACCCATCAAAAGGTGACAAATGTCCCTGTAAACCAAGTCACTGCACAGCCCGAGGATTTTTCATAAAATATGTTTTTTATATATTTTATGAAAAGTCCTTTTGCCAGGATTTTTTCCTCCTGAGAAGCTGAGAGGTCTCAGAAATGAAATATAGACAATAATTATTTGCTGCTGTGGAATGCAACAGGTGCATCTGTGATTGGTCTCGTGGTTGTTTCTGCTTGATGTCCAATCACAGGTCCAGCTGTGTTGGGACTCTGGTCAGTCACAAAATTTTATTATCATTCCTTTCTCCTTTCTCTCTTTCTTTAGTATAGTTTTAGTATATAATTTTCTTTTAATATATCATAGAATAATAAATCAGCCTTCTGAAACATGGAGTCAAGATTCTCATCTCTTCCCTCATCCTGGAGACTCTCAAACAGCACCACAAGGCTCAGCCAGGAGTCCCTGAGGGGCTGTGGGGATGGAGGGGAGCTCCATTCACTTCAGGAATTCCTGGAGATGAGTTCCTTCCTTGTGCTGTGTGAAAAATTCATATTTATACGATTAGCTTTTCACAAATATTAAAATGAATATTATATGTGTTATGTTACAAAGTGATGCTCTATTAATTCTCTTAAGTAGTGTGGTAAATATAGTTTTAGGTTATAACAAAATGTTAAAATAGAAACTATGCTATGTAAGATACTCTTTTTAAAGAAAGGACTTGCAGTGAGATAGAGCCACAGGACACCTGAATCTTTCGGAGAAAAAGAATTTATTGCCCTTTTATCAGAAGAGATGAACTTCTTCCCACCTCGAAGGCACTGTCAGGATTCAGAGGAAGAAGCTGACAATGACCAGACAGAATCCTGTGTTTGAATGGAATTTTGCATCATCCATGAGGTGTATGAATATGCAACAGGTTATTGTTTTTAAGGGTCAATCCTCTGTTAACTGTGTCCTTTTTTGGGTTTATTTTGCCCAGATAAAGGTACTCAGACAGTCCACAACTCTTTGTCTGTATTGTCTCATATTGTCCTAATCCAAATTCTCCAAATTATTACTTTAATTGTATTACTATTTTAATAACCATTTTATTACTATTAAACTTTTAAAATTTTAAAACAAGTGACTGGCGTTTTTCACAGGAGTGATAGGTGAGGATCCCTCAGAGTGTTTCCTAGAGGTACAAACTTCGTTATACCGGAAGGCCGGAGGTTGTGAGCTCGGTTTTGCTTTGACCTATGCGGTCCCCGCTGTGTCCCTGGGCCCTTGAACCGCCTGTGGGACCCGGCCCAGGGGAGCGGCACCGGCCCCGCGGGGCCTCACAGCGGCGGTCCCGGCAGCGAACACACGGCCCGGCCGATACTCAGGGAGCATTGCTGGGGGCACCGGCAGCGTGCAGCCCCCACTCCCTTCGCTCCGTGCCGCTCCGCAGGGACAGACAGAGAAAAATAAGGAGCGACAAAGCCAGAGCCCGACCAGAACCTGCACCGAACCCGGCCCGGCCCCATCTGCGGGCCCCGACCCGGAGCCCCTCAGACCGCCCCTGCCCTGGCCCCGCCCCCCGTGGTCCCAGCCAATCAGCGGCCGCCGCCGCATCCGGGGCCCGCGCCCCCTGCCGCTCGCGCTCGGCCATGGCGGAGGTGAGCGCGGAGCCGCCGCCGGGGTCGCGCCGGGCCCGGGGCCGCTCCCGGCCGGCCGGGCGGGAACACCGGGAGCGCCGAGCCGCGCCCGCCCGGGGCCGCCGTCCTGCGGCAGCCAGCGGGGTGATGGGCCGGTGTGGGCTACCGGGGCGGGGGCCCTCGGGCCGGGGGACGCTGAGGCCCTGGGCGGCAGCGGGCCGAGGGGCGGGGGCGGCGGGGCCACGGGAAGAGGCTCCTGGGCGGGAGCGGGCGGCGCCGGCGCGGGGACCCCGGGGCCTGAGGGCGGCGGAGAGGCGCGTGAGGGGCTGGGGGCTGCGGGAAAGGCCCCGGGGGGCAGAGCGGAGCGGGAGCACCGGGGCTGCGGCCCGGCAGGACCCGGTTTGGGGTGGCTGGAGCCGGGCTCGGGGGTGCGGAGCTGATGGAGGGGGCTCTGAGGTGAGAGGCGGCCTGAGCAGCGAGGTCGGGATGCTGGGAATGGCAGAGGGTGGGGAAGGTGTCGGGAAATGTTGGTTTGGGTGACCGGGATGGTTCTCACCATCTTGCCCAGGGGCCAGAAGGCAAAGGGGACCAGGTGGGGACTCCCCATTGCCTCCCCCATTGCCATGTTGTGTTTGCCTTGGTGTCTTGTGCTGAAATGTTTCTGCCATTGCTCTTTGAGCTGGTGATGCCCATCAAGCCTTGCCATGTCCCTCAAACATCCTTGACCTGTTGTGATGGTTGTTGTGACACATGCACGCTTCATTTCTGTGGCATGACCCTCGTGGTGGCCACAACGTGGAACAAGAATTCCAAGGGGAAGACTTTGAGGTACTCTGTGACAACAACTTGTCCCAGGGCAGGGCTTTTCTTCCAGGATATTTCAGCATTCTGCAGGAGAGCTTCTCTTCCAGGATATTTCAGTGTTCTACATGAGGAAGGTCTGTTTGCCCACCCACCATGCTTTGGCCTTTGGTGGAACACCAAGCTTGTTGCATCTACTTGTGCCAAAGTGTTGTTTGGGCACGTTTTTGGGTCAGAGTGGTGCCTCAGCACCCTACAGAGCCCTACAGACATCCAGGAGCTGTCATTGTCTCTTGGGTGAGGTTTGGTACAGGTGTGGTGGGACCCTGATCTTCCTGAGCAGTGTACAAGGTGGGCTGTGTGTTGTGAACTGTTCATTCTTTGGTTTTTCAGAGACAGAACTTGCAGGACAAATCTGTTTCCATCCCTGGCTACAGCTGGGGCTTGTGGAAAATGGCCCCATGGCCAAGGAGTGTGCACAAGGCAGAGCAAGCAGGAAAATTTCTCACTGAATCTGAAACATTCAGATTTAGGCTGGCTCAGGAAGCTGTGTTAGTTATTGAAGGGTGGCATTGGAAAGGGGAATTTTGGTTTTTTCCTTACTTTTTTGCAAGAGTGATTCCAGTCTGGAAGGTTTCCTCAGGATAGGCACAATTTGCCTCGCACTGGGAAACAGCTTTGTCAGGGCTAAAGCTCAGGCTCTGCCTCTGTGTGTCCTAAATGATGGCTGAGCTTCATTCCACGTGCTCAAAGCCTTGAGTCCACACTCAGGAGGGAGTGCAGGAGTCACCCAGAAATACAAACATGAGGGTGAGTAGTTACAACCTCAGTGTAACCTCTGAGAGGAAAGCTACTCCTATGCCTGAGCAGCAGAAGCTGGCAGGAGGAAAGCAGTGCTGGGGATGGGGAAAGTGAAATTAAAGGAATTTAATCTCCTTTTTTGCCCCCTCAAGATTTAATTCAGTGCCTCATGGGCATAGGAGCCAACTTCCAGGATTGTGCACTGGGAGAATAACTGGAGAATAGCTCATGGAATCCCTCAGCAGGAGCAGTGACACTGTGGTCTAGAACTGATCTCTGTGTTTCTGGTGCATGCCAGGCTCTTGCATTTCAAACCCAAACATCACACAGGAGGCAGAAATGTTGGGCTGCACCTACCTCACCTTCAGCCCAAGAGTAACTCCACCTCTCATGGCTTTGGTAATTAGGAAAATCAGAAATATTCTGTTATCAGCTGCATTTTTAAGCCTTTCTCTTCTATTCCTTTGACTCTTGTTTCTTCTGGATTTTGAGTAATCTGAGGGATTTTACTGTTCCATGTGTGTTCAGGTTTGGCCATGGAATGGGCAATCAAAATATTCTGTCATCAGCTGCATTTTTAAGCCTTTCTCTTCCTTTGACTCTTGTTTCTGTGGTCTTATGGATTTTTGAGTAGTCTGAGGGATTGTTCTGTTCCATGTGTGTTCAAATAGGACATGGACTAGGCCATTTGCTTGGTCTGGATATTTGATTTGAAGTGTCAGGCTGCACCTACCTCACCTTCAGCCCAAGTAACTCCACATCCCATGGCATTGATGATCAGGACAATCAGAAATATTCTGTCATCAGCTGCATTTTTAAGCCAAGCCTGCCTTTCTCTTCTATTCCTTTGGTTCTTGTTTCTTCTGAAATTGTGAGTAGTCTGAGGGATTTTTCTGTTCCATGTGTGTTCAGATTTGGGCATGGAATGGGCAATCAAAATATTCTGTCATCAGTTGAATTTTTAAGCCATGCCTGCCTTTTTCTTCTATTCCATTGACTCTTGTTTCTTCTGGATTTGTGAGTAATCTGAGGGATTGTTCTCTTCCACATGTGTTCAGATTTGGGCATGGAATGGGCCCTTTGCTTTGGCTGGATGTTTGATTTGAAGTGTCAGGCTGCACCTACCTCACCTTCAGCCCAAGTAACTCCACATCCCATGGCATTGGTGATCAGGACAATCAGAAATATTCTGTCATCAGTTGAATTTTTAACCCAAGCCTGCCTTTCTCTTCTATTCCTTTGGCTCTTGTTTCTGTGATCTTATGGATTTGTGAGTAATCTGAGGGATTGTTGTGTTCCATGTGTGTTCAAATTTAGGCATGGAATGGGCTGTTTTCTTTGTCTGTCACTTGTTTCTTGTTTCCTCAGCCCCAGCAGAGCAGTGCTGGTTATTCCATGGTGATTCCATTGCTCTGGTGCTCTGTTACTGCTTTGGAGCATTAATTCTTGATTATTTATGGAATTGTCACTCTGCTGTAGTGGCCAAACCTCCTCCTTTCAGCACCTGGTTATTAACAGGAGATCTCATTGTTCCTGAGGTATTTTTGAGACCTTTTCAAGCCAGCCCATCCATGCCAACAGCTTCAATCTTTGTTTTCAGAATCTTTATTGACCCCAGGCAAGGAGGTTCCATTGATCCACAGATCATTGCCTGAACAAATCTGAGTTCTGCAGGTTCTCCAAGAGCTGGAGGGAGTCAGGGCACACCACACCCCTTCCAAGAAACCATGTTTGCTTGCTTGGAAGGATTTATCCAAGAGGGTTTTGTGCTTTGGTCACATTCCAGCAAAGCCCAACAAAGGCACATTGACACTTTCCTGACTTACAGAGACATTTCCTGGTATGACCATCCTCAAAATGGAGCCTGTCCCCTTCTCCTTTCATCATCCCATAACTTCTCCCTTCTCTTTTTGTGGGCATGGTTGCAGGGCTCTGTCTGGGGGGATTAATTTGGGGGATGATGGACTGGAGGCATCTTCTTGGTTTTTATGGAATTTCCAGTCTGTGTGTTGGTGTCTGAAGGAACTCAGAACTCACAGTCTGTGGTGGCTTTTTGTGGTGACTACTTTGCTTTGTTGTTAGAGGATAGATTTTAATGTGAAGTTTAATTTTAAATTGTGAGAGGCTCCTGTGAAGGCTGTGAATGCCCTGGTTCCAGCTGAATAAGTGAGGAGTGGTGGTGCACAGCTGAGATTGTTGATGGCTGGGTATCCCACAGAGATGTCACTGGGGACTGGGGACTGACTCTGGGATTTTCTTCTGCACTCAGGTGCTGTCACTCACCCAAAAGCTTTGCTTGTTTACCTGTTTGCTCCCTGCTAGGCTGAACTTGATGAGCAGCATTTCCAGGCACAGCAGATGTTCTGTCTCGGTTGTTTTCCTCAGCCCCTGCTGCTGCCTGAACTTGTGACCTGGCACCAAATGCCACCTGCAGGTGCCTGTGCTGGGGCTCAGCCTCTCCCACCTCACCTGTGCCACTCCTGGTCCTTCCAGGCTCCTTCTCTGCTGTTTCTTTGCTCCTGGGTGCAGTGAAGCATCAGGGAGATGTGGCTGGCTGCTCCCTGAAGGATCAGTCCCTAAAAATGCTGTGCTCAGACACAATGTGTGTGTTTAGAATAGCAGCTGAGGGTCTAGATCCTCCTTTTAAGTGAAGATTTGAGATCTCAAACTGGTGGGGAGATAAGTAGTGAGCAGAGTGCTCCTGATCCTTCCAGACTTCTCTGCCTGCTCTGCTGTCTCTTTGCTGCTGGGTGCAGTGAAGCATCAGGGAGAAATCAGGATGTTGTGCTGGCTGCTCCCTGAAGGATCAGACCCTAAAAATGCTGTCAGACACAATGTGTATGTTTAAAATGACAGCTGAGGGTCCAAGTCCTTAATTTAAGTGAAGATGTAAACCACAAAGCTCTGAGATCTCAAACTGGTGGGGAGATAAGTAGTGAGCAGAGTGCTCCTGGTCCTTCCATACTCCTTCTCTGCTGTTTCTTTGCTCCTAGGTGCAGTGAAGCATCAGGGAGAAATCAGGATGTTGTGGCTCCGTGAAGGATCAGTCCCTAAAAATGCTGTCAGACACAATGTGTGTGTTTAGAATAGCAGCTGAGGGTCTAGATCCTCCTTTTAAGTGAAAATCTGAGATCTCAAACTGGTGGGGAGATAAGTAGTGAGCAGAGTGCTCCTGATCCTTCCAGACTCCTTCTCTGCTGTTTCTTTGCTCCTGGGTGCAGTGAAGCATCAGGGAGAAATCAGGATGTTGTGGCTCCCTGAAGGATCAGTCCCTAAAAATGCTGTGCTCAGACACAGTGTGTGTGTTCAGGATAACAGCTGAGAGTCTAGATCCTTTATTTAAGATGTAAACCACAAAGGTCTGAGATCTCAAACTGGTGGGGGGATAAGAAGTGAGCAGAGTGCTGGAGGTAAAATAGATGGAATGGAAACACATGGATTGAGAGAAGGTAAGGAGGCCACAAAAAACTGTTCAGTACCTGCTGAGCTCTTTTGAGCAGCAGTTTCTGACACTGCCCTCTGGGGCTTCTGGTAACTTTTGTTTTGAGCTTAAATTGAATTTGCTGGTAGGGTGAAGTGTGTGGAAAGGTGGTGTGTTTTAAGGAGAGCTGTCTCAACCATGTTTTTCTCTTTTCCTGAAGGCCTCTGTTGGCCGGCAGAGCCCCAGGGTGGTTCCATACCCAGCCCGTGGCCTGTGTCCTGGAGAGCCCTCCCTTCAGAGCGCTGCAGGTACCTCCAGCCCCTCCTCCCTCTGCCTCCTGCTCTGCTTTCCAGAGGAAACAAAGTTTCTGTGAGAATTTCCCTTCTCCTTGCACTGTCTCCTCTGTCTGTTGTTTGATTCCCATGCTGTTTGACAGAGGAGGAAGGGATTAAAGATGCCAAAGCTCCTACAGGTGTCCATTTGGCCACTCTTGTTCTTGACTAAGGGGAGATTACTTTGAGTAAGGGGTGATTACCTATTGAAGATGGAGGGAGAGACCCAACTTCCTTGTTCAGCATCTGACTCCCTTTATTCACTCAATCAATCACTTTTTATAACCGTGTTAACTAAGTTCATGCATATTGCAAAATCTGAGCTCACAATAGGTCAGAGATAACACACCAACTCCTCCTTATGTTTCCAATACCAAGATTTGGGTTCTCAAAATTATTTTTGCTTTCCCAAAACAGCCAAAGATAGAACATCCACTTGTTATGAGAAAGCTGCCTGAGAACTTTGATATGCAAGGTTCTCAAGGCCTTCATGTTTGTCACTTTTACTTGTAATTAAAAACAACCTGAGAACTTCTGCTGTTTACAGAAACCGGCTGTGAGAACCTGTCCCCCACAGCTGCCTTCCAAGCCATTTCTGAAAAAATCTCCAACAATTACCCTTTTCCCCCAATTTTTCCTCACTTTTATTCATGTATCCCAAGGCCCCTTCCCAGATTTCACGGGATTTATCCTCAAATGTCATGGCAGGTAAGGCCCTGGCCAAGGTGCAATGGCACTGGCAGCAATCCCAGAAAATCATCTCATGGGGCTGCAAGGAGGGAGAAGGGAGAGAGGGAAATCCATAAAAGTAGGAGATAAAAAGGAATATTTGGCCATTCTTAAGTAAGGGATAATACCAAAGCTCCTACAAGTCTCCATTTGGCCATTCTTGAGTAAGGGGTGATTACTTTGAATAAGGGGTGATTACCCTTTTCCCCCAATTTTTCCTCACTTTTATTCATGTATCCCAAGATCCCTTCCCAGATTTCACAGGATTTATCCTCAAATGTCATGGCAGGTAAGGCCCTGGCCAAGGTGCAATGGCACTGGCAGCAATCCCAGAAAATCATCTCATGGGGCTGCAAGGAGGGAGAAGGGAGAGAGGGAAATCCATGAAAGTAGGAGATAAAAAGGAAAATTTGGCCATTCTTAAGTAAGGGGAGATTACCTTGAGTAAGGGGTGATTACCCTTTTCCCCCAATTTTTCCTCACTTTTATTGATGTACCCCAAGACCCCTTCTCAGATTTCACAGGATTTATCCTCAAGTGTGGTCATGGCAGGTATGGCAGAAAAGCATCTTATGGGGCTGCAAGGAGGGAGAAGGGAGAGAAGGAAATCCATAAAAGTAGGAGAAAAAAAGGAATATTTGGCCATTCTTGAGTGATGGGTGATGCCAAAGCTCCTACAGGTGTCCATTTGGCCATTTTAAATTAAGGGGTGATGACCCTAAAAATGCCCCCAGGTGAAGGAAAGGCTGCAATGTGTGCACACATTTTTTGAGAATCCAGTGAGGACTGACACACAAATACTCAGAAAAGCTTCAAATTCAGCTTCCAGTCAGTTGTGGGACTCAAATGTGCACAGAACCTTTGTGCTGATGAAGTGAGTGCTGCCAGTTGTGATCTCTGTTGTGCCTAATCTCTTTCTCTGCCTTATCATGCCTGCACACACACAAGAAGGGATCATCCCTGGCTTTGTTGTTGCATCTCAAGATGTGTTCCAAGTGTCCAACTCCTTCTGATCCCTGCAGTTGTGTCAATGGGCTCAGCTGATCATCGACTGAACCTGGCAGAGATCCTTTCCCAGAACTATGGTGTGAGGGAAGAAAGGGAGGAAGATGATGCTCAGGAGAAGCAGAAATCTTTAGAAGAGCTGGAGAAGAGTTTCAGTGCCTCTCAGGTAAAGGCAGCAGGGGAGGGGAAGGGAAATTACCTGGAGGATTTGGTTGTTTGCTGTGTGAAGCTGTGGGTGGTCCCAGGGAGACCTGAGTGAGCACAAACTGTTCTTGGTGACAGGGAGTGTCTCTTCAGGCCAGGCACAGGGATTTGCTGCTCCCCTTCCTCTGCTTAAATACACTTGTGCTGTCTGGCACTTGTTTGAAATCTAGAATAAAAGATAAAGATATTTTTTAAATGCTTTGGGGTGAAATGTGACAGTGTTCACAGGGGTCTTATGTTGAAGGAAGAGATGAGGATCTGACTCCATGTTTCAGAAGGCTTGATTTATTATTTTATTATATATATTACATTAAAACTATACTAAAAGAATAGAAGAAAAGATTCTCATCAGAAGGCTAGCTAAGCTAAGAATAGAAAGGAATGATAACAAAGGTTTGTGGCTCAGACAGAGAGCCCAAGCCAGCTGGGATGATTGGCCATTAATTCCAAACATCCACATGAGACCAATCACAGATGCACCTGCTGCATTCCACAGCAGCAGATAATCAATGTTTACATTTTGTTCCTGAGGCTTCTCAGCTTCTCAGGAGGAAAAAATCCTAAGGAAAGGATTTTTCATAAAAATATATCTGTTACAGTGAAAGTTCCTGGCTTTTCCATACCTTTGAGAGGCACAGGTTACACTGGGTCCCAGCAGTGTCACCTGGGGCTGCTCAGAGCCCCCAGAGTTGCTGAGCTGCCCTGCCTCTGTCCCAGCTGCTGTGCTGCCCTTGTGGTTGTTCTCTTCCTGATGCAGCTTTGTCCTCCTCTTGCTCAGAGCAGTGAAATGCCATTTGAGGAGCTGCTTGCACTGTATGGCTATGAGGCATCAGATCCCATCTCGGAGCAGGACAGTGAGAGCAATGACATCGCTCCCAACCTCCCTGACATGACTCTGGATAAGGTGAGAGCAGCTCTCTGCCTGGTGCCTGCACATGGGGTTGAGGTTCCCCCTTTTTTATGAGGGGTTGGAAGGGGCCTGCCTAGTTCTGGGGTACACCAGGTGCAGAAACAGGACTGTGAAGTGTTTAGAGAAGAAGAGACAAAGGATATCTGTTTCAAAATTTAGAAACTGTATGGAGCTTTGGTTACAAGTATTTGTACATTGATGGGGGTGTGTCAAGAGGCAGGGAAAGTTTGTATCCTCTTGTTCTAGCTCAAGTCTATGGAAAGTAGGGTTTTTTGGAGAGGGTTGGGGTTTTTTTTTCTTTCTTCCTCCTTCAGGATTTTTGAGTTGTTTGCTGTGAGTGCAGCTCTACAGAAGGGGATGCTTGCTCATACTGTCTGCCTTCTATAGGAAGCCACTGATGACACTTGTTAAAGTGCTTCTAGGGAAAATAGTCTGGGTGTGGTGGGAGTGTGAGAGAGAATCTGTCTTTGGACAAGCTGTGGGAGGGTGAAGAGCTCTGTGGATGTGACCAATGCTGGCCAAAAAATGCTTTTACTCTAGTCCTCACTCCCTCTCTTATATTTTTTTTAAATTTAAAAATATTTTTCACTTTCTTGTTGTTGTTAAAAGGAACAAATAGCGAAGGATTTGCTTTCAGGGGAAGAAGAGGAGGAGACACAATCCTCAGCTGACGATCTGACTCCATCCGTCACGTCCCACGATGCTTCGGACTTATTCCCAAACCAGCCTGGCTGTATGTGTCACTAGTTCCTAAGTAGCTGCTGTTCACTTTTACATATGATGTGCAGGGGAGGGTGAGAATGCTTCTCTTAATTTTGTCAGTCTCCTGACATGAGATTTTCCACTTTTCCTCCTAGGGACTGTCTGCATGGCAGAGGCGTTACCGGGCTTTGGGTAGGACAGGACAGAGCGTTGATGAGCAGTGGGATGAGGGGAGAATTTGCTCAGAATACTCAGAGAGAGAGTGGGAATTGTTTTGCTGCCTGCTGTAATTGCAGTCTGAAAGATCAGTACCTCATCTGACACCTCTACAAGTGAATAAATTCAGTAGTAGTAATGGAGTGATGTGTTGTGGCAGTTCCTAAATGTTGGAATATGTGGGAAGCCAAAGCACGTGGCAGGGACTCTGCATGAAGTGATGTTATTTCTTCTGCTGTCTTGCAATAATAAGGAGTCTGAGCTCCCCCAAGTTGGCCATCCATGTGGCAAATGTCCAAATTCTTTTACTTAAAGTGAGAAAATTAAAATACAGGTAAGTTGTCATTGTAGACCATGCTGAAAGGGACTTTAGGACAGAAAATGAAGGAGAGGGAAGGTAAAGGAATAGAATAAAAAAATCCTAACTACAGATCTTTTCCTTTCCCACAAAGCAAACAACTTCCTTGCTGATGAAGACAAAGAGCCATGTTCATCACCATGTGCTTCCTCCATGGCTGAGGACTCAGAGGTGGATTCCATCCCATCCAATGAGTGTAAGAAGGTAAATGACCTGAGTGCATTGGGAAGGAAAACTCCTGAATTTGAAAATTCCATGACACCAAAACACTGTGTTATTTCCCCAATTGGCTTCTTGCATTTTGTGGGGGGCAGTGGCAGATGTGGGTGACAAGAGGGGTTTTTAATACAATCTTGAAATTATCTTCTGATAAGGGAAGTCTGTTGTGCCTTGGTAAATTAAATCTGCAGCCCTATAAAGGTGAAATGCTGTGCAGTAATCCCATCAGGATTTACTGTGGGAGAACCATCTTTCTAAAGAGAGGAGCAGGTTTCCAAATTCATCCTGGCTGTGAAGGTTGCAGGAGAACCTCTGCATTGCTTTATTTCCAACCTCAGCTGCTTGCCATAGATCCTTTACATTAAAAATATGTAAATGCTGAAGGTCCCCACAGTATCATCTGCTTGGTAATAAATCTTCTTAGTTACCCTATAAAATAGTCAGGGTTCACCAGAAACAACAGTGACAGAGGGGGCTACCAGTAAATAAATCAGCTTTTTAGTGGTGTAGTCCCTAAATCATGAAGTACAGCCTGCATGGAGCATTTCCCATTTCAATTTTCTCACCTCTCTGTTGTGGGATTTCAGGAGATCATGGTTGGACCTCAGTACCAGGCCACTGTTCCCATCCTCCGTTTGAACAGGCACAGGCAGAAAGGTAAGGCAGCCTCTCCTTTGTGCCTGGGCTGGGGTAGGGCTGCTGGCAGGGGGTTCTGATGGGCTCTGGATCTCCAGTCCTTGCCCTGGATCTCCAGGCTGGGCAGCTTTCAGTGCTCACATTCAGATTTACTGGCTGAGTTAATAGGGATGGGAGCACAGGGACAGAATTAGTGAAGCTCACTGAGATCTGGGTTGGTGTGACAGGTTTGCAGGACTGGATCTCAGCTGTTGCCAAAGACAAGGAACACCCATCTGGGGTTGCTCTGATTTATTCTGATATTATTTATTATCTTCCTTAAGTAGTGAGCACCTCCAGTGCTCCCTGGAGATGGTCTGTTTCTGATTTTGGGATGTCTGCTGAGCAGACAGAGGTGCCTTGATTTGCAGATTGTGTCCAATAATGAGTGCAGTATGAGTGCCAGCTTGTTGAGCTTCTGGACAAGAAAGCTAAAACAGTCTTTATTTGCCAGGATTAATTAATCAAAACAGCAATCTTTGAGAATATGATAACAAAAACTTTTGTCAGCCAACCTTTCTGAAACAATGGAAGCAAGCTGAGCCCGTGCCAAAGGCCCTAAAAGAGATATAAAGAGCTTATCTGCCTCCAAAATCAGGAGGGAACAGGCAGTGCCTTGAGAGATGTTTGTCATCTCTGGTGCCAAATTGGAGCAACCAAGCAATGATTTCCTCCCTCCTCTGTTCTCCCCATGCATGTCCGTGCAGACCACTTCTCAAAAAGCAGCAGAATTCTCTGTTTGATTATCTTATTTCAGTGCTTTTTCTGTTAGCCTATGAGAATGAAGATCAGCTGCTTTGGGACCCAAACATCCTCCCTGAGAGGGAGGTGGAAGAGTTCCTGTACCGAGCTGTGAAGCGCCAGTGGGACGAGCTGGCTGGCAGCAGCCTGCCTGAGGGAGAGGTGGTCAAAGACAACGAGCAGGTGAGCCCAGGGCTTCCTGCAGCCCACACAGACCCAGCTGGTGCTGGCCCAACAGTTCCACATTTCCTACAGAGTGCAGAATGAGGGCAAACTCCAGTGATCTGGTGGATAAGTGAAATGTGGGTCTCCTCTACCCAGGTCTCATAACCTTTTTGAGATTTATTTCACACCCAAGATAGCTCAGCTACTTCAGAAAGCATAAAATCAGCAGGATGGCTTCTGTGGTAGTGTTGGAAGCAAAAAGGTTTTATTAAAAGGCAAAATAACAGAACTCTTTACAGAGAAAAACCAAGCCAGGGCAAGAGGTTCTTGCTCCTGGTAAAACTCCTTGCAGAAGCCATTAGTTTCTTTGTTCTCTTCTTTTTCTAGTAAGTTAGATGGGATGTTTTGGCTTCTGTCCAGTTGAAGTCCCCCAAGTCCTGTAAGATGTCTTTTCACCTAATTGAGGAGAGAAACTTCTGAGCTGATTTCCTTTTTAAGAGGACAAAGGATAGTTTTGTCACTCCATCAGCAAGGGGCACATTCCTGTAAGGGTGTGTGCCCAGCTGTGCTCTGGGGAGGTTGGTTACCCTCCCATTGGGTGGACTGGGAAAGTCAGCAGATCAACCATTTCAGAGCAGCTGTGTTTACTTCAAGCTGACCAGGTTAGATTCTGGTGGGATTGCATCTGTTGAGTGCCAGGGTTTGTTACCCAACGCCTTAAAAAGTGGGGTAATCTCTGCTGATGGTCAAGGTGGGGTTAGCAGCAAGGTGGCTCCTGGGAAATGGAAATTTTACGAGACAAATGTGAGTCATGAGCGGGCTGGTTTGTGGTGTGTTGCTCAGGTAGGTGCTGGGAGTGATTTCCTTCTGTTCCCCAGGCTTTGTATGAGCTGGTGAAATGCAACTTCAATGCAGAAGAGGCACTGAGGAGGTTACGGTTCAACGTGAAGGTTATCAGAGGTGAGGACCCCCTTTTTTGGGTTCATCATGGCACCTAAAACTCCTTCTAGATTCTGCACATCTCCCCCAACTCTTTGTTTCCATCTCCCCCAACTCTTTGTTTCCATCTCCCCCAACTCTTTCTTCCTTTCCATCTCCCCCAACTCTTTCTTTCTGTTACAGATGAGCTTTGTGCCTGGAGCGAGGAAGAATGTAGAAATTTTGAGCATGGCTTTAGGGTCCATGGGAAAAACTTTCACCTTATCCAAGCCAACAAGGTAAGGCTGCTCCCCCCAGGTGAGGAGCAGGGGAAGGAGGAAGGTGCTTGGGCACCACAGGTGTGTTTTGGGCCTGGGCTGACACAGGGAGTTCAGGATGGCCGAGTTCCAGTCCCAGGCTTTGTGTTGACTCATGCCAGCAGGTGATGGGCTGTTCACTGCCCTGCTCTGCCTTATTTTCCAGGTGGGAGAAGTCACAAACACCACTGACCTGCATGAGTGATGTCAGTTAATTACTGATTAGCCCTTTCTGGAGTCTCAAAAGTTCTTTCCAAACTCTCAGCCCTTGCAGTACTTCTGTGAATGAGTGAGTTGAGCATGTGGATGTTTCGTAAAGTCCCCTGGGGTCCTCTAGAATGGCAGATGCTGTTGTAGGGAGAGCTGGGCCCCGGGACATGCTGCTGTGCTGGGAGTTGGCAGAACCAGAGAGTCCAGTTCTACCACTGGTTAATTGTAGGCATGTTGACGCTGGCCAGTGCCAATGGATGCAGGTTTGCTCTCTCTGCTAAGTGTGCTGCTGCTGGAAGCACAGGAAAGTCCTGCACGAGTGCGTGTGGCCCACAGGGGTCTGTGCCAGCAGCTGTGTGCTGTGGGGAGTTCCTTTCTCTTGGCCACCTCGGAAACCTCAGTACGTGCTTCTGTTCTGCAGCAATGTGTCCATAGCAATGTAAATCACTGTAATGCACTTCTAACTTTCCGTGCTGGTTAAATGGGAATTTAGCTCCTTGCTCCAGGAGATGCAAGGGATGAGGGTGGGCTGTCCTGACTGGGATGTTTCTCCTCAGGTCCGCACGCGGTCGGTGGGCGAGTGCGTGGAGTATTATTACATGTGGAAAAAATCAGAACGTTATGACTACTTCACTCAGCAGACTCGTCTAGGAAGGAAGAAGTACGTCCTCCACCCTGGAGCCACGTGCGTGGAATATTCTCACACTAAAATTAGTAATGTTAACCTCCCCGTGAAGATTCCTGCTGCAAAGCACCTCCGCTTAACAGACTGCGCTTTCTTCTCCAGAAGGTTTCTGGGGTGGGAGGATGGAGGGATGCACGGGGTGTTCTCAGAGCACAAGCACTCACTTGGTGTGGGGAGGGAAGATAAAAGAGCTCTGGACTTTCTCATCCTTTTCTGTGTGTCAAAAGTAGTTTTGTTCCAAGCACATCCACAAAAGGCTGGGGACAGGGATTCAGAGCTGACTTTGGTGAAAGAACTCTGCTTGATGAGGTTTTGGGAAGGGAGCTTTTTAAATTCAAAAATCCATTTATTTCTGGTGGTTTGGAACCTGAATTAATTTCCCTTTGAGGCAAATTCTTCCCTTTGAAATGTATGCTAATTACAGAAAGTACTTTTCAAAATACACCTTTTCAAAAAGGTTGAAACGGAAATCTCTTAATAGGTCAAAATGAAATATTGAAGCTGAATCAATTAAAAATATCAGATGAAGGCTTAGAATTTTTTTTTTTAAATTCTGATGCAAGACAGGAAAATACCTGAAATCTTAAATCTTCCCAGGGTGGAAAAGTATATTTCTCATCACTTGCTCTTTGCTGGCACACTGAGGACCCACCGCAGTCATTGCATGAAACTGGGTGTTCCCACCCAAACTGGGTGTTTGTTCATGGATTTATTTCCCTTTGGAACAGGCTGAAGCTCACAGAATTGGGGGCAAAGCTCTTTAGGAAGCTGGAGAGTTCATTTTGGTTTATCATGGGCTGGTCTTGGCCACGCTGTTACCTGAGATCACCTCCTCAGGGCTCTGAGAGCAGGGAGGGATGAACATTCATTCTCGTGATGTCTCTACAATCCTGCTTTATTTGTTGATGGGTTTTAATCCCAGTCACCCTTTTTCCTGCCTGCATCTCTCTGCTCAGCAGCTGGTGGCAAGGCTCTCTCTGTTTCCCCACAGGGATTTCACTGACAATGACCTGGATGCGGTTGAAGTGGAAAACACAAATCGTTCTCGGAGCTCCCCACCAATTCCCTCTGCAGCTGGCTGCCTGGATGCTCACTTTGGGCAGGATCAGATAGCAATTGAGAGCACAGGTAATTCCTTTTTGTCTCTCTGCCATGGGGTTTTGGTGTCAGCAGGAGTCTTGTTTGTCTCTGTACTCACCAGGGGTGACTGTAAAACAGTTGTGGGCTTGGAGGGGTGGCCTAGGTCATTCCCAAAACAAAAGGATCACCTGGGTGAGCTGCTTCCAAAGCTCTGAAACAAGCAGCTCCTCCAGAGGCTGGGTTAAGGCCCCAGAAGGGAGGTGCAAGCTGCTTTCACACAGAGCTGGCTGTGAGAAGGTCTCCAGGGAGCCCCACATGGGTTCATTCCCTCACTGTCCTCCTGCAGATGAAAGCTTTGTGTGGGCAGCTCCCAGGGGTTGTTGGCACGACGGGATAGGATTTAGGGTTTGGCTTATCTTGCAGTGTGTCTGTGAGGTTTCCTTTAATTTCCATAGAAACACTGATGGCCTCCCATCTGCTGTGGGCATCTTGCCTTCCCTCGGTGGGGGCTGATGGGGGAATCTTGGTTGCTGTAACAAAGAAACACTTGTGCCACCTAACAAACACCATCTTGGGCATTGTGGACTCACTTTGAATTTGACTTTCTTGTTCTTCTCTCTGTCCCCACCTGAGCAGAGCCCCTGAGCGTGGAGAGCACAGCCTGCAGCCTGGGCAGCATCAGTGAGTCAGGGCAGGGCTATGAGTGCAGCACCCCCTCGGAGACAAACTGCTCCTTTGACCCCTCAGAGGAGGCACCCTCGGGGGCTGTCCCTGTGCCCTGCCCACGTCACTCTGTCACCCCCTCCGAGCCCGAGCTCTTTGCTTTGCCACCCGCGGCACCAGGACTGGCAGAGAAGCAGGAAACGTTGCAGAACTCTGGTGAGACAATAACCATGGACTTCACTCTCCCTGCAGACATTAATGAGGGGTTGCCTTTAATTGCTGGAGCTGTGGATTTGGACAGAGACCCTGAGGCAGTGGTGGCCCCTGCTCAAGTGTCCTTATCGGTCACAGATTTCGGTCTCATCGGCATCGGAGATGTAAATACTTTCCTGACTGCTCACCAGGCTTGCCCAGCACCTGTGGCTCACTCAGAGCCTCTGTCACAGTGAAAGTCTCCAGTCACAAATTTGTCACAGACCCAGCAAGGACTTTGACCTGACTGAGTGAAATTCTGGAACTTCCACTGTCCTGTAGGGACAGTTTGGAGCTGTCGGTCGGAATCCGTCTTTCCATCCTCCTTGATCCAAGGCTACAGTGAAACCAAACACCTTTCTGCTCCAGTGTATCCTGACACAGTTGTGCAAAGTGGTGGCTGGCTTTCCTGAGTGGGGAGGTCCCTCACCCCCCTCCTGTGCTGGCCATGTGTCACCCTGGGTGATGCCAGTCTGCTCAGACAGTCCCTGCCTCGGGATGGGGACGTGTCCCTTGGCCCCAGCGGGACAGTCTGAGGTGCTTTGAGAAGAGAGATGTGTCACCATCATGGTGAGGGTGCAGGCTGGGGGTCTGAGAGCCTGGGAGGGCTGCAGGGCAGTTTCCTGCAGAGATGGGCACGGTGATGCCAAGGGAGGCTGATCCTTCCTCCATGGGCAGCGTGCTGCAGTAGGAGCCACTCACCCTGTCCTCCTCCCAGCAGCCATGGACAGGACAGACACACAGCTGCTGATGGATGGAAACACTGCTGTGAGCAGTGAGCAAGGGGGTCATGCTGCTGACAAGTGCTTTGGATATGCTGGAGGTGGGTAAATGATCTAGGACATCTCCCATCACCTGTGCACAGCCCCTGGGACCACAGCAGGCTCAGGGAAGGGGTGGCCTGGCTGGCAGTGTCACCTTGAGTCCTGCCTGGGACACTATCCCAGGCTTTAGAGTGGAATGGGACAAGCTGGGCTTTAAGGACCATGACAGCAGCTGGGCTCTCATGCCAGGAGCTCTGGCAGCAGCCACGTGTTGACTCTCCACCAAATGCAGGTGGGACATGGCCTGGCCCAGCCCTTGGGTAGAAATATCAGGTTTTGGAAGGGGATGGCAGCACCCACGTGTTCTGACTCTCCAGCAGCTGCAGTGGGACATGGTCTGGCCAGTCTTTGGGCAGAAATGTCAGGTTTTGGAAGGTGATGCTGTGTGTGCAGCAGCGTCGTGTGCGCTCAATTCCTTCTCACCTCCCTGTGCAGTGCTGGGCCAGGGAGAATTTCTGTGGGGAGGAACAGGAGGTTCTGGACTCAAAATGATGCTGGCCAAGAGCTGTGCTGCTGCTGCTGGCAGGGGATGACCTGATCTTGTCTGGGCTGAAGGGCCAGAGGGTGGAATGCAGGTGACAACATCTGTAACTTCCCCGTTTGTTCCAACAGTTTGTCAGCAGAGGGAGGAGGTTGCTCAGCTCCCAGGGTGTCTGGGATGTGGGTGCTAGCACAGTCCCACAGCATCCCTGTGCCACAAAACAGGCTGTGCTGAGAGGAAAGTGTGTCTTCTCTGCCATGGAAGGTGCCAGGTGCTGTGCAGAGCCACAGGAGCCTGTCCTTGGCTGTGCTGGAGTCCAAAGCTGCTTCAGTTTGCAGGTGTGGGGTTGGCCATGGCTCAGTTGTTCCCATTCCCCTTTTCCCATGCAGGGAATTCTCTGCACTCACCTGCTGGGCAAAGCTCCCACAAGAGCTGTGTTTCCTCCAGCTGTGCTCTGCAGCTGGGAAGGAGCTTGGGTTGAGTGTTTTGGTGGATTTGGGGCTGTGATTGTGCACTTGGCTCTGCTGCAGTGCATTTGGCAGGTACCTAAACCCAGGAGGCTGCACCCTCCTTTACCTGGCTCTGGGAAGTTGTGCCCAGCCCTGCAGCAGGAGCAGGGAGACAGCATCAAAAGCCCCATGGGATGTCAGGATTGGAGCTTGTCTCACCTCCTAAGGCCCAGATGTGGTTTGTGTGCTTTGGCAGGGGTTTGCTTTGGTGCCCAGCTCTGTGCTGAGCCCCAGGCATGGCGTTGGCAGCCAGAGGTGCTGAGCAGGGGCCTCCCCCTCTCCTCTGCTGGGAACAGAGAGCAAACACGAGTGCCTGCTCCACAGTGGAACTGCCCAGGCTGTGATTCCCCTTTCCTGGGGGTGACAGGAGGCTCCTTGGCTGGAGGGAGAAGAGGAGGCAGGGTGAGAGCTCAGGCAGCCCTCCCACGGAGGGCCAGGCCTTGGCATCTCCTCCATAGGCTGAGAACATTCTTACTTTTCCTGAAACCATTTTTTCTTTTGGTTTATTTCAAGCCCTAGTGAAAGGAGAGGGGAGCTGGCTGAGGCAGAAATCTCTCGATGTCCTTCAGTGTTGTTTACAGATTTGCATGGGGTCTTTCAACATGAGTGCAGCGCTTTTTCCACATAACTTTGAGGGAGAGGGGTGAGAAAGGCTGGGACAGGGAGGGGGTTTGGTTCTGGTTGGTTTTTTTTGGTTTTTTTTTTTTGGTTGGGGTTTTCTTTTCTCCTTCTTACAAAGCACATTCACTTTGAGCCGCTCCCAATGCTGGACTCTTTTCTCCCTTGCCCCCCAGCCCTACACTGTGAAGTGACACTGCCTTGAAGACCCCTCGCCGTTATTTATTTAATTAAAAACCTAATTTGAAAGTGAGCCAGAAGTCTGTCTTCTTTTTAGAGGCCAAGATGCAACAGTCCAGTGTATATTGATGGTGAAACAAGAGCAGGGGTCCCTGCCTCTGCTGTCTGATCCTCTCCTGCCCTCCACAATTGCTCTCCTCCAGGCAGAGCAGGATTCCCCGTGCCAGGGATGCCATCCCAGCCTTGGAGGAGGCCCAAAGTTTTCCCTCCCTGTGCTGGAGCTGGAGGGAGCTGTTTGTTCCTCTCACAGGTGCCCCAAATGCTGGTGCCAGGTCTGGGGTGTTGAAATGCAGGGGTGCCTCCAAACTTGAACCAGAACAAGCTCCTAGAGGCAAGTGGAGTGATCTGCTGCAACTGCGTTGTGTTTTCCTACCTCAGTCCCTCTGTTCCATCACAGACTCCTTAAATTCTCTTCTCTTGCTTCTGCCTGTCCTGAGGCTGCCCTGAGGGCTCCAGCTCTGCCCAGGTACGAGGTGGGTACGAGGGTGGGCACAGCCCAGCGCAGGAGGGACAGGAGCGGGTTCCTCCCTTTTTTCAGGCCCCGATGAGCAGTGGGAACCGCGGGTTGGAGTTCGGCTGGGACCGTGGTCCCTCCTTGGCATCCTTGGACACCAAACGCTGGTTTCAGCCCTGTGTGACCCGAGGTGGTGAGAGCAGCAGGACCGGATCCCCCGGGCTCTAAAGACCACCGGGACAGGGTCCTGGCCGGATTCCGCAGTTCCCCAGGGCCCGGGCTGCATTCCGCAGTTCCGAGCCCGGGTTCGGGCTGGATTCTGCAGCCCCCCAGGCTCCGGGGCTGGGTTAGGGCTGGATTCCGAAGCCCTCCGGGATCCGGGGCAGATCCGGGCCGGGCTCCGCCGCCCCCGGGCCCGGCTGCAGCGGCGGCGCTCGGACAGCAGAGGGCGACACCGCGCCACGCCCGGGCCCGCCCGCGCCCCCCGGGACCCGCCCGGAGCCACCGGAGCCGGCCCGGCCCCGCGACACCCCTGGGACCGGCCCGGGCCCCGCTCCGCCCGTGACACCCCCGGGCTGGGCCGGTCCCGCAGCCCCGTGGGGTAAAACCGTGCGGGGCCGTGCGGAGCTGGCCCTGCTCCGTGCCGTGTCCTCCGAGCCCCGCGCTGTCACATCTGTGTCCCCACGGTGGCCCGGCCCCGAGCGTCTTAATCTTCACATCCTCGACACAGCCTGGGCACCCCCCCCAGCTCTCCTTCCTCGGGGCTCTCAGTTGTTTGCTCGGGGTCTGCAGGCAGCGTGTGTGGGGCAAATCCTGCCCCAGCAGTGTGCCAGGAACCCCGCGGCACCGGGGCACATCAGGGCAGGGGAAAGCTGTGACAGAACGGCTCCGTGGTTCTGTTCCCTCCCCTGGAACTCGAGAGTATTTCCAGCTCTCTCGGCTTCCCACAAACAGCCTTGACATTCTGCGCAGGCCGCTCAGCCGCGCTTCAATCACCCGCATTATCAGCCATGGGTGGTTTCTGTGTTATTTGTTTCCTTCCCGACATCCGGCCTGGAGCAAACAGCCGGGATGCGGCAGTCCCTGCGCCCAGCGGGGAATTGCTGCGCTCCAGCCTTTGCTCCTGTCCCCGTTCTGGGTTTCAGCATGTCCCCAAACACAACGGGAAGCACCGGGAGCCCCCAGGATGGCTCAGGAAATACAGCCAAATATCTCAGCGGCTGAATCAGCTCGCCCTGTGTGCTCACCCCGGTGTTTGTTGCATCCACAGGCTCCTGGACATCCCTGCTTTCCCTCTGAACCCATCTCGGACCGAGCCAAGCCGCTTCGTCCAAGACTGTCCCATCTGTACAAATCCCCGCCAGCGCACCCAGCGCATTTCAGGGGCAGAATTTTCCTTTTTGCCCCTTTTTTTCTCCTCGGGACATAGCCCCGAGGCGGATGGGACTCGGGCAGATCCCGAAGCGGCCTCGGTCTCTTTCTTCTCCCTCTTCCCCTCTGTAGGGAGCCCGGCCAGGCGGGGTGGGCACCGGGGGGCTCCGGAGGGCCGAGCACCGGAACGGGGACGGAGGAACCGGCGGAGAGCGAGCGGGGTTCGGCTCCAGAGGGGTCCCTGCCCCACCGAGCCCCACACCTGCCCCGGGCCCGCCGCTGCCGCCCCGCCCCTGGGCGGGGGCACCGGGCCCCGCCCCGCCCCGCCCCGCCCGGACTTTACCTCCCGGCCGGGCCCGCGCCGTTCCGGGCCATGTGAGGCGCGGGGCCGGGCCGCGGGGCCGCAGCGGCTGCGGGATGGAGCGCAGGAAGGTCTTCGTGGCGCTCGACGTGCTGTGCCTGGCGGTCGGTGAGGGCTCCGTGCCGGCGCTCTGCCCGCCGCGGGCGGCTCCGGAGCGGCTCCGGTGGGGCTGGGCTGGGGCCAGGTCTGCCGGGGGTACCGGGGCTCGGCGATCCCGCCGCGCTCTGCCCGGTGTCCGCCACCTGCCCGGCGGGGTCCGGAGCTCTCGGCCTCCACCGGGACCCACCGGCGGTGCTGGCGCCTCCCGCCCTACCCCAACCGGGACCCTCCCGGTTCTCGGGGCCGTTCCCTTTTCCGGGAACGGTCCCAAAGGAGGGTGGGAGCCCGGTGTGTCGCTGTCCGGGACGATCCCTCGGCTCGGGCGGTACCGGGACGGCTCCGCCGCCGCCCTGGCCGCCTGCCCGCCGCCGAGCGCGGCGCTCCGCGGGGCCGGTGGGTTCCGAGCGCCCCTTTAGGACCCCCTCTGCTTCCCCCAGTGCCGGTAAATGTTTCTAAAAGTGCCGTGCAAGGAAGTAACGAATTAAGACGGACTAAAAATAAAGGCCCGGCTCGGGATCGCGACTGGAGCTTCCCTGGCTGCGGGGCGGCGGCACAGGCCGGGTCCCGGTTTCCCCTCCCGTGGGCCGGCCGGTGCTTTATATTTTTAGGGGAGCTTTTTTTGGAGGATGAAATTATCCGGGAGGAAAATTGGTGTCTAATTTGAGCTGAAAATGGACGTCTGAGGTGTGCGGGGAGGGAGGAGGGACTGGGACCGGTTCCGTGCCCCCGGCGGGGGTGGCGGGGTAGCCCCCGGTGCTTCATTCCCCGCGATCCCTCCCGTTCGCTCGGTGGGAGCGGGGACGGGCGGGGACAAAGGTGCGGGCTCCCGGGAGACGGAGGAACAAGGGGAGGCGGAAACCACCGGGAAAGGCGGAACTGGGAGAGGAGCCCGGCCTAAGGTGGCCTCCGGGGAGGGGGGGGCGCTTCCCTGGGGAGCGTCCTGGGCTCGTCCTTGGCTGTCCCTGAGCAGGGATGGGGCAGGGGCTGGCACGACTGATATGCCACACAGAGACCCCAAAACCCCTCTGGATCTCGGGGACAGTCCATCGTGGGTGAGCTCACAGGGGGTAGTTCTATCCTGGCTGAGGCTCCAACGTGCTGGGTGGAAAATCCTCCTTGTCCAGGCTGACCCAGCCAGCACAGCCTCTCTGCAGAGCCCGCAGGAGCTGGGGGAGAGGAGAGGCTGACAGGAGGATGAGGGGAGCAAGCCAAGTGCAGTGAAGTCCTGTTGTGCCTGGGTTGGGTCACGTTCAGCATCCCCCAGTGCTGCCTCTCCTGGAGCTGCTGTGGGACCATCTGGGGGCCCTTCCCTGCCATAAAACACGTTTACAAGACGCCTGTGCTCGTTAATTTTATCAGCTCTGTCTCCCTAGGCTGGGCAGTGTGAGGAGAGGGCACAGGCTCGGTTCTTGCCCCTGCTGTGCCTGGGGAGGAGCAGGGCAGCCCTGGGGGCTCCGTGGGTGCCCGTTTGTGGCTGTCCCCTGTGGTATCTGGGTGCTGCAGGCATCTGGGAGCTCTGATAGGGCCCTATCGCTCTCAGGGCAGTGCGCTGGTGGGTTCAGGTCCTGCTGCCCTGGGTACAGGTGGCTCAGGAATTCATTCTTTGGGGGGATCCCTCCCTGGCATCGAGTAGCAGAGACTTAGGGGTGAGAGATGTGTGCTGGCTGCTGTCCCCAGCCCTCACCTCTGTGTGCCTTGCAGCGTCTCTGCCCTTCATCATCCTCACCCTGGTGAACTCCCCCTACAAGAGAGGCTTCTACTGCAACGATGACTCCATCCGCTACCCCTACAAGGCTGACACCATCACCCACGGCCTCATGGCCGGGGTCACCATCAGCTGCACTGTCATCATTGTAAGGACTGCCACCCCTTCCCTCCAGGACAGGGTCAGGTTGTATCTGGGAGCTCAGCAGAGCCTCCTCCAGAGCTCTGGATGGGCAGCAACACCCTCAGCTTGAGCCCTGCTGTGGTTTGGAGTGGGGAGAGACACATCCCATGGGATGGAGAGAGGGTCTGTGGGCTCCTGTGCAGGTGGATGCCAGGGGGGATGCTCTGGCTCTGTGGCAGAGCATCCCCCCTGGCATCCATCCTGCACCCCTGGGGAGCTGCTCAGAGCCCCCAGTCCTCACCTCTGCACCCCTGGGAGCTGCTCATTGTGACCGTGTTCACAGGGGTCTTAGGATGAGGGAAGAGATTAGGATCTTTATGTTTTAGAAGGTTTGATTTAGTATTTTATGGTATATATTACATTAAAACTATACTAAAAGAATAGAAGAAAGGATTTCATCAGAAGGCTAGCTAAGAATAGAAAAAGAAAGAAGAAGAATCATAACAAAGGCTTGTGGCTCAGACAGAGTCCAAGCCAGCTCACTGTGATTGGCCATAAATTAAAAACAACCAATAGGCTAATCAAAGATCCACCTGTTGCATTCCACAGCAGCAGATAATAATTGTTTACATTTTGTTTCTGAGGCTTCTCAGGAGTAAAAATCCTAAGGAAAGGATTTTTCATAAAACATGTCTGTGACAGCTCACAGCCCCCAGCCCTCACCTGTCCCCCTGCTCTCTGCAGATCTCATCAGGGGAGGCATACCTGGTCTACACCGAGCGTCTCTACTCCAAATCAGAGTACAACAATTACCTGGCTGCCCTCTACAAGGTGGTGGGCACCTTTCTCTTCGGGGGAGCCATCAGCCAGTCCCTGACTGACCTGGCCAAGTACATGATCGGCCGTCTGAGGCCAAACTTCCTGGCTGTGTGCAACCCTGACTGGTCCAAGGTGAACTGCTCCATCTATGTGCAGCTGGAGAATGTGTGCCAGGGAGAGAGCAGGAATGTCACCGAGTCCAGGTGAGCCATGGTGACACAGGATGGGTCTCTGCCACCTGCTCACAGTGGCAGCCCCAGGGCAGGGGTCTTGTGGGGACGAGCTGGGGGCTCGCTTGTGGTGGGGCTCACAGGATGAGGGAAGAGATGAGAATGTTGACTCCATGTTTCAGAAGGCTTGATTTTTATTTTATCTATTTTATTGTTTATTTTGATTTTGATTATTTCATTATATATATTATATTAAAACTATACTAAAACTGTATTATATATATAATTAAATATATACATATAATATATACATATATGTATATATTATATATAATATATCATATATATTATATATACATATATAATAATATATGCTCTATATAATATAATATATAGTATATAATATACACTATATTATATTAAAACTATACTAAAAGAATAGAAGAAAGGATTTCATCAGAAGGCTAGCTAAGAATAGAATAGGAAAGAATGATAACAAAGGCTTGTGACTGATTGAGACAGTCTGGACAGCTGGACTGTGATTAGCCATTAATTAGAAACAACCACATGAGACCAATCACAGATTTACCTGTTGCATTCTACAACAGCAGATAATCAATGTTTACATTTTGTTCCTGAAGCTTCTCAGCTTCTCAGGAGAAAAAATCCTAAAGAAAGGATTTTTCAGCAGATATCGTGGCTGCACTCACTCATGGCCTGACCCATCCCTTTTTGCCCCACAGATTGTCCTTCTACTCAGGACACTCCTCGTTTGGGATGTACTGCATGATGTTCCTGGCGGTGAGTGCTGTGCCATGGAGCCCCCACATCTCCCAAACCCCAAACCCCCATCCCTGGGTGGCTGCTGACCCTGCCCTGGGTGAATCCTCCCTTCTCTGCCCCCCAGCTGTACGTGCAGGCCCGCCTGGTGGGGAAATGGGCCCGGCTGCTTCGTCCCACCATCCAGTTCCTCCTCATCGCCTTCGCCATCTACGTGGGCTACACGCGGGTGTCCGACTACAAACACCACTGGAGCGACGTGCTGGTGGGGCTGCTGCAGGGGGCTCTCATTGCCGTCCTCATTGTGAGTGTCCCTCTGCAGCTCCTGTCCCTCCTGCCTCTGGGAGCCCCTCAGGAACCCCAGCAGACAGCAGGGGACACTCCCTTGTGCCCTGAGGGCAGCCAGGCTGGTCACCTTTGCAGCAGAAGAGACACCAGGAGAGGATAAAAGGGCTGACTCTTAGCAGGGGTTAATCCAAATTGGGAGCTCCCACACCTCAGGGGGCTCCTGCTGAGCCTCCAGAGAGGTGCCAAGGTTGCATTTAAAAGGAGATGGGGACATAAATTAGATAACATTTGCTGACCAATAAGATAAATTAAGGTATGGATACTGGGAAATGGACATTTAGGGCAGTGTATGGGGTAACACTTGAGGGGCTGACCCCTGGCCTCTGGCTGATCACTCAATGACCTGGAGGAAAGTTCTAGATGGAGGGGATGGGATGGTGAGTGACTGACAGAGAGCCAGGGTGGGGATTTGGGGGTGATCTCAGCAAAGGAAAGGGATCACACAGGTAGAGGGAGGGGGAACAATCTGCGGTAAACCATTTGGGAAAAATACGGGGATACAAAACCAAAACTATCACTAAGTGTAAAAACCCACTACAACAAGCTCATAAGCTCCTGCCTGGCCTGACCAAGTGTCCCCAAACCATTTTTTTCAGGTTCACTACGTCTCTGACTTCTTCAAGCAGCGTCCGCCCCGGCAGTGCGAGGAGAAGGACCCGGAGCGCAAACCCAGCCTGCCCCTGACCCTGACTGACCCTGACCACAATCACTACAGCTACAGGGGAGCCCCGTGAGCCAGCCCTGCCCTTTGCCATGCTCCTGGCTCTGGGCACAGCTGGCTCTGGGCACAGCTGGCTCTGCCTTCACCACTGGCCCCACGGCTCCGGTGCCTCTGGCTGACACTGGCACGGGTGGGACAGCCCTGCCTGCTCCCACGTGCCCATAGTGATGCCAGCACCCTGCCCATGGGGAGGGGATGTCCTCCCTCCCTGTGCACCTGAGTCACACCCCAAGGCTGCTGTCCCAGCCCTCTGTGAGGAGGGAGGGAGGGGAGGGTGGCACGTGGGAGTGGATTTTGGATTTACTGGGCTGGCAAAGCGCAAGAGCAAACTCCTGGGGTGGGAAGGCTGAGCCTGCCTGGGCCCAGTGTGTGTTGTCCCTGTCAAATGATCCAGCCGTACACAAGTACAAATCCTCACAGGCACAGGGGGAGCAGGAGGGCTAGCTGTAGTGTTTTGGAGAGGATTAAAGCAATCCAGAGCTCCTCTCTGCTCCATTGATTACCTTTAAGAGCAGCCCTGCCCGCCAGCAGCTGCTGTGAGCAGAGGGTGCCTGGGCAGGCTCTTCCCTGGCTGTGCCCAATTCTGCAGTGCTGGGAGCCAGAGCTGTTTGCCCCCTGCCTGCTTCACGCCTGGCTTGGGCAAGGAGCTGCTGCTCCAGCCTTTGTCCCTCCTGCAGCTTCAGCTGATGCTTTAGGGTGTGTGGCGGGGCTAGGGGAGACATTTTCTGTGGTAAAGGAAAATAAAAACGGGGATGTGGAGCTGTCCAAATGTCCTGGGAAAGCGGGGGCAATGGGTACAGAGCAGTCCCCTCACTGACACGTGGCTGCCTCCAGCACTGCAGTGCTGTGGGTCTCTTTTTAAAGTACATGCATTTTCATTATGATGTTGTTTTTAAATTAGATCATCCTTAAAGAATGTCTGTGTCAGGCCTGTTCTCTTTTTTTTTTCATGGATGCTCCTGGCCTTGGAATGGATGGGTTTAAGTGTTTGGGGTTTTTATTTCCTAGAGAAAGGTGTCTGAAGCCCCTCAGCTCTAGGTGGGTGTGATGGTGTTCACGGGGTTCTTGGATGAGGGAGAGATGAGGATCTGACTGCATGTTTCAGAAGGTTGATTTATTATTTTATCATATATATTACATTAAAACTATACTAAAAGAATAGAAGAAAGGATTTCATCAGAAGGCTGGCTAAGAATAGAATAGGAAAGAATGATAACAAAGGTTTGGGGCTCGGGCTCTCTGTCCAAGCCAGCTCACTGTGATTGGCCATTAATTAGAAACAATAATCACAGATCCACCTGTTGCATTCCACAGCAGCAGATAATCATTGTTTACATTTTGTTCCTGAGGCTTCTCAGCTTCTCAGGAGGCAAAATCCTAAGGAAAGGATTTTCCATGAAAGATGTCTGTGACAGGAGGGAGCTCCCAGGGCTGATAAACCACTCTCCCAGTTGGGCTGGACCTCGAGCCAGGTGCTCCTTCCTTGTGAGATGTCACATTCACCATTCACAGGGGTTGTGCCGGAGCTGAAGAAGAGCTGTGGAAATCATGGGGGTCCAAGAGCCCATCCCAGCCAGCTCCATCCTGGTGCTGTGTCTCTGCTTCAGCTCGTGCAACTAAGAACGAGTCTGGACTCTTCACTTTTCGGTCTTGAGGTTGTTTATTAATTCTTATCTATAAAATTTTCTTTCTGCTCAACAGGGCAGCCACAGGCACTCTCAGTGTTGTCCTTTTATACTACAAACTACATATAACATATTCACACTTAATTCCCAATACCTATCACCTATGTTAGACAGTGCACTTCTACTCTAAACCAGTCCCAAAGTGCCAACATCACTGCAGAAAATGGAGAGCAAGAAGAAGAAGAAGAAAGGCTGAACATGCCCAAGTTCCTCCATCTTGTCCCCATAACCCCCATACCAAAAATCCTAAAATCTACGTTTTCACTCTGTGATCATTTTATTAATATAGTATTTAAACTTCTGTTACTTTCAGGTCCTCATACAAAGCTGGTAACTTGCTCCAGGGGTCAAAATCAAATCCCCAGGTGTTTTGGGCTGCATGCCAGGGTCTCTGAGCCCCCCAGCAGGGTTCTGGGCACCCAGAGGGATGCACTGAGCTCTGACAGTGCTGCCCTGATCCAGGAGCCTCCTGCACTCCCCAGCCCTGCGAGGGAGGAGGGAAGGGAAAGCAGGGAGAGGCTCTTGGAAAAAGTGACGCTGTGTGTGCCTGCAGCTCCTTGGCTGGGGGAGGCAGGGAGGGATTTGGGAGCTTGGAGCAGCTGCCCTGTGTCCCTCTGCTGCCCAGGGGCTGGGGACAGGTGACAGGGCCAGCCTGGGGGGCACAGGGAAGGAATGAAGGACAGAGAGGCAGCACCTGGAAGCCTGAGGGTGCCCCAAGCCCTTTGGGGTGGGATGGGCAGTGCCAGGGTCAGCTCTTGCCCATGCTGAGTGCAGCTCTGTCCTGCTGGGATCAGAGGGAGCCCCGGGCTGGCTGCGTGCTGTTGCTGTGCTTGTGCAGTGTGGGTGACTCCAGTCTAGACAAGCCCTGATCAAAAACAACCTCCCTGCGTGCAGGGAACTCCCTTTCCCTGACGCTGCTTCTCTGTTTTCCTCCAGAGCTTTCTTCCCACCACCACCACCACTTCCCAGGGTCCTTCCCCCATCCCAGCCCTCCAGGCTGGTTCTTTAACGTCTGTTGGTGTGAAACAAAGCTGGAGGAAGTGCCAGGGTTTGCAAACAAAGCCCTGCAGAGCCTCAGCAGCTCCTGGAGGCACAGCCCAGGTTTGGGAGCTGCCTGCTTGATTTTTTCCTTGGATTTGTTGTGGTGCCCAGCAACTGCCCCAGTTCCTGGCACTGCCCCGACAGCTCCCGTGCCCAGCCAGGAGCGTGCCTGCTCCCTTCGCTGCAGATCTGATTGCGCCCCTTGGATGCAGCTCTGGAAAAACCAGCCAGGCCACAATGCTGCAGTGTGTGGTGCTCCCAAGGGCAGGGCTGGCTCTGCATCCCCAGCTCGCAGCTGTGCCCTGCTCGGGGATGGGCTGAGACCTGACCAAACTCGTGGCATGCCAAGCCACATGTGAGAGCTGCAGGAGCTCCCAAACCCTGTCCAGGCACAGCTGCCTGCTCCAGGTGTGTGTGACGGTGTTCACAGGGGTGGGAGAAGAGATGAGGGTCTGACTCTATATTTCAGAAGGCTTGATTTACTATTTTATGATATATATTAAAACTATACTAAAAGAATAGAGGAAAGGATTTCATCAGAAGGCTAGCAAGGAATAGAAAGGAATGGAATGGAAATAAGAAGTTGTGACTGACCAGAGAGTCCGAGACAGCTGAACTAGGGAAAAGGGAAAAGGAATCTTCCTCACTCAGGGTCACCACTTGTAGCAGTGTTCACAGGGGTCCCAGGATCAGGGAGGAGATGAGGATCTGACTCCATGTTTCAGAAGGCTTGATTTATTATTTTATGATATATATTATATTAAAACTATACTAAAAGAATAGAAGAAAGGATTTCATCCAAAGGCCAGCTAAGAATAGAATAGGAAAGAATGATAACAAAGGTTTGTCTCTCGGGCTCTCTGTCCAAGCCAGCTGACTGTGATTGGCCATTAATTAGAAACAACCACATGAGACCAATCACAGACCCACCTGTTGCATCCACAGCAGCAGATAACCATTGTTTACATTTTGTTCCTGAGGCTTCTCAGCTTCTCAGGAGGAAAAATCCTAAGGAAAGGATTTTCCATAAAAGATGCCTGCTCCGGGTGTGCTCCCTGGCACACCTCTGCAGGGACAGGGGTGCTGGCAAGGAGCCTGTGCTGGCTCCTCAGCCCCAGAGCTCCTGGGGAAGGCAGAGCAGGTCCCTGGTGAAATTTTGGATCCATCCTAGACCTGCTCAGTGCTGCTGCACTTCCAGCTGGACCCTGGAGGGTCTGAGTTCCTGGAGAGGCTGGGTTGGGCTCCTGAGGAGCTGAGGGGAAGGGAAGCAGAGTCCAGGGCTGGGATGAGCCCTGAGTGCCTGTTTCCTGGTTCAAGGCTCCAGTTTGTACCTCGCTGGATTGGTCAGAGTTGTTAAGAGCTCTGTCCATCCTGTTTGGCGAGTCCCAGGAAGCCCCTCTGGTGTTCGGGGTGAGCCCTGGGCAATGTGCTGAGCGTCCACCCTGCTCGGGGAGTGACTCAGGAGCTGGGGATGCAGCTGGGAAGGAATCCCTGCTTGTGCTGGGGCAGATCTTGCCGCGGGCTGAAGGCACGGCAGGGACCCGATGAGAGCCGTCCCTGTTCCCCGGCAGCGTCAGCAGCTCCACACGCACACCCAGCGCTCTGCCAACGCGCCTCCCTTCCAAAACAAGCCGCTTCTGGCAGCACAAAGCCGGGATCTGGCTCGCAGCCCTGCTCTAGAGGGGGCCTGGAGCTGCCTCCCCCAACCTGCGCCTCCTGGCTGCTTCCCACCGTGCCACGCAGCATCCTCAGCATCCTCCCTCCTTCCCTCCCTCCCTCCCTTCTCCCTGGCACACGAGTCCCTCCTCGCTTTTCTGGCTCCTTTCCGAGGCTGAGAGAGGCGGGCGAAGGGGCTGAGCCGCTCTGTGCCTGCAGCAGCCTCCAGGAGCGGGCAGCGGCGCTGCCAGGAAGGATGTTACTCATCCCCCAAACATCCCCCAAACATCCCCTGCCCTGGCCGGCGGCCACGGGCGATGCTGCGGCCACATGAGCCTGAGGTGGCCCCGGCTCGGGGATGTGCTGGGGGACAGCGATGCCATCGCGGCCTCGGGGGCGATCTGGCAGCCCCTTTTCCCTCGGGGGATGTGGGGGGTACCGGACCAGGACGGGCGGGGGTGGCAGCGCTGGCCCGCGGGGGTTTGGGGAACATCAGGGATGGAAGAACCCGGGCTGGGGTCTCCGAGCGGCCACCGGCCAGGAACGGGCACGGTCCCGTCCCGCCGGGGCGGCAGGGGGCAGCAGGAGCCCGGCGGAGCGGCCAGCGGAGCCCCGGTGACCCGGGCAGAGGAACCCTCGGTACCCCCGGTAGAAGAAGGCCCCGGTGCCCCGGCTGGAGGAGCTCCCGGTGTCTTGGTGCCCCGGTCCCGACAGAAGAAGCCCCCGGTGCCATAGGAGCTCCGGTGCTCCGGCTGGAGGAGCCCCCGGTGCCCCGGTTGGAGGAACCCTCGATGCCTCTGCCGGAGAAACCCCCGGTGCCCCGGTACCGGAGGAGCCCCCGGTGCCGCCCGCGCTGCCCGGCCCGGCCCGTCCTGCCCGGACACTGCGCGGAGCCAGCTGCTCCTCCAGCCTCTCTTCCTCTCTTCCTCTCCTCCTCCTCCCCCTCTCCTTTAATCGCCGTTTCCGCCGAACTGCGCCGGTTCCGCGGATTCCTTTGATCTCGCTGAGGGAAGAAGGGAGCGATAGAAGAAATTAAATCTGCGCAGGAGGAGGAAAGGGGAGAGGAAAGCACTCTCGGGGGAGGCTGTTCAATGCCGCCTCCTTCTCACCAGAGCAAGAAAGAACCGTGCCCGGCCCGTGCCTGGCCCGGGTCACCTGTGGGGATGCCCCTGGGCAGGGCAGGGCTTGGGTTGGCACCGCTGGCATGCGGGGAGCTGGCAGGCGAGCCCGGGGAAGCAGCCAGAGGCTACGAGCAGCAGTTTTGTCGTGTTCCCTTTGCCAGGGGCGCTCAGAGCTGCCAGGGACGCCTCGCTTGGCTGCCGAGCCCCGGCCCTGCGGGGTCCTGGCTCGTCCCAGCGGCCCTGGGGCAGCGCTGAGGGCTGAGGGGAGGCTCTGAGTCCCTTAATGATGAGCTTTTGTCATGGCGTTTCTACCGAACCGGGCTGCCGGTGGCTCCGGTGATGGCGGGGATTGCTCCGGTGCCACCGGGAGCTGCTGCCTGTGCTGGGAGCCAGGTGGTGCCAAATCTGAGCCTCTCCCCATCCCTGTGCCTGTGCTGGGATGCACAGCCCTGCTGATGGATGGCACTGCCAGGGATAGGACGGGATGCAGGAGATGCTGGTGAGGAAGTGACAGGATTTTCCTCATCAGTGCTGGAATGGTGTTTCCCCACTCCTGCCAACATCGGGATGGCCCAGCCTGTCCTAATCCCATATCCTGAGTGCCACAGGAGTGCCAAAGCTGGGCACACACCGTGCTGGGAGCCAGGTGGTGCCAAATCTGAGCCTCTCCCCATCCCTGTGCCTGTGCTGGGATGCAATGGGATGGAGGAGCTGCTGGTGAGGACAGTGACAGGATTTTCCTCATCAGTGCTGCAATAGTGTTTCCCCACCTCTGCCAACATCAGGACACCCCAGCCTGTCCCTAATCCCATATTCTGAGTGCCTGAGGCCTCCTCAGCTGCTGCAGGGGGCTGAACCTGGGCCAGAGGGATCAGCAGGATCCTGCCAGGGGCCTTGCTGGGGTCCCTGCTCTCCTCTGCCTTGGTCTCCCCACTCAGCCAGGCCCTCACGTGTGTCTCATCCCCATGCTGTAATGCTGTAATGCTCTCTCCTCTTTATTTTCACAGCAGGGCAGGGGGGACAGGATTCCCAGGCTTGGAGAGAGGTTTAGAACAGAGATGGTGCCTCAGTCCAGCTCTAAGCTGCTTTTTTAAAATATATTTTTTCTATTTTAATATTTTGCCTTAACATGACCTTGGCCAAATTATTTCCCCTCTGCTTGAGATTTATGGGCCTCTTCCAGAAATGATCTGTTCTGTCTACCAAAATAGACATCTTGTGCTGTTATTACATTTTAAAATATAATAAGGCTTGGGAGACTGCTCTTCTGCTGCTGCTGCTCTCCTCAGAGCACAAACCCCATAGGTTACAGGTGTTTGGCAGTGAGAACAGGGGCATCATCAGATCCAGAGTGGGGGATTCTCTCCCTGCCTGCTCTCAGAAAATCCCGGGGCTGCCAGGGAACAGATTGGGCAAAATGGGGCTAAACGAGCTGGGCTTCCTTGAGGGCAGTCCCTGATTCAGTAAAGGCAGCAGGACCTGGAGGAAGCTGGAAAATCCTGCACACTCCATCACACCCAGGACTGCTCGGGGCAGGCTCAGGGCGGCCCTTGCACGGTCCTGCTCTATCTCAGAGGGTTTGCTGAGGTTCTGATTGTTGTTGTTCTTCTCTTCCAGGGGCTGGAGGCGAGTTCCTGTCTCTGAGGAGGGGCTCTGCTGGCCACGGTCTGTGCTGTGAGGGGATGGAGCTGTGGGGAGCAGGAAAGCGCTGCTGGCCTCCTCCTGGATTAAGGTTAAACAGGGGGAGAGGCTCCTGGCAGCTGCTGCTCCTCCGATGTTGTATTTCCTGCTCGGTGTAAGCCTGGATTGACCCGCAGCAGCAGCAGCAGCAGCAGAAAATGTCCCGAGCAAGCACCGATCGCCCCGAAAGGAGTCAAAGCAGCAGAAAAACCACGAGGAAACCCAGAGCGGGTTGGGGAGCTCTGGGAGGAGGTGACAGTGCTGGGATGGGGACACGAGTGTCCCTTTCCCATTGCGGGTATCTGCCCATCCCAAAGAACACGGGGTGATGGCAGGGAGCCGGGGGCTGTCAGAGCCCAGGAACAGCCCTGGCTCTGAGCCTTTCCCAGAGCTCTGCCGGGCGCAGGGACGCTGCCGCTCGCTCCCGCCATCACCCGGTGCAGGGAATTCCCGGTGAGGCGGGCGGGACCTGCGGCCCGGGCAGGGCTGCGTGGGTGGCGTCGGGTTCCTTTATTTTCTTAATTAAAAATAAACAACAAAGAGGCGGGGGGGACGGACACGGAACGAGACACGACTGCTTCTTGTGTTTACCACCAAAAAGCTGCCCGGGACGGCGGGGACAGCGGCTCCGGTGCAGCCTCCCGGTTCCGTTTAGCGGGCAAAGCTGCAGTGCCGGAGTGCGGGGCTGGAGGGTCCGTGCAGTGCCGGGGATCCCGCGTGGGGCGCCGGGAATGGCCCGACCCCGGTCCCCTCCCGGTCCCTTCTCTGTCCCCTCCGGTCTCGCAAGGGTTAAACCGCGGCTCCGCCCCCTCGTTCTCCGCTCGGCCTCCTTTGATTGACACCCGCGCGCCGGCCGGGTTTGGGCTGACCAATGGGGAAGCAGCTCCTCGCGCCCCACGTGGGGGCGGCAGCGCTGGGCGCGCTCCCATTGGCTGGCGGCGGGGGCGCCTGCCCGCACGGGCCAGGCCCCACGTGGAGCTGGCGCTCGCGCCCGTTCATTGATCGCGCTCCGCAGAGCGGCGGCCGCGCGGGCGGGGCGGGGCGGGGCGGGGCGGGGCGGGGCGGGGGCTCGGCCCGGCTCGGCTGCGCTCGGCTGGACTCGGCTCTGCCCGGCCCGCCTCGGCTCGGTTCGGCTCTGCTCGGCTGGACTCGGCCCGGCCCGGCCCGCCCCGCCTCAGGGGTGCGCGCCTGGGGCCGGGGCCGGGTCTGGGACCCTCAGCGCGGTGAGTCCCGTCCTGTCCCGTCCTGTCCCGTGCTGTCCCGGTTCGGCTCAGTTCGGTTCGGCTCGGTGTCCGCCGGCCGCGGTCCGGCCGCGCTCGGGGCTGGGTGTGCGGCCAGGCCGGTGCCGCCCCGCGGCCGTACCTGCGGCGGGCGGCGCGGGGCCATTGTCTGCGCGGCGCGGGGGGCCGGGGCTGGGCGGCTCCGCCGAGCCCGGGGGGAGCCCCGGGGCCCTCGGTGCCCGCGGGAACGGGGAGGGCTGCGGGCGGGCGGTGACCCCCGGTTCTTCTGCAGGGCCTGATCCGGAGCTGGGAGCGGTGTCCCGGGCCTGTCCCGCGCCTGCGGCGGGGCCCGCGCGGCCGGAGGGTGCCGGGCCTGTCCGGTGCCGAGGATGTTCCCGCAGAACAGGCCCCCGGTGAGCCCCCGTTCCCTCTCAGCAGTGCCAGCCCGGCCCTGCACCCCCGAGCCCGGTGATGCTCGGTGCTGACCCACAGCCCGGTGCCGGTACCGGGGGTGATGCTCGGTGCCAGTGCCGGTACCGCCGGAGTCATGCTCGGTACCGCGGGTGATGCTCGGAGCGATGCCGGGGCTCTTCCCCAAGCCGGTCTGGGTTTGTGGGGTGCCCGGAGCGGGATTCACAGGGCTGTGATGGATGGTGGGACGGGTGGCACGCAGCTCGGCGTGTGGTGGTCTGTGCCGTGCCCGGTCTGTGCCATGCCCGGTGCCACCCGTGGTCATTAATCCCTTCTGGCTCCGTGTCACACCAGTGCTGGTGAAGCCCTTGGTGCCTGGTTGGGAGCAGTTTCCTCTCCCGTAACTCCTTGTGCACCCTCCTGCATGTGGGATGTGCCCTGGGGTGCAGGGATGCCCTGGGGATGTGCCAGCCTTGCTGGGCAGCAGCAGGAGGTGACCCTGGAGGTGCCATCTCTGCCCAGGCCCATCTCCAGGCACCCTCTGCTGCCTCAGGAGCCGCTGTTGCTGCCAGTGCCATCCCCAGCACCCCCCAGTCCCTCAAGCTGACTTACCCAGAGACCTTGGATCGCATCAAGGAGGAATTCCAGTTCCTGCAGAACCAATACCACAGGTGAGAAGCTGCCAGGGCTCACCTGTGTGAGCTGGGCACTTCAGTGGTGCTGGCTCCTCCTGGCACTGGGCAGCACCATCCAGGGTGGACTGGTCCCTCCAGAGCATGGCTGTGCCAAGCATCACCTTGGTAGCTTGAAATGACTCTGTTTGAGGGGGGAAATTCAACCTTTGCCTGCCAAAAGCCCCAGGAGGAGGTGCTGGCTTCCAGCAGCAGCTCCTGGGCTGAGCCAGAGCCATCTCTGGGACCTGGAGTCCCTCTGATCCCTGAGGCTGCCCAGCATCACCTCCCCATCCCCACACTCCAGGTTTAAATGCAGCTGAGCTTTGCAGCTCGCTCCATTTGGGAAGCAGATGCTGGGGAGGGGGTGAGGAGTCCGTGCAAATTGCTCCCTGATGCCCAGATCCCTTTGGTGTCCAGCTCCTCTTCATCAGCCCCTTCCTGCCCTCCTTCAGGTGGTTTTTCTTGCCTTGTGCTGGGATTTGGGATTGGGGCTGAGAGGAGGCTGAAGCACTGGGAGGGCTCCTGCTCTGTCCATCCTCTCACTTGGGAGGACCAAGGGGGGGTTGCTCCTTCTCCCTCTCTCTCTCCTCTTTATTTTCACAGCTTGAAGTTAGAATGTGAAAAGCTGGCAACAGAAAAAACAGAAATCCAGCGTCATTATGTCATGGTTAGTGAGCTCCACCTGAAAGGAGAAGGGTGGTGTGGGATCTCCTCTGAACCATCAAAGGACATGCAGGGATGCTTTGCCTTCCCTTTGCTTTTGGGTTGTGTGGCCAGGCCCTGAGATTTGGTTTTGTGGCTGTTCCTGTCTGGTTTTCCCCCAAAAAGATCCGTGGTGTTGGAGCGGGACATTCAGCTTGTGGTGGCAAATCTGCTCCTGTTTGGGTTGTCCCAATTTCTGGAGGAGTCCTGGAGGGGCTGTGTCCATCCTGTGGGCTGCAGAAGTGTGCCAGGGCCACCTCTGGTGTGCCAGGGCCACCTCTGGTGTGCCAGAGACCCCTCTGCTGTGCCAGAGCCACCTCTGCTCCTGGGAAAGGATCTAGGGACCCTGCTGTCCCCATGGCCTGGCCACACCACGCCTGTTTGTGGCCAGGCTGAGCTGCTGTGCCAGCAGCACAGAGGATTTTGTGCTTTGGGAGCTCCCCTGGCCTCCAGAGCTGAGCTGGTGCTGATTTCTCTCCCTCACAGTACTACGAGATGTCCTACGGCCTGAACATCGAGATGCACAAACAGGTGAGTGTGCCTGGGTTTGGAGCTCTCTCCACCTCCTTTTTCCAGCTCCCCAACCCCGTTTTGCCACCTGTGGTCCCCAGGGGAAGCTGCTCCCTGCTGCAGCCCAGGAAACTCAGTGTTTGTAGGGGATGTGTCCTTGTCCCTGTGCCATGGCCTTGGCTGCCTCCTGAGGTCCCCACACAGCTCTGTGCTCTGGTTTTGGGTTCAGGGTGCCCTGCCTGGGCTGTGGTGCCTCCTGAGGTCCCCACACAGCTCTGTGCTCTGGTTTTGGGTTCAGGGTGCCCTGCCTGGGCTGTGGTGCTGTTGTTGTGTCAGGCATGGAGGGGTGATGGAGGATTTGTGTTTGCATGGCCGCTCACACCGGTTGTGAGTGTTGTGAAGGAGATATTGGTTTATTCCTCAGGACAAGGGAGACTGCAGGGTCAGAACAGGCTGAGGGGCTCTGCATTAACACCTTTACAAGTGGCCCAGGAGCATTCTGAGGAGAAAGGAGGGTTTGTTTTGGGGCTGGGTGCAGGGTGGGCTCTCCGGGGGCTCGGCGCTGCGCATCCTCCCTCGCTGCTTCCCCTCCCTCTCTTCCTCAGCTCCCTCCCTCCCTCCCTTCCTCCCCTGAGCCGAGCTCCGGGTCACACCAGCTGCTCTGAGACAGAAGGTTTCTCCTCATCTATTTTTAAAGAGGCTGCGGAGGAGCCTGGCGAGGAGGCGCCGCCGCCTTCCTGCCCGCCCCGCGCCCGCCGACGCCAACTGTTGCACGGGAGGGCAGAGCTGGCCCTGTCCCCGTGCCAGGGCGGGATGTCAGCCACCCCTGCCAGCTCTGTGCCCGCTGGGAGGGTGTTCTGCCCGTCTGGGATGCCCTCCTTGCCCTGGCATCCCTGCTGGTGCTGTTCTTGTGAGGGCAGTTCTGGGGTCGGTTCTGTCCCTGGGACAGTTCTGGGGTTGGTTCTGTCTCTCTGTGGTCAATTCTGTCTCTCTGTGGTTGGTTCTGTCTCTGGGGCAGTTCTGGGGGTCTCTGGGATCGTTCTGGTGTCAGTTCTGTCCCTGGCACAGTTCTGGGGTCGGTTCTGTCCCTGGCACAGTTCTGGGGCTGGTTCTGTCCCTGGGACAGTTCTGGGGCTGGTTCTGTCTCTGGGACAGTTCTGGGGTTGGTTCTGTCTCTGGGACAGTTCTGGGGCAATTTCTCTCCCTGAGACCCTTCAGCCTTTGGTATCCTCTGGAGGCTGATAAGGGGCTCTGGGTTCAACCCCCTCCTCTCAGCCCTGTGCTGGCTCCGTGGTGTTTCCATCCTCCCCATCAGGATGGACAGGGAGCTCTTTGGGGCTTGGGGCAGCGTGCCCAGGGTCTGCCCGGCCCTGCAGAGCTGCGAGCTGCTCTCCTCTGGCTGCTGTTCCCTCCCGGCGCTCTCAGGCTGTGTTTGCTGCCAGCCCCAGGTGCCGCTGGCCGCCGGCCAGGGAGCTGTCGGCACTTTTAACAAGGGCCCTGAGTCTGCTCTGACAGCCAGCGGCCATTGTGTGAGAGCAGAACGGGAACGGCTCAGCGCTGCCCTGGGGGCTCTGTCCCTCCTCCCCTTGCCCCAAATCCTGCCCTGCTCACGGGCACAGGCGGGTCCTGCCTGCCCCAGAGCCCCCATGGCCACGGGCTGAGGCCGTGCTGTGGTTTGGCCTCTGTCCTTGCTATGCTCAGTGTCCCCAGGTGCTCATCAAGGGCCAAGTGTGGGGTTTTCTCTGGGGGAAATGGGGCTGAGGTTTGGGGATTTGGTCTGGGGTTTTTTGGGGAGAAATTGGGCTGGGGGCTGGCTGTGGTGTGGTCTCTGTCTTTGCTATGCTCAGTGTCCCCAGGTGCCAAACTGTGGGGTTTTCTCTGGCTTTGTATGGGGAAATGGGTCTGAGGTGTGGGGTTTTCTCTGGGGGAAATGGGGCTGAGGGCTGGCTGTAGTGTGGTGTCTGTCCCTGCTGTGCCCCCTGTCCCCAGGTGTTCATCACCAAGGAGCAGGATGTGGGGTTTTCTCTGGCTTTGTATGGGGGGAAATGGGGCTGAGACCTCATTGGGAAATGGGGCTGAGGTATGGGGTCTTTTTGGGGGGAAATGGGGTTGGGGGCTGGCTGTGCTGTGCCTCTGACCTTGCTGTGTCCCATGTCCACAGGTGCTCATCACCAAGGGCCAAGATGTGGGGTTTTGTTCTGGGTTTGTTTGGGGGGAAATGGGGCTGAGGCTCCATTGGGAAATGGGGCTTTGGTGTGGGGTTTTTTGGGGGTGAAATGGGGCTGAGGTTTGGGGATTTGGTCTGGGGTTTTTTGGGGAGAAATTGGGCTGGGGGCTGGCTGTGGTGTGGTCTCTGTCTTTGCTATGCTCAGTGTCCCCAGGTGCTCATCACCAAGGACCAAGATGTGGGGTTTTCTCTGGGTTTGTATGGGGGGAAATGGGACTGAGGCCCCATTGGGAAATGGGGCTGAGGTGTGGGGTTCTCTCTGGGGGAAATGGGGCTGAGGCCATGTTGTGCTGTGCCTCTGTCCCTGCTGTGCCCCCTGTCCCCTGGTGTTCATCACCAAGGGCCAGGTGTGGGGTTTTCTCTGGGTTTTTTTGGGGGAAAATGGGGCTGAGGTGTGGGGTTTTCTCTGGCTTTGTATGGGGGGAAATGGAGCTGAGACCCCATTGGGTAATGGGACTGAGGTGTAGGGTTTTGTTCTGGGTTTTTCTGGGGGGAAATGGGGTTGAGGCCATGTTGTGCTGTGCCTCTGTCCCTGCTGTGCCCCCTGTCCCCTGGTGTTCATCACCAAGGGCCAAGTCTGGGGTTTTCTCTGGGTTTGTGTGGGGAGAAATGGGACTGAGGCGTGGAGTTTTGCTCTGGGGGAAATGGGGGAAAATGGGGCTGAGATGTGAGGTTTTCTCTGGGTTTTTTGGGGGAAATGAAGCTGAGGCCATGCTGTGCTGTACCTCTGTCCTTGCTGTACCCCCTGTCCCCAGCTGCTCATCACCAAAGCCAGGATTTGGGGTTTTCTCTGGGGGAAATGGGGCTGGGGTCTGGCAGTGCTGCTGCAGCTCTGCAAGCAGCCCCAGCCTTGGCAGGAGAGGATCAAAACAAGAACGAGCAGGAGACGTTAATTTATATTTTTTTATTATTGTTGCTTTGTTTTTGGCGTGGAAAGGGGCCTGTATCTCTCTCTAAAAGCACCTCCCCGAATGTGCCTGGCCTTGGACTCGCTCACCGAGAGCCGGAGGGGAGGCGACGCCGGTGCTGGTGGCTGGGGGGGGGCTGCAAACAGCGCGATCGTTTTTCATGCTGAGAGCGTTAAAGTGCCAGTAAATTGCACATTAACGAGTGCGAGTGAATTGGAGGCAGCTCTCCCCAAGGAGCTGCTGCCCATCAGTGCATTAGGGAAGAGAATCCATCACTGCCGGCCCCGGGAGACAGCTAAATCCTTCCCAGAACTGCCGGCTGCCAAATCTCCTCGCTCCCCCCTCCTCCTCCTCCTCTTCCTTTCTTTTCTTTCTCTTTTTTTTCCTCCCCTCCTCTGAAGGGGAAGTGAGGGCAGGTGCCAGATTTGTTGCTGTGCTTTGGGGCTGGCAGGAGCAGAGCAGCTGCTCTGGAGGGCAGCAGGGAGTGACCCTGGGGGTGTGTGCCCACCCCGGCCGTGCCCCCTCACCCTGGCACTCACCTGGGCATGGGAGGTGTGCCCGAGGTCCTGGCAGGACCATGGGTCAGTTCTGTCCCTGGGCATGGGAGTGTGCCTCACAGGAAATTCAGGGTTGTTCTGTCACTGGGTTGGGAGATGTGCTCAAGGGAGGAAATCCAGGGTGTTCTGTCCTGAGGTGTGCGAGTTGCTCAGGTCTGCAGGGAAATCCAGGGGTCAGTTCTGTCCCTGATGTGTGGGAGATGTGCCCAAGATCCTCACAGGGAAATCCAGGGGTCATTTCAGTTCCTGGGGTGTGGGAGATGTGCCCAAGGTCCTGGCAGGGAAATCCAGGGTCAGTTCTGTCCCTGGCAGGTGGTGCCATAGGAACATGGGGCTCTGGAGGGTGGCAGGAGATGCCATGGTGCCCCAGAAGCTGGCAGAGGGGTGCCACAGGAACATGGCACTGCACACCACGACTCTGCTCTCCCTCCCCATGCTCTGAGCTCTTGATTGCCAGCGGCACTCGAGTGCTGCAGGAAAACAGCAGCTGGAAGGAAGGAGAGCAGCTCTGCAGGGCTTCCTCCGGGCTGGGAGGGCAGCAAGGGGCGGGTGTGGTGTCATGGAGGCTGCCTGGAGGGCAGGGGAACCTGCAGGGGCTGCTGGGCTGGGGGCTTGCTCAGGGCTGGCCTCGGTGCCATGGGCCTGAGGGGCTTTGTGTCCCTGCCAGGAAGGAGCTGGAGCCATCCCAGAGCTCTCAGGGTGGGGATGGAGCGTGCTGGGTTTGAAGGAGGTGTTGTTGTGAACAGGAATTGTCACTCAGTTCTGTCCCTGAGATGTGCCCAAGGTCCTGGTGGGGAAATCCAGGGCTCAGTTCTGTCCCTGTGGCATGGGAGATGTGCCCAAGGTCCTCACAGGGAAATCCAGGGCTCAGTTCTGTCCCTGTGTGTGCCCAAGGTCCTGGCAGGGAAATCCAGGGCTCAGTTCTGTCCCTGTGTGTGCCCAAGGTCCTCACAGGGAAATCCAGGGCTCAGTTCTGTCCCTGTGTGTGCCCAAGGTCCTGGCAGGAATCAGGCCTCAGTCTGTCCCTGTGTGCCCAAGGCCTGCAGGGAAATCCAGGGCTCAGTTCTGTCCCTGTGTGTGCCCAAGGTCCTGGCAGGGAAATCCAGGGCTCAGTTCTGTCTCTAGGGCGATGGAGCAGCCCTTGGGCTGGGTGTCAGCACCCTGAGCTTGCCCTCACCCCCGTGGTGAGGGGGCTCTGCTGGCAGCACGGGGGTCCCTCAGGGTGGCCCTGATGGGCTCTCTGTGTCTCTCTGCTCCCCTGGCAGACGGAGATCGCCAAGCGGCTCAACGTGATCTGCGCCCAGCTCATCCCGTTCCTGTCTCAGGAGGTGGGTGAGCCCTGGGGCCCAGCCGGGTGTGCAGAGCCCCTGAGGGGCCCAGGGGAAGGGACCAGGCTGCCCCAGGCTGCCCCAGCCCCTGTTCTGTCCCCACAGCACCAGCAGCAGGTGGTCCAGGCTGTGGAGCGAGCGAAGCAGGTGACTATGACCGACCTGAACGCGGCCATCGGGGTACGTGAACCCTCTGCCCACCTTGCAGGGCCACCCTGGCATGCTGGCACCTCCCAGGCTCCTGCCATCCCTGCCCCTGGTGCAGCTGAATGAGGGGAGGAGAGAGGCAAACCAGGCTGGTTTGGGGGTGCCAGCAGGATTTGGGGTGCAAATTTGGGGTGGGGGTGGTGGCTGGGGTGTGTCACTGTGTCCTCACACCCTGGGTGGAGGGGGCACCACCATCCCCACTCAATATTCCCTGGAGACTGCAGCAGGTCCCACATCCAGCCCAGGGTGGGAGGGATGGGGTGGCCCTCAGGACAGTACTGGGGACACCCTGAGTGCCATGGCCTGCTCCCCCACACCCAGACCCCGTTGCTGACTGTGCCAGGGCTGCCTCCTGCCCCTCACTTGCCCAGCAGCTGTGCTGGCACAGCCCTTTGACTCTGCTCTCCCCTCTCCCCTCCAGCACCAGCTGCAGACCCAGCACCTCTCCCACCACGCTCCCCCCATCCCGCTGACCCCACACCCCTCTGGGATGCAGCCTGCTGGCCTGGCTGGCATCAGCAGTGCCTCGGGGCTGCTGGCACTCTCGGGGGCACTGGGGGCCCAGGCCCAGCTCCTCGCCAAGGATGACAGAGGAGTCCATGACACAGAGCCCAGGGGTGAGTGTGGGGCAGTGTCCCAGTTTGAAAAGTGAGTTTTTTGGGAGTTTGGTGGTCAAACTAATTAATGCTGAGATTTGAATGTTGGCACCTGGTGTGGCCATGGATACCATGGCAGGGAGGCAGAGTTTGGGGTGGCTGAGGGGATCTGGGTGAACCTGGGAACAGATGGTGCTGGTCTGGGGCTCCCTCTGCTCCCTGTGCCCTTCTTCCCTGGGCTGGGGGTACCTGGCCATGCCTCAGGGCTGCCAGCTGGGCTGGAGGGGCAGGGGGCTTGGGTGGGAACATCCTCCAGTGAGCAGCACCCTCATGGGAGGGGAGTGAGGTGGGCTGGTTGTTTGGGGAGGGTTTAGGACTACCCTGCTGGTGGGGAAGGGTCTGGGACCACCCTGCAGCTGTTGTGCTGGTCTGGCCCTGCTGTGAACACCCCAGCAGCCATGGGTGAAGTGGGTGGCACTCCTGGGGGACTCCTGGTGGTGACACAGTGTTCTCCTTTCCCTCCTCCTCCTCCTCCTGCTGCTCCTCTGCGTTGCCACAGCGTCAGACCGAGACCCCGGCCCCGTAAGTGCCTTTTTCTCCTCTTGCACCATTCTGTGGTGGCACCAGCTGTGCTGAGGACACAGGGCTGGGCTGGGGCACTCCATGCTCCTGGAGGCAGCCCTGGCAGTGCCAGGAGCTGGGCAGAGCCCCCCCAGCCACTGGCCCTGTCCTCACCCAGAGCTCCCTGGCGCTGTCGAACGGGGAGCGCGCGCGAGCCATCGCCGAGTACCTGAGCAGCAGCAAGAAGAGGAAGGTGGAGGAGAAGGATTTTGTTACAGATTATGTGAGCCCAGGGCTGGGGGGCTTGGGGTGACCCCATCCTGCCCTGTGGGGTGAGGAATGGGGCTGCCTGGCAGGCAGGAGTGAGGGTGGCTGCAGCTGCTCTGGCTCCAGCCGTGCTCTCTGCATTTCAGGGCAGCGATGCAGACAAAAGTGAGGACAACCTGGTGGTGGATGAGGTCAGTGTGCTGGGACACCGGGAGGGTCTGGGGTCAGTGTCCTGGGGCACTGGGAGGGCTGTGGGGCCAGTTTGTGCTGACCATCCCCGAGGGTGGGACTAACAGGCAGAGGTGGCATCGCAGGGAGGTGCCAGTGGCAGCAGTGAGCCCCAGGGTCCAGGCTGGCAGCCTGGCCCTTGCTTGAGCCACCATAATCTGGGACATCCCTGCTCTCCACCCTGCTCTGCTCCCTGCTGATTTCCCTCCCTCCCCAGGACCCCTCTTCCCCGCACAGCGTCCACTCCTACTCGTCCCGGGAGAACGGGGTGGAGAAGGTCCCGCTGGGCAGGAAGGAGGCCGTGCCCCTCAGCCCCACCTCCATGGCCTCCTCCAGCAGCACGTCCCCGTCTCGGAGCAAGGATGCACCCACGGTACGTGTGACCCACTTGGGGCTGTGCTTGTGTCCTTGCTGGGCTCAGCTCAGAGTGGCCATGGGTCCCCCACCTCCAAACCCATGGGTCCCCCACTCCAAACCCATGGGTCCCCCTGCCTCCAAACCCATGGGTCCCCCCACCTCCAAACCCATGGGTCCCCCACCTCCAAACCCATGGGTCCCCCTGCCTCCAAACCCGTGGGTCCCCCTGCCTCCAAACCCATGGGTTCCCCTGCCTCCAAACCCATGGGTTCCCCTGCCTCCAAACCATGGGTTCCCCTGCCTCCAAACCCATGGGTCCCCCACCTCCAAACCCATGGGTCCCCCTGCCTCCAAACCCATGGGTCCCCCTGCCTCCAAACCCATGGGTCCCCCTGCCTCCAAACCCATGGGTCCCCCACCTCCAAACCCATGGGTCCCCCACCTCCAAACCCATGGGTCCCCCACCTCCAAACCCATGTGGCAAAGTGCTGGAGGGGCAGGAAGATCCCACAGACCCTTCAGCACTGCCTGGGCTTGGCTGTCATTGAGAGGGACCCCCTGGCAGGGGTGTGGTGCAGTTGCCACCTCCCCATTCTGTTCCTGGCAGGTGGAGAAGGCAGGAACCCCCAGCCTGAAGTCCAGCACCCCAACCTCTCAGGGTGACACCCTGCCAGGCTCCAGCAGTGCCCAGTTTCGCCCCACGGCTGCCAAAGTCCCCGTGGACCCTCTGGGTGAGCTTGGCCCCGCTGGGACCTGGATGGGTGTCCAGGCTCTGTCCCCAGGACCCCATCCCTTCACTCTGCCTCTCCCCCAGCAGCCCTGGGCCTGAGGAATCCTCTGGGAGTGCAGAGCCCCTACTCAGCCGCCTTTGGCTTGGCCCACCCTGCTGTCAACGGGGACGTGGCCGGGAGCGGCGCCTACGCCAGCCTGCACCTCATGTCCCCGCAGCTCAACGGGGCCGCGGCCGCCGGGGGCTACGGGCGCTCGCCTCTGGTGAGTGACCCCGTCCCCGAGGGGCTGTGGGGTCACAGAGTGACAGCCACCCTCACCCCACTGTCCCCTGCAGGTGGGCTACGACCCGCACCCCCACATGCGCGTCCCGGGGCTGGTGGCCGGAATGCAAGTGGGGAGCTCGGGCAAGCCGTAAGTGGGGATGGGCTGGGGGAGGAGGGGAGGTGGAGGCTTGTGGGGTGAATTTGGGCTCTGTGGACAAGCTGGGGGCAGCAGGGAGCAGAGCCTGGGGGAAAGCTGGGCTGTGGTTGTTGTGTGCCCAGCTGGCATTGCTGGGTGTGTTCTGCTCATGGCTCTGACTCCAAATTGTGCTGCCTGTGTTGGACCTGCAGCCCCTGTCCAGACAGGATTCTGCTCTGCTCCTCCCTGCTCTGCTTCTCAAGGCTCTGCTCCCTTCCAGTGCTTTTTCCATCCATGTCCTGACTCCAAACCGTGCTGTTTGTTGGTGCCATGTGCCCATGGTGCCCGTTGGACCTGCATGGCACCAGCCCCTGTCCATGCAGGATTCTGCTCTGCCCCTCACTGCTGTGCTCCCTTCCATTGCCTTCTCCTTCCATGTCCTCTGCCTCCAGACCCTGCTGCCTGTGTTGGCCCTGCATGGCAACAGCCCCTGTCGATACAGGATCCTGCTCTGCTTCTCACTGCTGTGCTCCCTTCCAGTGCCTTCTCCTTCCATGTCCTCTGTCTCCAAAACATGCTGCCTCTGTTAGACCTGTATGGCATCTGCCTACACAGGATTCTGCTCTGCTTCTCACTGCTCTTTTTCTCTCAACTCTGCTCCCTTCCAGTACTTTCTCCTTCCATGCCCTCTGCCTCCAGACCATCCTGTCTGTGTTAGACCTGCATGGCACCTGCCCGTGCAGGATTCTGCTCTGGTTCTTGTTGCTCTGCTTCTCATTGCTCGGCTCCCTTCCAGTGCCCCTCCTTCCATGCCCTCTGCCTCAGACCCTGCTGCCTGTGTTGGCCCTGCATGGCACCTGCCCACGCAGGATCCTGCTCTGTGCCTCACTGCTGTGCTCCCTTGCAGTGCCTACTCCTTCCACGTCAGTGCAGACGGGCAGATGCAGCCGGTGCCTTTCCCCCCCGACGCCCTGCTGGGCTCCGGCATCCCCCGGCACGCGCGGCAGCTGCACACGCTGAGCCACGGCGAGGTGGTCTGTGCTGTCACCATCAGCAACTCCACCAGACACGTCTACACCGGGGGCAAGGGCTGCGTCAAGGTCTGGGACGTGGGGCAGCCGGGCACCAAGACGGCCGTGGCTCAGCTCGACTGCCTGGTGAGGAGGAGGAGGAGCAGGAATGCCTTTGGGCTGGGGCTGGCAAGGGGAATGTGCCCCTGCTGCAGTGCAGGGGACAGAGGGGCCTTTCCCAGCTGCAGGGGGAGAAGGAGAAGTGTCCCCTGCAAGGCCCTGTGTGCTCACCATGTGCTCCTTGCCTTGCCCTGCTGCCTGTGCCCCCCGTGCAGAACCGGGACAACTACATCCGCTCCTGCAAGCTGCTCCCCGACGGGCGCAGCCTGATCGTGGGGGGGGAGGCCAGCACCCTGTCCATCTGGGACCTGGCAGCCCCCACGCCCCGCATCAAGGCTGAGCTCACCTCCTCTGCCCCCGCCTGCTACGCCCTGGCCATCAGCCCTGACGCCAAAGTCTGCTTCTCCTGCTGCAGCGACGGCAACATCGTGGTGTGGGACCTGCAGAACCAGACCCTGGTCAGGTGAGATTGGGCCAGGGGCTGCAGGGCAGCACTGCTGGGGACTCCTCGGGCCAGGATCCCCTCATTGTCCCCTGCACCGTGTCCCTGTGTGTGACCCTGGCCATGGCACAGGGCCTGTCCTTGCACTGCTGGCTGCTGCCCTGCCCTCGCTCCGTGCTGCAGGTGCTGCCTGCCCTGCCAGCTGTGCCCTCTCCCTCTCCATCCCTCTCTTTCCCAGGCAGTTTCAAGGCCACACAGACGGTGCCAGCTGCATTGACATCTCCAACGATGGCACCAAGCTGTGGACAGGGGGGCTGGACAACACCGTGCGCTGCTGGGACCTGCGGGAGGGCCGGCAGCTGCAGCAGCACGACTTCAGCTCCCAGGTAGGGCTGGAGCCCTCTGGAGCCCCCTGGGCCAGCTGGCACCTGCTGCTGGGCCAGCCTGTGAGCCTGTGTGTCCCCTCAGATCTTCTCCCTGGGCTACTGCCCCATGGGAGAGTGGCTGGCCGTGGGCATGGAGAGCAGCAACGTGGAGATCCTGCACGTCACCAAACCTGACAAGTACCAGCTGCACCTCCACGAGAGCTGTGTCCTCTCTCTCAAATTCGCCTCCTGTGGTAGGCACACTTCTCCTGGCTCCCCTTGCTCTGCAGCTTCATGGATGCCACCTCTACTTCTGTCTGTGTGTCACAGGGCTTGTTGCACTGGGAACAAGCCAGTGGTAGCCAGCCCTGTCCTGGTGGTGATGGTCAGAGAAGGGGTGTCCATCCATCCCTTTTGGAGCAGTGATGGCTGCTGGAACCAAACTCCTCTCTGTGTTCCCTTGGCTGCCTCTCTCTGTGTGTTGGATCTGCTGCTGGCTCTGGTGAGGTGACACGAGGCTGTTTTGTCCCTGCACAGGGAAGTGGTTTGTGAGCACAGGGAAGGACAACCTGCTCAACGCCTGGAGGACGCCCTACGGCGCCAGCATCTTCCAGGTGAGGGTGGGGGCTCCTGGGCTGAGGCTGCCCAGCACAACCCAGCTCTAATTCTGTGCCAGCCCCATAAACTCACCCCCACAGCCTCCCCAAGGAAAGGGGAGGGTTGGGACCTTGCTCTGAGGCTGCTGTTTGTGCTTCCCCCTGTTCTCTGCAGTCCAAGGAAACCTCCTCAGTCCTCAGCTGTGACATCTCCACGGACGACCAGTTCATCGTGACGGGCTCAGGGGACAAGAAAGCCACAGTTTATGAGATCATTTACTGAGCCCCAGAGGTGCCAACTGCAGGACAGGCAGCTGTCCACGGGGATGGACAGGTGGACTCTACCTGCCCTGCTGCTGACTTCCCAAAGAACGTGCAGCCATGGCTGTGGCATCCCAGCTGGAGGAGAGAGGAGAGGGGTGGAGGTGGCCCTGGCACCGTGGCCAGGCATGGTGCAGGCTGCTGCTCGGGGTGGATTTCCTGGGGACTTTCTCCTTGTTTTGTTCTTTGTGGGTTTCTTTCTAAATCTAGACTGTGGGAGTTGGAGATGAGGGGGGGAGGTCTGGCGTTGTTAGGGGGTTTTGTTTGGGTGCTTTTTTTTATTTTTGGTTTTTAAACTTTTTGTTGTGGGGTTTTTATTTGTTTAAGGCTCTGGGCTTGGCAGGGTGGATGGGCTCTGGGTTTCCTTCCCTCTGTGCCTCCCAGGGTGTATTTAATAATAAAAACAAACCAAAAAAAAAAAAAAAGGCAGCTGTGCCTTGTCCTGGGCAGTACCCTCGATGCTCTGTGTGGGTGGGATGGAGCCAGGTGGGAAGGGGTGACACCACAGCAGGAACCTTGTCCCTTTTGGTCACAACGTGCTGCTCCTTTGCTGTGCTGAGGAGGGTCTGAGGGGGCTCCTCGGTGGGCAGAGCCCATCGCTGGCCCTGCTGGAGCAGCAGCGTGGGCACAGCGTGGCGCTGGCTCTGCCGTGCCCCAGTGGAGCAGCCTGGGGCTCTGTGGGTGCGGGGGAGAGGCGAGGCCAGCCCCGGAGGAAGTGGTTTGTGAAGGAAATGAGATGTGAGCACTCAGCGCCTGCCTTATCGGTCTGGCCGCCTGCCAGCACTGCCGTGGGCGAGCAGGGCTGCTCCCAGGAGCCCGGGGCTGCCAAGGGCTGCGGTGTGGCAGCTGCTCCGGGCTCCTGCCCCAGCCACAGCTCACCGCAGGCACCACAGAGCGCTGCAGGCCAGCAGCCACACCTCTGCCACGCTGGGAGCGTCCCCTCCTGTGCTGCTGGCCAAAATCAGCCCCCCAGGACACCCTCCAGAGCCCAGCCCTTGGCACAGCTGGCAGCACTGGCTGGCAAAAGTCCCTGCTCAGAACGGGCCCAACCCTTCTTTTGTTCATTTTTATTAGTAAGGGATTGAAAACATATTTAAATACATTTCTTTACTGATAATTTACAGCTGTTTGTGCAGCAGAAAATGGGTGCTGTTAAGTCAGTAGCAGTAACTCAGGAGACACAGGCTCTCGGGCTCTGTCCAGCTCCCTGCAGGACAGACAGAACCCAGGATGCCCAGCCCAGCCCTTGCCCAGCCTCAGGAGGTGCCAGGCTACACCCAGCCCTCACCTCCTGCAGGAAGCAGGGCAGGAGATGGGGCTGGAGCCTTGGTTTGGTGCAGACAGCAGGGGAGGATGAGGGAAAGTAGAGCTGCAGGAGGGCAGGTCCAGCCATGGTGGCATTGGGCAAGGTGTGTCCCCATTGCTGATGGTGACAGCAGTCAGTAAACCACCTCATACACTGTGGCCTTCTTGTCACCAGAGCCCGTCACGATGAATTTGTCGTTGACAGAGATGTCACAGCTCAGGACTGACGAGGACTCCTTAGACTGAGTGAGAGGGCAGGGGGTGAGAGCAGGGCTGGTGCCTGGAGCCACCACAATCCCCCTGCACAGATTCCTGAGCCCACCTGGAAGATGCTGGCTCCATAGGGCGCCCTCCAGGCGTTGAGCAGGTTGTCCTTCCCTGTGCTCACAAACCACTTCCCTGGGACAGGAGACAGAATGGGTGTCAGCAGCTGGGACACCATTCAGGGGATAAACCACAGGGATAAATCTGAGGCTATCCACAGCCCAGGCAGAAAAAAGGGCCCTTGCCTACCACAGGAGGCGAATTTGAGAGAGAGGACACAGCTCTCGTGGAGGTGCAGCTGGTACTTGTCGGGTTTGGTGACGTGCAGGATCTCCACGTTGCTGCTCTCCATGCCCACGGCCAGCCACTCTCCCATGGGGCAGTAGCCCAGGGAGAAGATCTGAGGGGACACACAGGCTCACAGGCTGGCCCAGCAGCAGGTGCCAGCTGGCCCAGGGGGCTCCAGAGGGCTCCAGCCCTACCTGGGAGCTGAAGTCGTGCTGCTGCAGCTGCCGGCCCTCCCGCAGGTCCCAGCAGCGCACGGTGTTGTCCAGCCCCCCTGTCCACAGCTTGGTGCCATAGTTAGAGATGTCAATGCAGCTGGCACCGTCTGTGTGGCCTTGAAACTGCCTGGGAAAGAGAGGGATGGAGAGGGAGAGGGCACAGCTGGCAGGGCAGGCAGCACCTGCAGCACAGAGCATGGGCAGGGCAGCAGCCAGCAGTGCAAGGACAGGCCCTGTGCCATGGCCAGGGACAGGCAGGGACACGGTGCAGGGGACAATGAGGGGATCCTGGCCCGAGGAGTCCCCAGCAGTGCTGCCCTGCAGCCCCTGGCCCAGTCTCACCTGACCAGGGTCTGGTTCTGCAGGTCCCACACCACGATGTTGCCGTCGCTGCAGCAGGAGAAGCAGACTTTGGCGTCAGGGCTGATGGCCAGGGCGTAGCAGGCGGGGGCAGAGGAGGTGAGCTCAGCCTTGATGCGGGGCGTGGGGGCTGCCAGGTCCCAGATGGACAGGGTGCTGGCCTCCCCCCCCACGATCAGGCTGCGCCCGTCGGGGAGCAGCTTGCAGGAGCGGATGTAGTTGTCCCGGTTCTGCACGGGGGGCACAGGCAGCAGGGCAAGGCAAGGAGCACATGGTGAGCACACAGGGCCTTGCAGGGGACACTTCTCCTTCTCCCCCTGCAGCTGGGAAAGGCCCCTCTGTCCCCTGCACTGCAGCAGGGGCACATTCCCCTTGCCAGCCCCAGCCCAAAGGCATTCCTGCTCCTCCTCCTCCTCCTCCTCCTCCTCACCAGGCAGTCGAGCTGAGCCACGGCCGTCTTGGTGCCCGGCTGCCCCACGTCCCAGACCTTGACGCAGCCCTTGCCCCCGGTGTAGACGTGTCTGGTGGAGTTGCTGATGGTGACAGCACAGACCACCTCGCCGTGGCTCAGCGTGTGCAGCTGCCGCGCGTGCCGGGGGATGCCGGAGCCCAGCAGGGCGTCGGGGGGGAAAGGCACCGGCTGCATCTGCCCGTCTGCACTGACGTGGAAGGAGTAGGCACTGCAAGGGAGCACAGCAGTGAGGAACAGAGCAGGATCCTGCAGGGGCAGGCGCCATGCAGGGCCAACACAGGCAGCAGGGTCTGAGGCAGAGGGCATGGAAGGAGAAGGTACTAGATGGGAGCCGAGCAATGAGAAGCAGAGCAACAAGAACCAGAGCAGAATCCTGCACGGGCAGGTGCCATGCAGGTCTAACACAGACAGGATGGTCTGGAGGCAGAGGGCATGGAAGGAGAAAGTACTGGAAGGGAGCAGAGTTGAGAGAAAAAGAGCAGTGAGAAGCAGAGCAGAATCCTGTGTAGGCAGATGCCATACAGGTCTAACAGAGGCAGCATGTTTTGGAGACAGAGGACATGGAAGGAGAAGGCACTGGAAGGGAGCACAGCAGTGAGGAACACAGCAGGATCCTGCGTGGGCAGGCGCCATGCAGGTCCAACACAGGCAGCAGGGTCTGAGGCAGAGGGCATGGAAGGAGAAGGTACTAGATGGGAGCAGAGCAGTGAGAAGCAGAGCAATGGGAAGCAGAGCAGAATCCTGTGTAGACAGGGGCTGGTGCCATGTGGTTCCAACAGGCACCATGGGCACGTGGCACAAACAGCAGCATGTTTTGGAGTCAGAGGTCATGGAAGGAGAAGGCACTAGAAGGGAGCAGAGCAGGATCCTGCATGAACAGGAGCCACACAGGTCCAAAACAGGCAGCACAGTCTGGAGGCAGAGGACATGGAAGGAGAAGGCACTTGAAGAAAGCAGAATGGTCAGAAACAGCAGAATCCTGAGTGGACAGGTGCCATGCAGGTCCAACACAGGCAGCACAGTCTGGAGTCAGAGCCATGAGCAGAACACACCCAGCAATGCCAGTTTGGCACACAACAACCACAGCCCAGCTTTCCCTCAGGCTCTGCTCCCTGCTGCCCTCAGCTTGTCCACAGAGCCCAAATTCACCCCCAGAAGCCACCATCTCCCCTCCTCCCTCAGCACAGCCCCCATCCAGCATGGTTTGGAGTCAGAGCCATGGAAGGAGATGGCACAGAAGGGAGCAGAAGAGAGGCTTAAACACCCCTGTGTGATGCCCAAGGGCAGCAGGTGATCTCTCTGTTAGCCACGCTCTAGCCAAGGTGGAATGTGCCCAAGGCAAGGTGGAATGTGCCCAAACCAAAAGGTGGAAGGTGCCCATTATGCCCTGGCTAATGAGGGGTTTAATTACCCAGCTCCAGCTGCCAGGAATGAAATGGCAGAGCTGGATTCAGGATTGGAGAGCAGCTCCCCCTCAGGTGAGCCCTTGGGAGGGAGATGCTCCCAGCTCCCCCCTCAGCCCCTCGTCCCCACCCTCCCTGCAGCCACTTACGCTTTCCCTCCAGGGATGGTGGGGAATGAAGAGGAGAGGGTGGAGGCCCTCAGGTGAGGGTGAGACTCAAATGCCACCTGCACAAAGCAAAGGGCACGTGAGGAGCAGAGCAGAGGACACCAAAGCTGAGCTCTGGCCTTTCCCTGCACACCCTGGGACCAGCCTGGCTCTGTGCAAGCCCCCTCCTCACATACAGTGACAAAGACCAAAATGGGTTCCCACAAACACCAGTGGAAGAAGCAGAGCCTTCTCTGAAGATTCCACCAACCCCACATCCCACCAACCTGTGCAAGGGAGCCTTTTCTATGGCTGCAAGCCCAGGTGGTGCCCAGGCAGCAGAGCCAGCACACCCAGACCCCTCCTCAGTGACTCACCAGGGGTGAGCGGCCGTGGAGCAGCGTGCTGCTGGCCTGGGGCACCGACAGCTGGGTGCCCACGCAGAGGCTGGGGCTGGCGTGGGGCACCACGGCCAGGGAGGACGTGAAGGGGCTGCAGGAGCTCAGGGGGCTGCGGAGAGCTGCACGAGGAGAGAGCCACGGCTTGGCCCTGGCGGCACCCGGGGGAGAGGGGGGGACACCTGGTGACTGCACAGCCACCCCCTCCGACCCCACAGCCAAGCCCTGAAGCAGCCAGCTTCGTGCAGCCCCACCAAAATGACATTTTATCAGAGAAAAAGAGATTAAACCCCTGCTCTACCCCAACCACCATCCTCAGCAGCGGTGGTGGGTCCCAGCCCAGCAGGTGTGTGGCAATGGCAGAGGGGCTCCTCTTGGCCATGGTTCATAGCTCTGATCTTGTGGTGCACAATGGCCCTGCCAGCTCTGCTGGTGGCAGACAGGTCCTGAATCCTCCATCCCATCCCACCAAAGCAGAGCAGAGCAGGCCCTGTCCTGTGCTGTCCTGGACACTCAGTGACCCCCCCATGCTGTCCCTGTCACTCACTGACCCCCCTGGACACTCAGTGACACCCCTGGACACACTGACACACCTGGACACTCAGTGACCCCCCCGTGCTGTCCCTGTCACTGACTGACACCCCTGGACACTCAGTGACACCCTGGACACACTGACACACCTGGACACTCAGTGACCCCCCCATGCTGTCCTGGGCACTCAGTGACCCCCCTGAACACTCAGTGACACCCCTGGATACTCACAGACCCACCCTGTGCTCTCCTGGACACTCAGTGACCCCCCCATGCTGTCCCTGTCACTCACTGACCCCCCTGGACACTCAGTGACCCCCCCCATGCTGTCCCTGTCACTCACTGACCCCCCTGGACACTCAGTGACCCCCCCATGCTGTCCCTGTCACTCACTGACCCCCCTGGACACTCAGTGACCCCCCCATGCTGTCCCTGTCACTCACTGGCGCTGTCGGTGCCCGGTGCCTTGCCCGGGGGTGGCCGGAGCGCGATGGCCGAGCTGGGTCCGGGGCCAGGTGTGAGGGAGTCACGGGCTGGTGAGGAAGAGGAGGGCTTGGAGGTGGCAGCGCTGGCCACTGAGTGGGTCTGGGCAGCAGAGGGAAGAAGAGCAGCTTCAGCTGAGGGAGCAGAGCCTGGGCCAGCAGCCTCCACAGCTTGCAGGGTGCAAGGAGCTCCTGGATGGAGCTGGACAAGGATTGGCCATCCAGGTCCCCTCTCCTTTGCCCCTCACATGTCCCTGCTCTCCCCACAGCTGTAAATGCCCCATGCAAGCTTTGAATCACCCCAAACTGCCCCAACCCTGCACTGGACACATCTGCTGCCCCCTCAAGCAAATTTCCCCTGGCACCAAGAGGATGCCTGGCATGAACTGGTCTCTCCAATCCCCACAGCTATTTCATTCCTTGCTTCTTTTTTTTTTTTTTTTTTTTCCCTGCCTGCCTCTCCTATTTCTTCTGCTTTTTTTTCTGTCTGGGGATTTTGTCGACACCAGCAAAGGAGAGAAAAAAAAAAAAATTAATAACAGAGAAAAGCTCCGTGCTGTGCTGGCAGATTGCTCAGGGCGCTTTGTCTGCTCTAATCCGATTGTGCTGGGGAGCTGCTGCTCGCTGCTGCCCACAGCCCCCAGCTGGCTCCTGACCCCAGATGGGGGGACAGATCACTTGGTCCCTGCGGTGGCTGGGAGGCCAAGGAGTGGCAGAAACATCCCTCCCTCCCCCTTCCCACATGCTGATGTTTCAATCTGAGCGCTGGACTGGTGCTTGGCAAGGAAAAGGGAAAAAAAAAACACACACAGAAGCAGCAAAAAAAAAAAGAAAAAAAAAAAAAAGGAAAAATCAATTGCTGTGAGCAGCTCTGGGGAATCCTGCAGGCAGATGGGTGGAGAGCACTGCAGAGCTGGGCTGTGCCCAGCAGCGCTCGCCCTGCCCCGAGGGCACGGATCTGTCCCTGGGTGGAGGTGCCAACGGGCACAAACCCAGCATTCCTATCCGGCTGTATATGGCATTCCAGACTGGCCATAATGAGAAATTCCCGGCCACCCCCTGCCGGCCCCACAGCCCATCCCTGCCCCGGGGCTGCTCACCGGGCTCTGCTCCCGGTGCTCCCCACTGGAACCGACAGACGCGGGGCTCGGGCGGCTCGGGGGGCTGCCGGGCTCCGAGGGCGGGTCCTGCGGGGAGAACAGCGCTGTGGGAAGCAGGAACAGCCCTGGGTAGGAGGGCAGGGTCCCTGGGGAGCCAGCACCACCCCAGCAGTGCCCTCGCTCTGAGTGAGGAGCATCCGCGCTGCGTTCTGCTCCCCTGGATGAGAAACGGCCTCGGTTTTTCTCTTTGGATAAAATGAGAGGTGACAGCAGGTTCAGAGGACGCTGGTGGCCAGGGATGCTTTCACAAGGAGGGATGGGGATCAGCACACACGAGGAGCTGAGACAGGGCTGCCATTTCAGAGGCAAGGCCACCCCTCAGCTCTTGCACTGCCATTCAACCAGGTCTGTGACATTTTATCAGCACAATGAGCAGATTTCATAAGCCTCATTTGCTGCAGGAATTCCTCCTGATCTTCCTTTCAGGGCTTGTATTTCCTTAGGAAGTGGCACAAAAAGACTTCATATCTTTCTCTCCCCTCTGTCTTCTGAGAAGGGAATAAGCACATCCCCAAAAACATCTTCTCTACCAAGAACAGTGGTGGTGGCTGGGATCAAGTTCTGTCAGGTGTGCCTCAGTCAGGAAAGGCTGTACCAGAAGCATGTGGCAGCTCCATGGCAGAAGACTGGAATTCCTCAGTGAGGTGAGCTAAAGTTGAGGCTGCTCCAGGGCCAGGCAGGGCAGGAAGGGGCTCCAGGCCATGAGGCTCCTGCCACCTCCACCCACAGGAGCTGCCAGCAGCGAGCCCAGCTCCATGGAGCTCTCATCCCAGCTTATCAGCCTCCCCATATGGGATGCTGCAGCAGAGGGGCTGACAGGGGACTGTGAAGCAGAGCCAAGCCTGTGGCTGGCAAAGCTGAGCCCTGGCTGGCACAGCCCTCCCAGAGCAGTGGGAGTGGAATCAGTCTTGGCTGGCACAACGCACTGGAGCAGGGCTGGCACGTGTCCTGGCTGGCCACTGCTGCCCTGCAGCAACGAGCTGCAGCCTAAAGAACCCCAAACCTGGGCAACCAGAGCCCTAAACCCAACCCCTGCAGCTGGAGGAGGATGCCTTGCCAGGCTCTAAGGGCTCACCTCATCCACCACCAGGTTGTCATCACTCTTGTCCCCATCGCTGTCCTGTGAGGAGGGAGAAACGCAGAAGGGCTCAGTCAGCACAGGGAGATGCTGGAGCAGGCTCTGTGCTCTGCCCCAGAGTGACCCATTTTCTCCTGTACATCCCTCCCAGGACCCATTTTCTCCTGTACATCCCTCCCTGGACCAACACCAGCCAGTTCTGCTGGCAGTGACCCAGCCTGGGGCTGAGGGGCCTCCCTGGGGCTCCTCATTTGCTTTGTTCTTGCTCCCAGCACAGCAGCCCTGTGCAGCAGGGTGGGCACAGAGCTGCCCAGCCCCCTCCCCAGCCCAGCCCAGCCCTTGGGGCACTCACAGAATGCCCAGGCAGCTCCTTCTCCTCCCTTTTCCTCTTCAGCCCCGTGCACTCCTCGTCCGGCAGGCTCTCGGCAGGGGAAGATGAAACGCTCTGAGGCAGAGGGGAAAAAGGTGTGAGAGCCACTGTGAGGGCAGGCAGCCACCCCTCAGCTCTCAGTGGGGCCAAACCCTGCTCCTTGACCACTTTCATCCTGCCAAAGCATCTCCCTGGCTGCTGGGAAGGAGCCCAGAACCCCAAAACCCCAAGTTAAGTGAGGGAGATCCAGCCCTGCAGAGACAACAAGCAGAAAATCCCCACTGGAGCTCTGTTTGCTTCACCTCAACCCTGCCAGGAGGTTTTGGAAGCAGAATGGGGCTGGGCAGGAAGAAGAGCCCTCCCCCAGGTGCTGCTGGCAGCTGCAGGGGTGTCACACATCCCCACACCGGTGACAATGCAGCCAGAGGTGACAGAGATGCCCCATGGCAGAGCTCCCTGCAGCTGATGGCTCCTGGGTGTGCCTGGGCAGTGATGGCATCACAGACACCTCCTCTCCTTCCTCCTCTCCTTCAGATCAATGCCTGCAATTCCCCAGCAGAGATCATTTAACCCTTCCTTGCCCTGCCTGGGCCCTGGATTCTGCAGAGCTGCTGTGGAGCTTGGGAAGGGACTCACAGCTCTGGGACTGGGGGGATCCTAAAAGGGAGGGGGCAGCCAAGGACTGCAGAGGGGCTGAGAGCTCTGAGCCCTGTTCAGAATGATTCCTAAACTGGAAACTCCTTGAAAAGGACAGAGCTGGTTATTTTGGGAGCAGCCCTTGATCTTTAGCTCCTTGCATCAGCAAAGACTGAATTGAGGTGGCCCAGAAGCTTCAGTTACAAAACCCTGATGCAAACACAGCCCACCCAGGCCAGCAAAGCTCACCCAGCAGCCCCATCCCTTCCCAGGAGCCAGGGGCCAGCTTGGAGCACACTGGAGATGCCACCAGGGCCAGCTGAGGCCACTGGCCTGCCACAACTTACCCTGCTTGGGGTCAGCTCTGGATGCAGGCAGCAGCAGGGAGAACATCCCAGGTCCATGTCAGAGCAGAGGGGAGGACAGGGAGAGGGTGTTAATGCCAAGCCTGTGCCCCTCATACCCAGGCAGGAAGGACAGAGGGGCACAGCAGGGCAAATCAGGAAACAGCAGGACAGATGTTTAGAAAACAAATAAAAAAAAAATCACAACTGATTTCCCAATTTGCCCACCTGAAATGTGGATTTTGTGCTGTCTAAAGGGAGGTCAGCACTTTGGTGCTCCTCAGGGAAGCAGGGGAATCTCTACCCACCCACCTCCTTTCAAGAGCTCTGAAATCCCTTCCCCAGACATGAAAACAGATCCAAAGGCCCCAGGAGGGGAGAGCTGGCCAGCTGAGATCCCCTGAATCACACCCATCCCATTTCCTTAGGAAGCCATGTCTAAAAGCCCTGCTTGGAAACTCTCTGAGGCTTTTTGGACGTGCACAGCAAAGTGAGTCCACTTCCCTGAGCCCAGGGAAGGAGTGCCAGGCATTTACTGCAAACCCAGCCCAGGGAACACATTTACTGCAAACCCAAACACAGGGCTGTGGGCTGGCCCTCAGCAACCTTCCCTGGCTGATTTTTGCTCCTAAAGATCCACCAGCATTTAGAGAGAATGAGTCCAGGTCTCTGCTGGCAAGGAGAGGCAGGCAGGGATGGGAAGCTGAGGGATTCCTGTGGGCACTGCTCCAAGGCCATGGTCTGGAGTGGGACCAGATGCCTGCCATCAGCCCTGTGCACCCCTGGCTCAGCTTGACTCACACCAGCTCTATGGCAGAGCACTGAGGATTAACCCCAGACAGATGGAGAATTTCAATCTTTTTCTTTATTTTTTTTTTTTAATAAGGAATGGCCCTCACCACAGCCAGACACCCAGGCTGAGAGAAGTTCTGGCTGCCTGGGCTCTGAGGGTTAAGCAGGCTCAGCACAGCACAGCCTGCTTTTATTCTCTCTCTCTCTCTGGACTTTGTTTTCCTCCTTTGTGGAAGCCATCCTTAAAGAAACACGGGCAGGATTTGAGCTGCAGACAGCTGTGTGCAGGGAAGGGGGGCAGAGCTGCCACCAACAGCTTCCTGCTGCTCTTTTCACCACCTTGAAATCCTGCAGGCCAAGCCAGACCCTGAGAACCTGCAGCAAACCCCACCCATGCCTGGCTTTGCTGCTGCTCTGGGGTCCTGACCCAAGTGCATTTCAGTCAGCACCTTCCCCAGGGGAGTGTGCAGGGAAATGTGCAGGGAAATATCACTCCTGCTAAATCTGGCTGCCTGTTCCCAGCCCACAGAGCCTCTCTCCCTGTCCCAGCTTCCTCTCAGCACAACCACTCCATGCCTGTGCTCTGAAAAGGTGATCTGAGCTCAGAGCAGCTCCTCCTTTGTGCAACAGGCCATGAGCAGAGCTGGGCACAGTTACTCATTTGGCCCAGGCCTGGCAGTAGCATTCAGAGCACTGATTTAATGATGATTAAATATTGATGATGTTTGGAAGGCACTCGCTGATCCTGACAGGAGGAGGTGCCCATCTGGACTAGGAATTAGTGTAATTTACAGGGCACAACACACCCAATGAGGCTCTGCTTTCTGAATTCCTTGCCCCAGGCTTGTGGCTGTCACAGTTTCTACCAAAGGCTTGCAACAGAATTTTCCTTAAAAGTCTCATCTTTAAGTATCAGATCTTGGTGTAAAAAGAGAGGATTTCTTTGTGGTGGGGATCTCATGCACTGGAAACACCCAGGGGAGCAGGGAGAGCTGTGTGTGTGCACAAACACTTGCCCAGGGCTGCACACACAGCATCACTGCAGAGCAGCCACAAACACAGCCAGCCTCCTGGGGCTGCAGGCATTCCATTCCATGAATTTGCCATCCCTGGGGATGCAGCAGCCAGGAGCCTCAGCACAGAGGCAGAACAGCATCCCAGCCTTTCAAGGGTTAACCCAGCCGTGCTTCTCCCCTTTACCTCTGCTCTCCCCATGCTGGGCCACTCTGTGCTCCTTGGCCAGCTGAACCTGAGCCATCAGCACCCCGGAGAGGGCCAGGAGCCCCGAGCTGGCCGCGCTCAGGCTGGGGGGCTGCGTGCTGGAGGGGTGGGCAGCCAGCGGGAGGGGGGCTGCGTGCTGGGAGAGCTGCTGGAGCTGCTGCTGCTGAAAGAGAAAGAGCAAATGGTCCTGGATGTGGATGGGCAGGAGGCAGCCACAGCCCGGCCCTCCCTCCCCTCCCTGCAGGCTGCAAAGCTCATGGGATGAGACAGGGATGGAAATGGGGAGGGGGCAGCGGAGCTCTGGGGGCTGCACAGGCTGGGTCACAGCCCTGCCCCTTCCCCCGGGGCTGTCTGGGCTCTGCAGGCTCAGCGCAGCCTCTTTTATTCTCCCTCTGCACTTTGTTTTCCTCCTGTTCCCCTTCCACCTTTGAGTCTCTCCCTGCACACACAACCCCAGGCCATCGCTGTGCCACAGGGCACCCAACACCTTCAGGACACTGTGGCAAATCCCTCCACCACAATGGGTGGATTAAAATAGTAAAAACCCTTAAAATAATGAAAAATTTATTGTGTCAAAATAGTGAAAACCCTTACATTGTAAAAACTGTGTATGTCAAATTAGTAAAATCCCTTCAATAGTAAAAAATGGGTGTGCCAAATTGGTAAAGACCCTTAAAAAGTAAAAAATGGAAAATGGGTGTATCAAAATAGTGAAAACCCTTTAAATAGTAAAAAAATGGGTGTGTCAAATAGTAAAAATCTTTAAATAGTAAAAAATGAGTGTACTAAAATAGTAAAAACCCTTAAATAGTAAAAAATGGAAAATGGGCGTATCAAAATAGTAAAAGCCCTTAAAAAGTAAAAATGGGTGTATTAAAATAGTAAAAACCCTTAAATAGTAAAAAATGGGTGTGTCAAAATAGTAAAAACCCTTAAATAGTAAATAATGGGTGTGTCAAATAGTAAAAACCCTTAAATAGTAAAATATGGGTGTGTCAAAAGAGTAAAAACCCTAAAATAGTAAAAAATGGGTGTGTCAAATAGTAAAAATACTTAAATAGTAAAAAATGGTGCATTAAAATAGTAAAAACCCTTAAAAAGTAAAAAATGGAAAATGGGTGTATCAAAATAGTAAAAGCCCTTAAACAGTAAAAAATGTGCGTGTGAAAATAGTAAAAACCCTTATATAGTAAAAAATAGGTGTGACAAACTAGTAAAAAATGGGTGTATGAAAAGAGTAAAAATTTCCCCCATCACTGCAGGTCCCAAACCCCCAGGCAGGGAAGAGTTTTTGCCCCCAGGCAGGCAGTGCAACTCACCCCGACGATGGTGTTGAGCTCGCCCATGGTCACCTGCTTGGCCCGTTCCACTGCCTGCAGGACCTGCTGCTGGTGCTGGGCAGCAAGAGCACAGGGTGGGGTGGTCACACCCTGCTCCTGCCCCAGGGAGCTCCACACTGCCCCACCCTTCCCTGCACAGCCCCTTCTCCCTCCCCTCCAGCCCAAGCTTGAAGTTTTCCTCCCCAAAACCTCCCGTGGTTCAGGCTGGGCTTGGCTCTGGTTTATTGGGAAGGGGCAAATCAATCTGGTGCATGCTCCTTACCTCCTGTGTCAGGAAGGGAATGATCTGGGCACAAATGGCACTCAGCCTCTTGACAATCTCTGCCTGAAGGAGGAAAGCAGGAATCAGCAGGTATCACCATGGATGGAGGGTTCTGATCCCCATCCTGCAAACACAAGCTCTGCAGAGGATGAAACTCTGCCCCCACTGACAGAAATTCTCCTGCTGCCTCTGCATCCCTGTGGGATTTCCCGAGGGCTCTGCCAGGCACAGGGGAGGGACCCCAGGCCTCAATCCCTGCGTGGCTCCAGGCCAAGGCAAGCTCCAAGCTGTCAGTCCCTGCAGCCCAGCTGCCTTTGCTCAGCCCAAACCCATCCTGGCTTTGCGGGCAGGGACAGAGGGGAGCCGAGCCACAGGGGCTGGCAGGGAGCCCTCCCTGTGCCTTCCCTTCCCAAACATCCAGCTCCAAGCCAGGCAGAGCAAGCAGGATGCAGAGCTGCACAGATCCAGCCCTCTTGGAATGGCACCAGCAAACCCCTCAAGGCTCTCTGGTTGTACCTGCCCTGATCTGGAGCACTCCCAGCCTCACCAAACCCTGAGACAGCTCCTCCTGCTCCTTCAGAGGCACAAAGCACCCCCAGAGCTGCCCCTGCCCATGGGAGAATGCACAAAACCCGGTGCATCCTGTGAGGAGAGGCTCTGTGGTTGCAGACAAACCCACAGCAGGGCAAGCAGCGCTTCTGAGGAAAGGGGCTGTGACTTCCAGCCCAGCCTCTCCAAGAGAAAACCCCACATTTCCTGGGGAAAACTGTAAATGCAGCCCGGGGCTGGCTGCTCTGAAGGGTTTTAGCAGCTCAGGTTTCTGACAATCCCCGCCGGTGCTGCAGAGGTCAAAGCAGGCTGGGAGCCAAGGGAGAACAAAGGGAACATTTCCCTGCCGTGCCCCAGAGCCACCCTGTGCTCACCTGCAGCTCCCAGCTGCTCTCCCACTGTGCCCACAGATCCTGAGACCCCCTCCTGCCCAGGATCCCACTCCTCAACCCTTTGGTCACCACTTCATGGGCAGAGCCCCCATCCCCACCTGGCTTTGGCCACCCCTGGCTCAAATTCCCACTGGATTTTGGGGTGTGTGAGGGTGGCAGGAATGTGGTCCCCACGAGGCTCCCTGCTAACAAAAGGAGCAAACTCGGAGGGGCTGAGCCAGCTGGAGGGATATGGCAGTTGACTTGCCACTTTGTCAGGCATTGGTCCAAACTAATTTCCCTGGCAGAGAGCCCATGATGACTAGATTGATAAATCTGAAGAGGGAAAGCAAATTAAGGCTGGAACAAAAGGGGAACCGGGGAAGGGTGAAAACACTCCTCTGGCTTTGGGAAAGGAAAAGGGGATTAAGGAAAAAAAAAAAAAAAAAAAAAGAAAAGAAAGACAATCCATTTGCCTCTGGGTTCTAGCTCCTGCTGTTTCCTCCACATCCCTCCTTCAAGTGGGGCCCCAGGGAAGCACTGCAGGGAGGCACCAGGGCTCACAGCAGGGCTCTGAGTGCTTCTCTTTGGGATGGGGAACTCAATAACACATCCTGACAACTGCTGCATCCCTCTGCAAGCCAGTCCCTGTGTCACTTAGAGCCATTAGAGCTACAGGGCTCAAGGGAGATCATTTTCCAACCTCAGCCTCTCCCTACTCTCCCAGTCCCCCTGCACTTACCTGCTTGTGCATTTCAATGTTGAGGCCGTAGGACATCTCGTAGTACTGAGAGGAAAAGCAAAAAGCACAGCACAGCCTGGTTAGGAGCTGTCCAGAGCAGCTGGCCCAGGACCAGCCCGGGGTTTGGCTGCCTCCAGCCCTAAGGAATGGTTGGGACACTGTGCCAGGAGCCTGGGACAAGGCAGGCAGCAGGGCCAGGCTGTTTATTTACACCTGCAGTTTGTTTAAGCCAGGGGAAACCAGTCCTGCTGCCCCCCAACTCCTGTCCTGGCTCTTGGAACCTGTTCCAGGTTTCACCCTTCAGCAGCCACCAGTGACTCTGACCCCAATCCCCACACCTGGGCAGACAAAGGCACCAGAGCTTTCCTGCTTTCCTCCAGCAAAACCTGTTCCAAAGGCAGGAAAGCACTTCTGGAAATCCCTGTGAGCCTCAGGGATGTGGGGAAGGATCCCAGCTGAGGGGTGAGAGGAACATGCCCTGCAATATCAACACCCAGCCTCACAAGCAGGGCTGTGTTCACCCCTGGGATATTCTTTGCCCAAATTCACATCTTTTTGCCTCTTGGATGGTGTCACTTGGGTACCCCCTTTCCCCAGAGGGGCCAGGAAGGTCAGGTGATGAAGGAGAAGGAGCTGCTGTGCTGTCCCCCCATCCTCTTCCTCCCAGCAGCTCCTGGCAGGCTCTGAGTGATGGTCAGTCTGTCCTGGGGCCTTTTAACCCTTCATTGGCAACAGCTCCTTCCCCTTCCACCCAAACCATGAGCTTTGGAACATCAGCTCTTAAATATCCACCCCTTGGGAGAGAGAGAAGGAAGAGCTGGGAGCTCTCTTACAAGGCCAGATAGAAAAAGGTTAAAAAAAAAAAAAAAAAGAGAAACAAAACCTATGGCAGGATTCCCGGGCTCAAGCAGCACTGAGCACCAAGAGAAATGGTGATTAACTCCTTCCTGCCCCACATCTCCCCAGCCCCAAGGTGAGCACTGGGTAGGACTGAGAGGAGCCCCAGCAGCCAGATGTGTGTGAGGGCAGCAGAAGTGGGGACAGCCCTTCAGGGGACATGGCAGGGGGACAGCTCACCATGACATAATGCCTCTGCATCTCTGTCTTCTCGCTCACCAGCTTCTCACACTCCAGCTTCAGGCTGCAAAGAGAAGCCAGGGCTTCCATTCATGGACCTGCAGCAGCTCCTGCCCCATCCCTGGGGCAAGCTCAGCACATCTCCCGCCTGTCCCTGCGTGCTGCAGGGGTGTCACAAACCCTCCCCGGGGCACCTGCAGGGCTGTCACACACCTGTAGCACCCACCCAGGGCTCTGTGCCCTCCCTGCCCCTACACCCAGCTCAGCCAGAGGAAATTCGGCTGATCCTCCCCGTGGGACCCCCACTCAAGACCGGGCTTCCCCAGCTCTCACTTTCACGCTGTCCCCCAGCCCAAACCTCCCTCCTCTTCCTCCTTCCCCAGGCTCCTGCACGGGCGAGGCTCTGCCACCACCACCCACCCCTCCAGAGCCCGCTCCCAAATCTGATCCTTTTAGGATTCAAGGCTGGGTCCCACCGGCACAGCAACAGCTCTGGGGAGTGCCTGACCCCAAAGCTGCTCCTGCCCAGCTCTGACGGCTTCACTCCGTCCTTAAACACCAGACTGTGCCCCTGAAGGAGCTCTCCACCTTCTCCTTCCCCATTTTCTCACTGCACTGAGCCCAGCCCAGCCCGGTCCCACCGGCCCCGGTCCCACCTGTGGTACTGCGCCTGCAGGAACTGAAACTCCTCCTTGATTCGCTCGCAGATTTCCAGCACCGAGAACTTGAAGGGCTGCCCGGGCTGTAGAGGAGACACAGCCCGGCTGTGGAGGCTGCCGGCGGGCTCGGCCCCGCGGCCCGGCCCGGCCCCGACGCCCCCGCCGCACTTACCGGGTGCCGTCCCTGAGGGAACATCCTGAGGGCTCCCGGCCCCGCCGCTCCCCGGGCGCTGCTGCCGGTTCCCGCTCCCCCGGGGGTGCCGGGGCTCGGCGGGGAGCCGGGGTTTGACCGAGCGGCGCTCCCGGGGTCTCGTTCCCGGGGCCGGGGCGGGGCTGAGGCGGCCCCGGTGCCGGGGGGGGGAGCGGCCGCTCGGCCCCGCGCGCCCCGGCCGTCCGCGCCCGCTTAAGGAGGCGCGCTCCCGCGGGGCTCGGGACACCGGAGCTCCCGCGCCCGCCGCGGCGCCGAGCGAGCGCGGCGATGCTGGAGATCGAGGGGAGCTCGAGGGAGGCGCCGGCTCTGGAGATGCCGCTGCTGTCCCGAACGAAGCCGCTCAGGAGGTGCCCGCCTGCACTGCCGCCCCAGACCGGGGCTCACTGGGCGCTGCCCCCGGACCCGCCACGCTCGTGTCCCCCAACGCGGTGCGGAGCTTTCCCGGTCCCCAGAGCAGCTCGGTCCCCGGGGAATGACGCCGAGCGCTGCCACCGCCCCCGACGCTGCGGGCGGAGGCGGCACCGGCCACCGGCGGGGCAGCACCCGGGGGCGAACATCACAAACGAGTGCAGCCGGACAGTGCCCGCCAAGCCGGGGACCCCAGGGCAGCCGGTTCCGGTGCACAGTGGGGCCGAGGTCCCTCGGGACCAGCCCCCGGTGTAACCGGAGCAGCCCCACCGGGAGGGGCGGGCACGACGGGACTGCCCCATCCCGTCCCCTCCGTCCGCTCCACCTTAACCGGCCCGCAGCCCGCAGCGGCGGCGCTCGCACCGGCCATTGGCTGCCGCTGCGGGAGCGCCAGCCAATCGCCCTGCGCGGTTCCCACATGGGCTCGTGACGCAAGAAACATATCCACTAATGAGAAGCGAGCGGGCGGCCAGAGCCCCCAAAGAGAGGCCGCGGGGCACGCTGGGAGTTGTAGTCAGCCCTTGGCTACGCCCTCATGGCCGCGGCGCCCCGGGCCGGTCCGTGCGGTCCCTACCGCCGCCGCGGGCCCGGGGAGCGGCCCGGACCGGCTCTGCCGCGGGGTCCGGCCCAGCACTGAGAGCAGGCGGGGCTCCCGCCGCGGGCGGCACGGGCAGGCGGACTGCGCGGCCCACGAGGCCTTGCGGCTGCCGCCAGCTGCCACTCAAAGTAACGTGGGGCGGCTGAGGCGGGCGGAGACGGAGCCGCCGGGCTCGGGCTCCGCGGGGCTGCTCCGCCCGGGGAACCCACCGAGAGCCCCTTCCCGCTCCCCCGAGACCCCTCCGGCCGCGGCTGCCGTGAAGTGACCGCGCTCGGGGTCGGTAAAAGCGAGTGAGGAGCAACGTTTAAATATTGCAGGACCCAGCTGTACCTGGGCGCTGCGCGGGCAGGCGCGAGGTTAAATATTTAATGCCTCACATTTCAGCCTGATATTTTATTCATTGTGTTATTTACGTGCTGCATGGTGGCAGGGACAAGGTGCTGGGCACTGGAGGCTCTCCCTGTTTTTGCCCTCATGGCATCCATCCATCCATCCATCCATCCATCCATCCATCCCTCCATCCCTCCATCCCAGCCGTTTTTCCCCTTTACCTTTCCCTGGCCACAGGTGTTCACTCACTCAGTGATGGACACCAACTTCAAACCCTCCAAAACTCTCCCTTCTATTCAGTCACATAGATATTTTCTCTGTTTACATCATATATCTGCATATTTTAATCCAAATGTAAAGTTTTAAAGGGGTTTCCCCCCTCCCTCTGTTGCCTTATTGGGAGAGTTGAAGATTTTTTGAAAGTGTATTTTCAAAGGCTGGAAACATTTCAGATCGTGTTTCCAGGGGAAGGATAGACTGGAGGGAGATGTTTTGCAGCATTTTTCAAAACTCCTTTCTGAAAATTGCCGGTTTTCCTTGGGCAATCTCTGTGCTCCTGCCTCGGGAGAGTGACACAGGTAAAGCTGGTGGAGTGACGGGTGTCACACGTGTCCTGATCAGCCTCCAGCAGTGATTGACACGAGCCCTGGAGCAGCACAGCCTGTAACCCAGAGATTAATTTGTGTTTGGATGGCAGAAAACAGCGGCACTTAACCCTTGGCACGCCCAGCAGCGAGAGGAGATGGTCCTGCTGCTGTCCCGGGCGTGGGGAATGTGAAAAACGCCAATCGCTTGTTTTTAAAATTTTTAAAGTTTAATAGTAATAAAATGGTTATTAAAATAGTAATATAGTTAAAGTAATAATAATTTGGACATTTTGGATTAGGACAATATGAGATAATAAAATTTAAGAGTTATGGATGTCCGGGTACCTTTTTCTGGGTAAAATAAGCCCGAAAAAGGACACAGTTAACAGAGGATTAATCCTTAAAAGCAATAACCTGTTGCATATTCATACACTTCATACATGATACATAAATTCCATTCAAACACAGGATTCTGTCTGGTCAGTGTCAACTTCTTCCTCTGAACCCCAACAGCGCCTTCAAGGTGGGAAGATGTTAATTTCTTCTGATAATGGGGCAATAAATTCTCTTTCTCTGAAAGATTCAGGTGTCCTGTGGCTGCTATTTCCCTGCAAGTATCCTCCATAGCACCGTTTCTATTTTAATTATTTTTTAATAACCCAAAACTATATTTACCACACTACTTAAGAGAATTAATACAGCATCGCTTTCTAACACAACACACATAATATTCATTTGAATATTTGCAAAAAGCCAATCATAAAATATGCATTTTTCACAGGGAAGGTGCTGGGCAGTGGGCACAGCCCAGAGCTGGCTGTCACCACTGCAGGATGCTCAGCCACACTCGTGCCTGGTGGTGGCACAGCCTGGGAGAGCCCCAAGGGATGAAAGTGTTTGAAATCCATGCTGGGATCAAGAGAGAAATGCTCTGAACAGCAGCAGAGAAATCAAACCAACACAGGGACAGCCAGGAGCTCCATCTGAGGCTGGATCCCAGCAGGAGAAGCTGCAGCTGCTGGGATTTCCTCAGGGATTTTGTGTTTCAGCTCCTCCCTGAGTGCCAGCCTGGCACAGGGCAGCTGTGGGTGCTCCAGGGCAGAGCCCACCTCGCTCTGCAGACACACCAGGGGTGGCTGTGGCTCACAAACCATCCCATTCTCAGCTTGCCTGCTTGAATGAGCTCAGCACAGAGTGGTTCCTGGCACCCTCAGCCCGTGTGAATCTCCCAGGGCAGCTGGCACAGGCAGCGACCTCATCCTGGCTGGAGTCAGTCCTGGAATGAGCATGAGATGGGAAGGGGAGCTGAGGAAAGGATCTGGCAGCAAAGCGGTGAGATCTGAGCCAAAGCTGTGCTGGAAATTAATATTCCCCAGTTCCCTGAGCTCCACTTCAAGGATCAAACTGCAGCTCCTCATCCCCAAAATCCCAGTGCTGGTGTCCACTCTCCAAAGCCACATGTCCCTGAGCCCTGGGGACAGGTGTCCCCTCCAGGTGTCCCTGGATTCCAAACCAGTGAGATCTAAGACAAAGCTGCACTGGAAACCAAAATTCCCCAGTTTCCTGAGCTCCACTTCCAGGACCAAACAGCAGCTCCTGATCCCCAAAATCCCAGTGTCCACTCTCCAAGCCACATGTCCCTGACCCCTTGGGGACAGATGTCCTCTCCAGGTGTCCCCTCCAGGTGTCCCTGGGTTCCAAACCAGTGAGATCTAAGACAAAGCTGCACTTCTAGGACCAAACTGCAGCCCCTCATCCCCAAAATCCCAATGTCCACTCTCCAAAGGCACTTATCCCTCACCTCTGGGGACAAATGTCCCCTCCAGATGTCCCCTCCAGGTGTCCAGCTAGATCTAAGCCAAAGTTGCACTGAAACCAAGGTTCCCCAGTTTCTTGAGCTCCCTTTCCAGGACCAAACTGCAGCCCCTCATCCCCAAAATCCCAGTGTCCACTCTCCAAATCCACATGTCCCTGACACCTTGGGGACAGGTGTCCCCTCCAGGTGTCCCTGGGTTCCAAACCAGTGAGATCTAAGACAAAGCTGCACTGGAAATTAAGATTCCCCAGTTTCCTGAGCTCCACTTCCAGGACCAAACTGCAGCTCCCCATCCCCAAAATTCCAGTGCTGGTGTCCAGCTGTGGCTTCTCAAAGCCACATCATACACTGACCCCTGGGGACAGATGTCCCCCTTCAAGTGTCCCTGGGTTCCAAACCAGTGAGATCAAAGCCAAAGCTCCCTTTCCAGGACCAAACTGCAGCCCCTCATCCCCAAAATCCCAATGTCCACTCTCCAAAGCCACTTATCCCTCACCTCTGGGGACAAATGTCCCCTCCAGAGTCCTCGGTGTCCAGCTAGATCTAAGACAAAGCTGCACTGGAAATTAAGATTCCCCAGTTCCCTGAGCTCCACTTCAAGGACCAAACTGCAGCTCCTCATCCCCAAACCCTCAGTGTCCACTCTCCAAATCCACACGTCCCTGACCCCTTGGGGACAGGTGTCCCCTCCAGGTGTCCCTGGGTTCCAAACCACTGAGATCTAAGACAAAGCTGCACTGGAAATTAGGATTCCCCAGTTTCCTGAGCTCCACTTCCAGGACCAAACTCGAGCTCCTTATCCCTAAAATCCCAGTGCTGGTGTCCAGCTGGTGGCTTCTCCAAAGCCACACACACATCTGACCCCTGGGGACAGATGTCCCCTTCAAGTGTCCCTGGGTTCCAAACCAGTGAGATCTAAGCCAAAGCTCCACTTCTGGGACCAAACTGCAGCCCCTCATCCCCAAAATCCCAATGTCCACTCTCCAAATCCACATATCCCTCACCTCTGGGGACAAATGTCCCCTCCAGGTGTCCCCTCCAGGTGTCCCCGGTTCCAGGGCTGCAGAGGAGCAGTGGGAGCCCTCAGAGCAGCCCAGCTCTGCTCTCTGCCTTCGATCTGATCCCTGTGCTGGCTGCTGTTTGCACTTACCAGCTCTGAGTGGTTTTTAATTATTGATGCCTCCTTTAGCTTTTATCTGGCGCTGCTGCTGCTGCAGCCAGGAAGAGCTCGGCATTCCTGCATTAGCAGCAGCTGGGAAGGGAGCCCTGCTCCTCCTGCATTCCCCTGCCCTTGTTTCAGGCAGGGCTGAAAATGAGGAGGGTGGGAGGCACCGATTCTCCCTCTGGGGGTTCTGTCCTGCAGGAAGGACCCAAAGAGCTGAAATCCAGTGAAAAATTCCCAGCTGCTCCCTGCATGGAGGAAGGAGGCTGGGTTTGAGCCTCCAGTGCCAGGCAGGTGGAAGGGAGGATGTCACAGATGTATTTTATGAAAAATCCTTTCATTAGGATCTTTTCTCTTGAGGAGTTTCACCTTCTCCACGTTTTGCTGCTTTGGAATGTGATTTGGAGAATTGTTTACCTGTGAAATTGTTCTCACTTGATGACCAATGACAGCCAGCTGTGTCGAGGCTGTGAGCAGTCACAAGATTTTATAATAATTCTTTTCTTTTTAAGTCTTCTAATGAAATATTTTCTTCTATTCTTTAGTATAGTTTTAGTGTATCATTTTCATATATAATATAATATAATATAATATAATATAATATAATATAATATAATATAATATAATATAATATAATATAATATAATATAATATAATAGTGTTATATTATAATATATTATAATATATATGTGTATATATATATGTATATATATATATATATATATATTTAAAACTAACTTTATTAACTTACAACTACACGTAAAAAGAAACACACTCAGAATGAAAACATTTTAAAAACATTCCTCCTCCCCCCACCAAATTTCTAACACATCACAGTAAGACAAAACCTTGGATTCTCAATTCAGTTACCACCCCTCAGATAACCAACTCTCAGTCCATCACCACTCCTCAGATAATCAATTCTCAGTTCATCAAGAAGAGAGGAGTCTCTCTTGTACCATAGGCTCCTAAAAACTCACTTTTCTCTCTCTGTAACCCACCAGCCCCTCCACACCTCAGCGCTGGATGCTCCAGGACTCCCCCAGCACCGATTCCTCCCCAGAGGAAGGAAATTTTCCCACTCCAAGTGGCCTAAGAGATAGCAGAGGGGAAGATGTTATCGGGCTGGAGCAGCTCTGAAGCCAGAGGACAGCTCTAATTATCGAGAGCCAATTCCATTACAGCAATCTCAGCCCCAGGGCACCGCGGGCCGGATTTTCCAGAGGGGCTTGAGAGCCACAGAAGCAGCTTATCCTCAGTGCCCAGAGGAAAAATGAATTATGCACAGCAGAGCAGAGCTGTGGCAGCCCCAGGGACCTCCACATGTGTTACCAAAGCGCCTCGGGGGCACTTTGCTCCTTGCTTTTCTTCTGGAGAATCCCCCGCTCCCTTTTCACCACCCACCGCTTTTCACCTTGAGCTCGTTTGTTCTGGCTTTGCCCGAGCATCCTCCTGGCCCTGGTTCCTGCAGATTGAGGATGTGGCACTGCCCTCACCTCTGCACGGGTGTCCCAGAGCCACCAAGGGCACAGGAGCTGCCCCTAGAGGAGAAGCCAGAGGCAGAGCTGTGAATGTTAACCCTGCTCCCAGAAAAACCTCCAGCGATGGAGAGCAGCACATCCAACAGGGAAGGAATAATCTGAGATTTGCTGAACCCCCAGACATTTCCCACACCAGGAAAAAATCAGTTCTCCCCAGCTGATTCTGAAGGGACAGCAGGCACAGGGAAGTGTTTTAAAGTCATCCCAAAGGCAACAAGAAAGCAACAGCAAGTCATGGTTTTAACCATATTTTAACCATGTGCCTGGTTAAAACAGCAAGTCTGTTTTAACCAGCCACAGGGACTGCCCCATTCCACCAGCCCCTAGAGAAGGCAGAGCTGTGAATGTTAACCCTGCTCGTCCTGGCTCCCAGAGAATCCTCCAGGGAGGGAGAGCAGCACATCCAACAGGAAAGGAATAATCTGGGATTTGCTGCACCTGCAGGAAGGAGAGCTGCACCTCCAGACACTTCTCACACCAGGAAAACTCAGTTCTCCCCAGCTGATTCCCCCATCTGAAGGGACAGAAGGCACAGGGAAGTATTTTAAAGTCATCCCAAAGGCAACAAGAAAGCAGCAGCAAGTCACAGTCATGGTTTTAACCAGCCACAGGGGCTGTCCCATTCCATCAGCCCCTAGAGGAGAAGCCAGAGGCAGAGGTGTGAGTGTTAACCCTGCTCCCAGAGGAACCTCCAGGGAGAGCAGCACATCCAAGAGGAAAGGGATAATAATAAAAATAATCTGGGATTTGCTGCACCTCCAGACACCTCCTACACCAGGAAAACTCAGTTCTCCCCAGCTGATTCTGAAGGGACAGGAGGCACAGGGAAGTATTTTAAAGTCCTCCCAAAGGCAACAAGAAAGCAGCAGCAAGTCACAATCATGGTTTTAACCAGTCCATCAGCCCCTACAAGAGAAGCCAGAGCTGTGAATGTTAACCCCACTCCCAGAGAAACCTCCAGAGAGGGAGAGCAGCACATCCAACAAGAAAGAATAATCTGGGATTTGCTAGCACCTGGAGGAAGGAGGGCTGCACCTCCAGACACTTCACACACCAGCTTCTGAAGGGACAGGACACACAGGGAAGTATTTTAAAGTCCTCCCAAAGGCAACAAGAAAGCAGCACCAAGTCACTGTTTTAACCAACCTTCTTATTTCTTTATTTGAAAGGCACAGCTTGTACGTCCTTGATACAGCATTTTCAGTTCCTCTTATTATAGGTCAAGTGATTAAACACAAAAAGCAAAACAAGATCTTTCTAAAGAACTATATACAAACACCAGATTATTATTTATTTTATTTTTTTTTTTACCATTTTTGTTTTTTAAGAAGACACGCTAGCGCACGGAGATAAGAACAGAGAAAGCTGCTGTATCCTCTACACAGGGCAGGGGCACAGGGAGGGGGAGGCTGGGGAAGGCTCTTGGTCTGCCTGCCCCCTCTGCCCAGCCCACCTGGACCCCCTCCAGCCCAGGGTGAAGCCCCTGGTTGAGAACAGGTACATGCAGAACAGCAAGGCTGTTATTAGGCCTGGTATTAGTGCAGGAGGGACGTGGGGGACACGAGACCAAGAGCACCTGGGGGAGGGAAGGAGGAGATTGTTCTGGGCCAGGGATCCTAGCAGGGAGTTGTGCAGAACCGTTAGGATCAAGGGGCAATCTTTAAATACCGAGAGGGGGAGCAGCAGGTGGAGGGATGGGGCCACATGGCACCGAGGGACAGCCAGGGGGCAAGGTGGCCCCAGAGCAGGCAGAGTCTGCTCCGTGAGGAGGAGGAGGAGGAGGGACAGGGAAGGCAGGCCGGGCACAGGGACAGCACGATTGGCCACACGGGTAATGCTATGGCGCTTTGCATCGCTGTGCAGCAGCCGGGGACGGCGCTGGGGACACCCCCAGGCACTGCCAGCCGCCCTTGGGGACAGGCCTTGGCCAGGTGCCACCCAGCACGGGTCACCACGGCCCTGCTGCACAGCGAGCAGAGAGAGATACTGCATTTTGCACTAACCCGCCCCTCCCTCCCTCCTCCCTCCCTCCCTCCCCAGCCCAGCCCCTTCCCCCGGCCCCACGGGCGCTCTCTAATCCGATTTCTCGCCGTCATCATCTTGGTGGGCATCCCCATCGTGGCCGTTCTTGTCCTCCTTGGAGAGGTGAGCCTGAGAGCCCAGGGCTGACAGCGACAGGAGCCCGGTGCCGGCGCTGACAGCGGGCAGAGAGGGAGGCTGGAGCCCCACGGGCAGCGGGGTCAGGGGCAGAGCGAGGGCTTGGAGCTGGGACAGCTGGTGAGCCTGGAGCTGCTGCTGTAGGGAACCATGGACAGACACACAGACACAACGGGGGATTGTCATTCTGAGTGCACTTGGTCGGACTGAGGTTAAAACAGGGGTTTAAACAAGCTTGAAGCTCTTTTCCCACCCAACCCTGAGGTGCTGCTGTAGGGAACCATGGACAGACACACAGACACAACAGGGGTATTGTCATTTTGAGTGCACTTGGTTAAAGTAGGGGTTTAAATAAGCTTGAAGCTCTTTTCCCACCTAACCCTGAGGTGCTGCTACAAGGGACACACAGACACAATGGCACTCAAATTGTCATGAGTGTGGCAGCAATGGAGGTTAAAAAGGGGTTTAAACAAGCTTGAAGCTCTTTTCCCACCCAACCCTGAGGTGCTGCTGCTGTAGGGAATGATGGAAAGACACACAGACACAATGTCACTCAAATTGTCATTTTGAGTGCATTTGGTCAGAGTGCAGCAGCAATGGAGGTTCAAAAGGGGTTTAAATAAGCTTCAAGGTCTTTTCCCACCCAACCCTGAAGTGCTGCTGCTGTAGGGAAGGATGGACAGACACACAGACACACAGGTAATTGTCTTCTGAGTGCACTTTCGAGTTAAAAGCGGGTTTAAACAAGCTTGAAGTCTTTTCCCACCCAACCTGAAGTGCTGCTGTGTAGGGAACATGGACAGACACACAGACATACATGGCGATAAATTGTCATTTGTGCAGCAATGGATAAAAAGGGTTTAAAAAGCTTGAAGCTCTTTTCCCACCTAACCCTGAGTGCTGCTGCTGTAGGGAACGGATGGACAGACACACAGACAAAATACCAGATTGTCATGATGTGGCACATGGGTTAAAAGGGGTTTAAATAAGCTTGAAGCTCTTTTCCCACCCAACCCTGAGGTTCTCAGTCCTGCTGCTGTGACAGCCTCAAGGGAAGACTCAACACCGTGTCCCCAGCAGGACACACAGCCCCTACCCCACAGGACATCTGGCCCCAGGCTCTGGCAGTCCCAAGGCTGCAGATAAAGCCCTCAGTCACAACTCTGACCAAGAGCAGATGGTGTTTTCATGCTGAGTGCCTGCTCTGGTTCCTGCTCAAAACCAAAGCTGCTCTGCTGGGGCAGAGCAGGGATCCCTGCACACACCAACCAGCCTGTGCCAGCCCAGCCTTGCAGCCTCAGGATCAGAGCAGGGTCCCCTGATGTCCCCAGGTCACGAATCCACATCCCAGAGGCCAGAATTCCCTCCCAACCCAACCCTCACGTACACGGATGATGGAGTTCAGTTCTGGTGCTGTGACCTGCTTAGCTCGTTCAATGGCTCCCAAGACTTGCTGCTGATGCTGGCAAGGAGAAAACAGAGGGATTTGGGGTCACTTGGAGTGCCACAGGGAAGCAGGACAGGGATCAAGTCCACACTGTCAGGCTGGTTACACCTGCACACACCCAGACAAGGAAACACCTTTGTCTCCTCCTCTTCCTCACCACAGGGTCAAACAGGTTCCCTCTTATCCCCACCCTTGTCCTGCTCTCCACACACCCAGAGATCCTTGGCCAAAAGGCTGCAGGGTGGGCAGTGCCTCATCCTGCCACCCTTCACCTACACAAAACAAACCCTAAAAATCAGAATCTCTTGTGAAACTCCTTGGGACACATCCTGAATACCAACTTCAGCAGCAGCTGGGTGTTCCAAACACAGCAGGAAAAATGGATGGATCATATACTTAAAAATAAATAAAGGAGAGCTGTATTTGCTCCTTGCAGAGCACAAGGTCTCTGAAACACCAGGACTGCCCACTGCACTTCAGCAAGGAGGATTTTTCTTTTCATTTTGGCAGCAGGGACAGGGTTAAGGATTGCATTAAGATGTAAAAGATTTAGCTGGGGCTTAGTTATTAGGCAACCCTGATCTGATCAGCAAGAGACTGTCTGTCCTAAGAACAGGTGGGTGGGAAAAGCAGAACCTGTGCCCCAAGCCCAGCACTGAGCCCAAGCAAGAATCCTCCAACCCCCAAAGGGCCAGGAGAGCTGCTCAGGGCTCAGCCTCCATGGGGAGACAGAAAATGCAGCTCTGGAAGTGCTTAATCCTCCCCTGCCTCAGACAGAGACTCCCAAGCACCCCCTCCCTCAATTAATGTCTCCGGGGAGTGGGAGGAGCCCATCAGCTGCATTAATTAATGAGGCAGAGGAACCAGATCTCAAAGAGGATGAGAGGAGGTATCCTCCATATGGAGGTATTTTTTTTAAGTGTCCTTCTCCCCCAGTTACCACTGCTGACGTGGCTGATGGAGAGAGCAGGAGCAGCTTTGTCCCACAAAAGGGAACTGGAGTTCTGGATACTGAGAATTTTACACTTTCTGTGCTGACAGACTCTGACCCCACTGCATTTGAACTGAGAGTGTGGAGAAACCTTCCAAAATTGATTGAGAACACTGGGATTATGGATGTGTAGTTTGATTAGAAGTGTGGAATATCACAGGGTAAAAAACTTAAGAGTTTAGAGATTTAGAATATAAAACTCTAGAATATAAATACAACTTTGGAATATAAAACTTTAGAATATAAATAGAGCAAGACAGAAGTTTTAAGGTGGACCAACAGAGCACCACACAGTGCTCCAGGAGCCAACACTGCCCTGAAGGGCTGGGCTGAGGGCAAGCCAGGGTTTGCCAGCCAGGGGTGTCAGTGCTGCAGGGCTGTGACACTGCAGAGGGACAGCAGCCTCCATGCCAACACACCCCAAAAACTGGGGACTCACCTCTTGTGAAAGGTAGGGCAGAACCTGGGCACAAATCCCATTTAGCCTCTTGACAATTTCAGCCTAAAAGGTGGGAGAAATAGAGAGGAAAAGTGAGAGAGATCAGGATTGAGTAGGCACAGCATCAGCTGCCCCTTCCCTCCTCTTCTGGGGCAAAACCCACCCTCCTGGCAGCACCCTGGTGCCATGGGGACCCCCTTCCCCCCTGAGGCTCCTCCCTGCATGGTTAAATGAAGGGATGTTGTTGACTGCAAAGAGCAAAGTTTCATTATTCCTCTTCCTCTCCAGGCCCTTGAAATTTATTTAATAAATTGGGAACAACCAGAGAGCAGAGTTCCTGCAGAGCCAGGTGGGGATGTGCTGAATTACATCTGCCATGTGGACAGACAGACAGACACATTCATGGCTGTTCAGCCTCCTCAGCACCCTCACAGCAGCACTGGCACCTTCTGGGGTGTTAAATGATTTTTCTCCTGGTAAATAATGAAGCTTCCAGTCCTTTACAAATCACTTTCTAAAGGACTCAAAACACAGAGCCAAAGGGTACAGGGACACACCAACCCCAACAGCAGCACAGGGAACAGATCAGGCTGGGAGATGTTTGTGGGAGGATTTGTGGCTCAGATTCTTCTCCAAGATGCAGGTTTTCCCATGGAAGCCAGTCTCATGGGCTTAGCAACAAGGGCAATGGGATCAGAAGCACCAAGTGCCTTTGTGAGGAACAGAACTGTGCTAAGAGGCTTAAACTGAGCCAGGACTTTGTGGCTGGAGCTGAAGCCAGATAGAGACAGGCTCAGAGGAGGCTCATGTTGTTAACACCACAGGTAATTAGTCACTGGGGATAATTAACAACTTAACCACCACTGAGGGTAATGAGCAAACTTATCCAGGCTGCCACAGAGTCTCCAAGCTGCAGCTCCAGACCCCTCCTGGTGCTCAAATACCTGTTCAGATCCTGGGGAGAACCATGGGGTGCCCAGAGCCCAGGATGGGATCCCATTGTGATCCTGAGATGTGGGGGGGCCCTGCATCTCAAAGGCAGCTCTGACATTTTACAGGCTGATGGCATTTCTAGCTCCTGAAAGGCAACTGAAGTGACAGAGGGAAGCTCAGAGCAGACAGCCCACCTTCTCCAGGAAATGCAGCACTGGAGATGTTTTCCCCCCTACCTGTTTGTGCATTTCAATATTCAGCCCGTAGGACATCTCATAGTACTGCAGAGCAGGAGAGAAGAGAACAAAATTAATTTTAAGTGCTGGGAACCACCACTGCATCCCTGGCAGGGTTTTCTACAAAGGGGAGCAGAGGCAAGCCCTAGGAAACAAAGGCAAGCACAGAGACCCCCTCCAGGTGCTCCCTGCCCACCCTGCTCCAGACTGGAGTTTTGCCCCACAGGATTCCCCTCACAGACACTTCCCCACAGTCTGCACCGAGGTGAGAGTGAGTGATGCTGTGTCAAACCTGGAAAAAGGCTCAGGGCTCCAGACTCCCCTAAGCACAGCCAGGAGAGAGAGAGGCAGCCTGGCTCTGAGAGCTCTGCCTGGCCAGGGTCCTAAAGCCCACATGACTCCTTCAGCAGCAAATGGGAGAGATCACAACTGGACTTGATCTAGCAAGTAACACATCCAGCTGCACACAGCTCCAGCTGTTTAGGAAGGAGTTATGTGGAAACCTCCCCTCTCCACACACAAAAACAATCCACCCAGAAAACCCCTGCACAGCAGCAACAGGCAGCTACAGACAATCTATTGGCACAAGCAGCTAATTCCTGACCCCTGGAAGAAGCTGTTAGCAAGCTGATGTTTTGAGAGTTTAGAAACCTCCTCCTGCAGCCTGCAATCCTGGTTCTTGCAAAGGGAAAAAAGAACAATCCACATCTGTGCTCATTTAGCTGAAGATCACTGGCACCCTGGTACGGGCGATGGAGCCCGGCTCGGTATCAGGATGATCTCAGCCTGCTGCGGGCTCTCGAGGCTTCTTTGCATTCTGAAGACCGAGCAGGAAGCAGGAGCCCGTCCCCCAAGCTGCCAATTGTGACTTTATTCAAAAAAACCAGAGCAGCTGTAGCAGCTTTGCACATTCACAGGAGCCCTCCCCGTGCTGGAGCTGCTGTGCCTGCAGAGCCTCCAGCACTGCACCACGAGCAGCAGCCCTTCCCTCTGCTGCTGACAGCAACCTGAATCAATTCTGGTGACTGCCAGCATTAAGGGGGAAAAAAAAATAAAAATAAATAAATAAAATGTATCTTGGCCACTGCTGGAGATGAGGGATTCTGTGCAGACTGCACAGGAAGCAATTGTTTACCAGTGAGAACGGGGCAGGCTTCCCCATGAGCACACCAGGAAAGCTGTGAGCTCTTCTCCTTGTCCCCAGCCCCAAGCACACATTGCTCCCCACAGCCTCAGAGCCTGGCCACAACAGCAGAGAAGGGGCCAGCTAGCTTCCCTTATTTCTGCTTTTTTAAGTCTTAACTCTGCTCTGAAGAGCTGCTCTATTAATTTCAACATCTTATCTCTTCTTTCCAGGGCAGGTGCAGCAGCTGGCAAGCAGGAACCAGCTCATCTTCACGGACAGTATTGCAGCCTCCTATCATTAACTCCATGATAGGAAAGGAAGAGACCACAGCCCTGCCTGGCTGTGCCACAAGGGCTCCTGAGGCATTACCTGACAGGCAAAACCCTCACCCTGCTCACCAGAACGTGGCTGTTTGCTTGGAAAGCCACAGCCAAGCCTGCTGCCCACACGTGGCACCATTCCTCATGCCTGGGACACACGTGCCAGCACTCAGCACCACGGCTCAGCAAGGCTGTGGGGTCACCACAAGGTGCACAGGGCACAGAAAGTTGATTTCTGCTTCTAACTCACAGCTGGCTCATGGAATTTCCCAGTTTCATGACTTCCCAGAGTATTGCTTTATCTCTCACCAGGTGTTTTATCCCCAACCACCTGCACTGGCCATGACCTTCCCAGAGTCCCCAAACCCCTGCACACCAGCACCTTGCATCACCTCCTCAGGTGTGTAAGAGCTGTCACTTCCTTTGAGCCAAGCACTCACCAAGCAATCCATCAAAAAAACTCCCTCCCACCGTGCATTTCAACAACCCCCTGCATGCAGCCAACACAAAACAACCCAATTTTCAGAAAAGAGCCAATTCCAGCCCTGCTGAGAGCCCTGGAGCTCTGGCAGAGCCCAGGCACAGGCACCTGCTGGTGTTGCCACCCACACACTCTGCTCTGGGCTGCTCCTTACCATGACGTAGTGACGCTGCATCTCCGATTTCTCGCTGGCTAGTTTGTCACATTCCAACTTCAAGCTGAAAAGCCAGAAAACAGTAAGGAAAAAACCACAAACAGGAGGTGAGAGAGTTGATCTCCACAGAGCAGCTGCTTCCTGCACGGCCTCATCCCGGCCAGGCTGGATTCTTGGATATCATTATCTGGATTTTTCAAGGGGCGGCCAGAGCAGAGCCCAGACAGGCTGTGGTGACCACACAGAGCCTTGCTCCCAGTTTCTCAGCACACACTCAGGAAAAGGACACAAGGCTATCCACCAGCAGAGCACTGACCTCCCTGCAGGCAAATCCATTCCACAGGAAGCTGGGGAGAAGCAGAGTTGGCTGCCCAGGGAGGGGTTTGCCTTTCCTCAACAGCTCGCTGGCAGCTGGGGACAGTTTCTGGCACAGAACCTGTCTGCAGCACTCAAGAGATGTTCCAATACAACATCAAAACCAAAGCCAGACCCACTTCTGGATGGATGGGGGTGGAAGGGGGGGAGGCCCAAGTGCAGCACATCCCTCCAGAAGCAAGGATTTTTTTCCTCTCTCCCAGATTCTTCACACCCTTCAGAGAAAGTGCCGCTGCTCCCAGTGTTTTATGAGACTCCAACTCACCAGCCGAGCAACTGCAGCCAGCATGTGCTGTGGTTTTATGTTTCAAACAAGAAACAGCTTCACCTACACAAAACCTGCTCCTTCTTGAGCAGATTAAGTCCGAGGGGGTGGAGCGGCATGGGGGGAAAGCTTCCCTTTCAGCAGGAGCCCCTTCTCCCCTGCTGGCACTGCCAAGGCACAGAGACACAAGGAAATGGCCACTTCCCAGCAGTTTTTCTGCCTGCTCCTGCCAAAATGAAACCACCACAAACTCGCAGGCAGAGCCCGGGCTGGGGGACATTTGCAGCCACATGGCACCAATGCACACACCAAAACCAGCACCAGGCTGTGGCAGAGGGCATCACCCAGATAATTTAAACCAAAGGGCTTCGTGTTTATGTCAGACACACACACACATGCAAAGCAACAGATTGTCTCAAGCCAGCTTTTGGGTCAGCAGCACTATTTCCACACACGTTCACAGAAAAGTAGATGCTTTTGGATTTTAAGTACTCCCTGCAGCATTTGCAGTCCAGGAATGGCAGCCAGCGAGAAAAACTGAGGAAAACTCCCAGCAAGAGGCAGGAGGCCTGGCAAGTGTCTGTGCAGTCCTGGCTGAGCAGCACTTGGAGGAAAGACCTTGGCTGGGGAAGGGAATGGGCGTTCTCCTCGCCGGGCTCCCATGTGGACACCACCAACGCCAAAGCTGTCCCAAGCTACACCACCGGCTCCCCTTCCCCAAATCCTCACCCGGTCCCGGGAGGGAAGCAACGAGCGGAAGAACCGGAGCGATTCCCGTGCACCGGGACGGCCCCGTGGGCAGCACGTACCTGTGGTACTGGGCCTGCAGCAGCTGGAACTCGTCCTTGATGCGGTCGCACGAGTCGGAGGTCGTGAACTTCAGCTGCTGAGGCAGGTGAGAGGAGCCCTTGAACAACAGGAGACAGCGCTGGGGCCGGAACCGGCGCCCGCCGGGCCCCGAGCCCGCCCCGCTCTCGCCGCCCCGGGGCCCGAGCCCCCGCCGGGGGGCAGCGCCCGTGCCCGGGACGCGCCCAAGGTCACCCGTGGGGCCCCTTCCCCGCCTGCCGCCGCCCCTCGGCACCGGCGGCGGGAGGCGCTCGATCCCCCGGAGCCCGCGGGGCCGAGGGAGGCCGGGCAGCCCCCGGGCAGCCCCCTCGGCCCCGCCGGCGCCCGGCCCCGCCCCGCGGCCGCTCCGGCCCCGGGCCGCGCCGTACCGAGTGCCGGCTTTGTGGAAACATCATGTCAGGTTGCGGCTCGGTCCCCTCACGGAGCGGCCCGCTGCCGCCTGCCGCCCCCGCCGCGGCTCCCCGCGCCGCCGCCGCCGCCTTTGTCCGCGCCGGGTCCGGCCGCCCCGGCCCCGCGGCCGCCCCGCCCCGGCCGCGCCGCTCGCCCCGCGCCGCTCCCGCCGCCGGCGCCTATTGTCTAATGGCGGCTGCGGCTCCGGCTCCGTCCTGCGGCTGCTCGGCACCACCTGCCGCCGCCGCCGCCTCCCCGGCCCGGGCGGGCCCACGGCCGCGCCCGCCCCCGCCGGTCCCCGCCCCCGCCAAGCGGCGCCGCCGGCCGCGGGCACCGGGCCCGGCCCCGTTCCGTGCCCTCACTGTGGCGGGGCTCGGGGGATGCAGCCCTGTGGTCGGCACGGGCCTTGCCCCGCCGGGCTTTGCTCCCCTCAGCCTCCGGTGCGCGGCCCGCCGGGTGTCCCTGCCCGAGCCCCTCCGAGCCCAAGGCCCGTCGGGTGTCCCTGCCCGAGACCTCCGACCCCTCCGATGTCCCTGCCCGAGCCTCGGGCCCTCCGAGCCCCCGGGCCCGCCGGGTGTCCCTGCCCGAACCCCTCAGAGCCCAGGGTCCGGCCGGCCTGAGGCGCATCCGTAGCCCCAGACCAGCCCTTGCCGGGCACTGAGCTCCTCGCCCTTCCCAGCTCGTTTTCTCGCCCTTCTCCAAGCAGAGCAGGCATTTTTTAACCCAGAGTTTCGTTCTGCTTTATTTCAGCGTTGCCCTCGGCTAAGCGTGAGGGAAGGCAAAGGAGAAAGGTAATTCGCCTACAAGTGGCCTCCAGAGAAAGCTCTGATCTCCAAACAATGCGATATTCTGCTCTGGATGCAAACTTTGGTCCTAAACCTGCTGCCTTGAGCAGACCCTGCAGTTCATGTCCTGTGGGATCGATTGCATCCCCCCAGAGAGCAGTGGGGTGGGGAATTCAGCCACAGGCTTTATTTCTGGAAGAATTTTGTTGCCATGGGGCCACTTGCAAAGCCACACTCACAAATGTGCCCGTGCTGGAGTAAGATCAGGTCCTCTGAAGCCATTCGGGCAGGAGCACGGTTGGTACGTGTGAGCACACAGGGAGCTTTCATAAATTTTGGATGTTGTTCCATGTCTATCTTTAAAAATCAGTACATTTTCTGATTAAAAATAAAACCCTGCACGTCATGACTCCAGCAATGTGGGCTGGCCTGTTGTGGTATTTATTTTTAAAAAGAACAATATAGCAGCTGAGTTATTGTGACACCTCCTGCATATTGTGCAGTAGCTTTTTCACTTCAACATCTCCATATTAGTGGAAACTGTGACAGCTTCATGCCAAGGATTATTAATAGTGCAGGCAGGCTTTGTGTCCCTGCAGAATAAGGGTTGGAAAACAGGGCAGACAGTCTTCCCCCAGTGGGGTTGGCATGCTGGTCCCCCTTTTTACATGGAGAGAAACTGAGTCACCCCAGCTTAGGCTCTGCATTTCTGCAGAGAAATGCAATTTATAGTCAGGTCCCCGTTGTCCCCTTCCCCTGGTCCTGGAGCAGCACAGGCACCCTGCCCTACCCTTGCAACAGCTTGCAGTCACTCCCTTCCAAGTGGGAAATGAAATGCTCCTTTATTGGCATTGCTGTTGGCTACAAAATGTTCCATTTTATCTTGTTGGTTTTTTTTTTTTTCCTCCCCTCCTCTCTCCTTACATTCTTCCAGGAAACACTCTAATTTATGGTATAATCTTGGCAAATCCCAATCCAGGGGAACACAAACTCGCTTGTGCCTGGTAAATGACTTTTTAATGGGCTTGTTTCCAGCTGGGCAATGCACCTGCATGTGAAGAAGAGGGGATTTGAGCCTGGCCCAGGCTGAGTCAGGGGCTGGATGTGGTCTGGGCACAGAGGAGGTGGCCCCAAACACAGCCTGGTGAACAGTGGGGGGTTCCCACAGCCCATCACTTGAGAAATGAAGGTTTTTCCAGCACAGGAAAGGGAGTTCTGTGTAGGAGCTCTCCAAGTGAACCAACATTTGTCTGCAAAGCTGTTTGAAGGCAATGTGGGGAAACCCCTCACTCTTTCAACATTTTGGCCAGGAATGAAAATTTGCTGGACTCTTGCTACAACCAGGGCATGCAGGTGGGTTTCCAGAAAGCCCCAGGGGACAGAAAGGGCAGGAACATTTTGCATTTCTAATGGAGCAAGAACTGTCCCAGTCCCTGGCCCCGCTGGAACAATTCATACAGGGATGTCCTAATGAAACCAGAGAAACTTCCTATTAGTTCCTAAAAGGAGCAGTCTAACAAAGCTGCCAAAAATAAATCTGTGTAATGAAGAGCCTTTGTAAATTATTCAGATATTATATCCCACTCCAGCACTGGTTCAAGGAGAGAGGTTGTACAGACATTTTCTGCTCTGAAGCTCTGGACACAAGGTGAAAGCCATGCTGTCGTTATTATGAAAATGTAGGCTCTGAGATCCTGCTTTTACCCTGAGAATACTCTCTCTTTTACCTGGAATTAAAGAGGAAGAAATAAAAAAAGGCACAGCAGCAATTCAGGCACTGAGACAAGGAAGGTTTTTTTCCCTTTCTCCACGTCCTCAGCGTGTCTGTAGAGTGCCATCACCTCAAGCTGACCACACACAGGACCCTGCAGGGTGTGGGGTGGCTCAGCCAGCAACTCCTTTGCTTCTCACTTTGCTTTGAATGCTGTGCCCTCCTTCCAGCAGAAACAGGGCTGAGACCCACCAAACTCATTAAACTTCAGCTGCCCTGGATACCCCACCTGCCAAAAAAACCCCCAATCTCTCCCTGAGCTGCAATCCCCCACTTCTACCCTATATTCAGGCATCTGTGAGGCATTTTATAAGGGCCATTTTGTAGGTTATTAGCCACAGCCAGCCCATGCCACACAGCAGAGCTGGTTCCTGATTTTATTTTTTTGGTTTTGCCCAGCCCTGCCACGTTTGGGATGGGATGGGCAGGCCAGGCACTGGACCTTGGCCCCCTGCCACATCCAGGCCGGATTGTCCCTTATCACCCCTCCTATCACAGGGATTATTGGCTTTTGATATTAAACTTTCTCCAGATAGCATAACACAATCAGCCAGACACCAGGCAAGGGCTGGGCAGGCCTGGCAGTGATTTACACACAACTTGCCTCTGAAACCCCTCTTCCATCTAAAGAGCTGTTTTTCTTCTCTCCCTCACCACTTCCTAACTCTCCTGTTGCTGTTAGGAGCTGTGCAGGTCTCCCTGCTGCAGAAAAAGGCTGGAATGAGCAGTGGGGTTCCCAGGGAGCCAGAAGAGACACAAACATGGCACTGGCAGGGCACAAATGCCACCAGCAGCACTGTCCCTTGTCCCCATCACCCCCCAGCCCCAGCTGCTCCATCCCCTGGCACACCCAGGTGCCCTGATGGGACACAGCAGAATCTCAGTGCCCATATGGGCAGCAGGCAGGGCATTTGTTCTGCTCTGTATGCCCACGGTTCTCTGCTCATTTCCTGCTGAAATTGCCTTGCTGCTTGCTCTGAGAGGCAGAAATGAGCAGCAGCCCAAATTCCTCGCCTACACCGAGAAGAAAAATGAGAAATTGTCCCTGGATGTGCATAAGGTCCCAGCCAGGAATGGCCTGTAGGCAGCAAGGGCATTTCTCCAAGAGCAGCCTTGGTCCAGGCAGGCTTTTTACAGCTGGTAAAACATTCCTACCCTCTTTGATCCCGTTTTATCAGTGACTTGGAATAATTGGGCTCCATTCCTCATGGTGGCTGCCCCCCACCCCTCCCTTCTGCTGTGGCCTGTGTTTTTGCTGCACACTGATTAGGGGTAATTATCATCCTTTTTACCAGCCAAAGTGCAAGGAACAGTTCACACTCCTTGCAGGAAGCAGGAAAGGGATTTTGCAGCTGAGCCGTGATTAGGAAGCACATGGCAGGGATGCCTGAACCTGCTTGCTCCCTGGGTGGTGTCCCTGAGGCATTTGGTGGGAGATAAGCAGCAAATTTGGAGCTGTGAGACAGTCAGGAGGTGCAGGGGAATCCGCTGACCCTTTGGTCGTGAGAAGCTTCCCAGTTTGCAGAAGCAGTGTGTGAATCCCTCTGCATGTGAAACCTAAACTGAGCCTGGAGGGAGCGACCCCAGGGCTGGAATGGGCACAGGAGCAGCTTCCTGAGCACCCCCAAATACCTCCCTGGTATTTGGGAGGAGCCAAATACCAATTTTAGGGTCAAAAGGATCAGCCAGGCTCTCCTCCTGCCCCTGTGCAGGATCAGTGTTCATCTACTGCACTGGAGCTGCAGCAAATGCAGATTTGCAGCGTTTTCTGAGGTTTGCACAGGGAGGACAGATTGCTACACCCTTAACAATCTTTGCAGAAGCAGTGTGTGAATCCCTTTGCATGTGAAACCTAAACTGAGCCTGGAGGGAGCGACCCCAGGGCTGGAATGGGCACAGCAGCAGCTTCCTGAGCAGCCCCAGCTGTGCTGTGGGCATGGGCAGCTCCAGGGCTCTCCTCTCTCTTCTCTGCCTCCCTGGCTGGACGAAGGGAGGAGCCAAACACCAATTTTAGGGTTAAAAGGATCAGCCAGGCTCTCCTGCTGCCCCTGTGCAGGATCAGTGTTCACCTACTGCACTGGAGCTGCAGCAAATGCAATTTGCAGCATTTTCTGAGGTTTGCAGGGAGGACAGATTGCTGCACCCTTAAGAGTCTTTGTGTTCTGTGCGCTCCTCCAGGTAGGGAGAACATTTCTTCCTGACCTCAATTTATGACAAACACTGAAGCATGAGGCTGGATTGATTGCACAAGGAGATTGTGTCTTAGTAACTTGTGTGAATGCTGCAGCAGCTATGCTAATTCATCATTCCTTTATTTATGAAATCTCTGTGCAGGTTGAGTGCAATTAAATGATGTGTTTTGGGATGGTAGGGGATGAAAGGATCACAGAAAATGTAGGTTTGTTATCCTAGTTTACTGTGCACTGAGCCCACCTACAACACCATGACAAACCAGATGTGAAACATAAGGTTTAAAAAAACTAATGCAGCAATTGCTGTCACGGGCTGCATTTGTCAGTGCTGTTTGATCTCAGTGCCTTTCCTCCTCTGTTCAGAGAGCTCCAATCTCGTGGCATCTTCCTGTGACAGGCAATTGAAGAACTTGTAAAATTAATTTTGGGGGAGGATGAAACATTTGCCACGTGCTCTGCAGCTGGGTCCCTGGTCCCCATCAGCCCAGACACATTCCTGCTTTGAATATCACAGGAGAAGGAGGCTCTGCAAGCACTCTGGGCAACCTGTGCTGTGTCAGCAGCACAGAAAAGTTCTTCCTCATGTTCAAGGTGGAACTTGTGCATCAGCTTCTGCTCATTGTCCTGTTGCTCAGCAGCTGAGCAGAAATTGTTCCATCCCCTGGCAGTTCCCTTCAGATATTTATGGGAAAATTGGTAAAATCCTCTCTTGGTCTTCTCCAGGCTGAGCAGTGTGGCAGCAGCTCTTTGGCCACAGAGAGAAATAGATAAATTCCCAGGTATTATTCTGGGAAAGTCTCTGAGAAGATCAGAGAAAAATACAAAAACCAATACTTAAATTGTTGTGCCTGGTATTGTGAACATGTGGAATGGGTTATGGAGATTTGTTTATCAAAGAGTGGTTTCCTAATTAACTAATGGTGATGGTGTTTTAAATTATTCCTCGTGTTCAAGGTAGAACTTGCTGTGCATCAGCTTCTGTTCATTGTCCTATTGCTGAGCAGAAACTGCTCCATCCTCTGGCAGTTCCCTTCAGATATTTATGGGAAAATTGGTAAAATTGGTAAAATCCCCTCTTGGTCTTCTCCAGGCTGAGCACAACCAGCTCCCTCAGCCTGGCAGTGTGGCAGCAGCCACGAGTTTCAAAAAGTTTCTCTCTTTGGCCACAGAGAGAAACAGATAAATTTCCCAGGTATTATTCTGGGAAAGTCTGTGAGCAGATCAGAGAAAAAAAAAGAGAAAAAATTATTAAATTGTTGTGCCTGGTATTGTGAACATGTGGAATGGGTTATGGAGATTTGTTTATCAAAGAGTGGTTTCCTAATTAACTAATGGTGATGGTGTTTTAATTAAAGGACCAATCAAGTACACCTGTATCATAACTGTCTCTAAAAGAACAATGGGTTTTTAAATAAGGATTATTATTGATCAGCCTTCTGTGAATCATGGAGTTTATGCCAATTATCACCTGGGGACATTGCCATGGTATGGCAGGATCTCCTCCCTGACCTGCTGGCAATGCCAACTCAAAACCAGGTAAGAAATGGGGCCAGAATGGAGAAAAGAGATGGGACTGGGATGTGTCTGCATCTCCACGGGCTCTTCCTCTCTATAAACAAATGGTGGAGATTTTTGGGCTCAGCATTAACTGCTGCAAATGTGGGCCATGGGCACAGCTGCTGTGGAAGTGGCCTGGCACATTCAGGATCAGCTTTCTGCAGGAACAGGGACGTGGAGCCCAGGGAATTGCACAGCACGCTGGTGACACAGCTGAGGGAAATCTCAGATCTCCTGGGAAGCCTCTGAGCACCAAAACTTTTCCATTAGGGCAGAAAGGGAGGGAGTGGATGGGCTGATGTTGCTTGCAGTCTGGCAGCTGTCATTCTTAAATCACACTTTGAGCAGGATTTATCAAAGCTCAACATCTGTGGACCCAAACTTCCCATCAGCAGGAGCCAAGCAGGTGCTCCAGAGGCTGGATGCAAATTTTATTTCTTCTTTTCTTTTGGCAAACTGTGGAAATTTCCTCAAGATCTGCTGGCCTTTAGATTTTCATCCTGCTTAAGAGAAGGCAACCAAAACAAACTTCCAACACACAGAGCAGCCCAGCAATCCCATCTTGGGGCTCTTTAGCAGCCCCAGAGTGTCACCTGTGTCACCCTCAGTCTCCTTTAGGACTGTCCAGGAGTTCCAAAGGGCAGCAGGTCACAGGGAGCAGCCACTGTGGTTGGGATCCTGGGTGTCTGCTGAGTAATTTCCAGCTGCCAAAGCAAAATAAACATGAGGCCTTTGCCAGAGGTGTGTGATGAGGGAGGAACAGTTCTCCTGGCTGTTCCCTGGGAGGGAAATAAGAGAATGGAACTAAGGGAGGTCAGTATTGATGCTGTTAAAGGCCAAACTATAAAAAAAAAAAAAAAGTAGAAACTTATTTTAACTGAGGCAAATAACTCATGGGAATAGCACAGGTATAAGGGAGAATTTAAGTGGAAATAGAACCTGCTGTTTGTGAGTATCTTGTGTTCCTGTCTCAGCCAAACTGCCAAGAGGTAAGGACTGGCAAAGCACTGCATGAGCCAGACTGGTAACAAGGAAGGCAGGTGTGGAACAGCTCCGTGGTGCTTTTCTGGACCTTCAAAAAGATTGTTTAGATCTAGACCTCAGGGTAAGAGGTATGCAAGCGGGGGGAGTGTGTGTGTGGGGAGAGTCCAGGTGAAGCTGCTCTGCTTGGGGCATGGTCCCACAGGGCACGGGGGATGCTCTGACAGGTGAGGCTGCCCTGGAGCACAAGAACCAACCAAGGCTGTGCCATGAGGGGATGCATCAGGCTGCTGGCTGGAGGAGCTGCTACAGATCAGCCTGGTAGGAAGCAATGAGGAGACCTGTGATGAAGGCAGCCCTGAGACGCTTGTGGAAAGCTGGAGAGCACGGGAGGGGCACCGAGAGCTCTGCCGGGACACGGCCGGAGCCGGGAGCACAGGGCCGGCCCGTGAGGCCTCAGCCTCTCGCTGCTCGGCCCTGAGGGCTGGGCTGGCGGGGTCTGCGGGCTGAGCCGCGCCCGTCCCCCACAGCTCGGGCCCGGCCCGCTCCGGGCACCGCGGTAGCCCCGGGCCCGCCCTGTGCCGCCATCCCAGCGGCCTCCAAGGCCCCACCCGCCCGGCGCGGCCCAACCGCGGGCCCGTAGCGGGCGAGGGGAGGCGGCGGCTCCGCGCTGGGCCTGGCCGCGCCCGGTCACGGGAGGCTCCGCTCCCATCCCGGCCCGCCCCGCCATGGGCGCCCGGTCCGCCACCTTCCCACAATGCCCGGCGGCCCCGCCCCGCTCCAGGAACGCGCGTCCGTGCGCCCCCCCCCCGCGACCGGCCAACCAAACCCTGCGCTCCCATTGGTCGCGGCGCCGCGTCCCGCCCGTCCGGGCCCGCCCCGCTGCCCGCCGCTCTCTCCCATTGGCCCCGGCCGCTGTCAGTCAGCGCTTGTTTTCGGCGGCAGCGGGTTGGGTTGCGCCGGCTCGTCGGTGTCTCGGCGGAGCCGTGCGGAGGGAGCGGCGGCGCAGCCGGGCGAGAGCGGCGCGGGGGCGGCGGCGGCGGCGCTGGCGCTGGGCCCGGCCGCAGCACTCGGGGCCGGGGCGAGGCCGGGCCGGGCCGGCGCCGCGCAGGGCGGGAGGGTGGGGAGGGAAGGGGGCGCGGGACGCGGGACCGGGCCGGGCCGGGCGCTGCCGGCCGTGCGGAGAACGGTGGTCGGTGCCGGGGGGGGGGGGGGGGGGGCGGGGGCGTCCCGGCCGCGGCGCGACCATGACTCTGGAGTCCATGATGGCCTGTTGCCTGAGCGACGAGGTGAAGGAGTCGAAGCGCATCAACGCCGAGATCGAGAAGCAGCTGCGGAGGGACAAGCGCGACGCTCGCCGCGAGCTGAAGCTGCTGCTGCTGGGTGAGTGAGGGAGCGAGTCCGTGCGGAGCGCGGCGCCGGTCCCGCCTCAGCCGCTGCCGCGGGGCCCGGCCCGGGGCTCGGCAGGTCCGGGTGGCCGGGCCGGGCGGGGAGCGGGTGTGGCGGGGAAGCGGCGGGAGCCATCCCCGCCTCAAGCCCGGCGCTCGGGGCCGCTCCCGAGCCGTGCGGGGCGGCCGCCTCATTGGCTGCCCTTTGTTTGATTTTGTGATGCGTTCGCTGTCAAAATGGGTTTTGACACGAGCAGGAACTAAGCGGCTGGAATTCCTGGTGCTGAGGGCGGGCACGCACGAATTTGTGAATTTGTCTCGGGGAGAGGATTCTCAGCAGTGTGCTGGGAATCCGCTGGTGGATTTGGTGTAATTGTAATTTGGTGCTTGTCAGGATGTGTGGAAAAACGGGCCTGCAGCTCCTAAAGGCAGAGTTTCCCCTGGGGCAAGGGCTGGGCAGGGCGGTGTGGAGGTTCTGGAGGGGACAGACATTCCCCTGTTAGTGGGAATGCACAGTGGGGAGATGCCCGTGGTGTTCGAAGGTGCAGATCACCTGTGCAGCCCTGAGAATCTAGGTCTGAGGCTGGAAACAGGAGTTTCATCTGTGCCGTGCTCAGATGAGTTTCCAGGGATGGGTAATCAGCTGCAAACTGAGGCTTGCAGGCGTGAGTTTGGTGTTCGTGCCTAGGTAGCCCCAAAATTTAAACTGAAGTTTCAGTTTTCGTGCATGCCGTGATTTAGCGTTGCTTGTGTGTCAGATATATCCTGCTTTGTGTCATGAATATTGTATTATCTTGAGATGAAATCTGAAGCAGAGCTGATGGATCTGTTGGCAAGCCATTAAGGTCCAGCTGAGGAAGGAGGCTGACCCTTGTGAAAAAAAAAAAATAAAAATACCTTGCAGAAGTGGGGGGAGACTCTGTGTGCCCAGCCCCTTGGAGGGCTCCAGTACCAACACTGATACCTGGTGATAAATGTCAAATAAACCCCAGGGCTTTCCTTTTCACCCCAAACCCTTCACAATTAATGTATTGCTATTCTTTGTGTGAAAGGTAAAATCGAGGGCTTCACATTTCTGCTCTTTGGGGATGCTGTGGCAGTTTCTGTAAGGCTTCTTGTCCCTCACTCTCATGCTTCCCTAAAAGCAGTCCCACAGAAGCAGCTGTGTCAAAATAGGTTGTCGCTATAGGATGGATCTGGGTTAAGAAGATCCCACTGGATCTAAATATTTCACTTTAGAAAGAATTCAAATTGCTCAAGAATCCTTTCTGCTTTTCTAAAAGATACAGATTCTGCATCAGATTAAATAAAAAAACATATAGAAGGTGGTTATTAATGAATAAGCAACACTTTTGGGTGTAGACAATTTTTGCAGGATGCTTTTCACTGGTCACATCACATTGCCCACCTTCAGCTGGCACAGGTAACCTGTGTTCTCTGTTTTATGCAGTTCTTATATTTACAAATATTAATGATTGGCTTAGTGAGAGGATTTTCCCAAAACCTCCAAAATTTTGTGTGTGTGGAGGGAGTTTCCACCTTGTAGAAACTGTTACGTTTTTCTTGTCACTACATCTGGTGACAGTTTGTTGAAGCCTAAAAAAGAAAATTAAGGTGAAGAATAACAGTGCTAATCAATGATGAACCTGTAAATAAGAAATTCCAGGTGTTGGACATTGCCATCTGGTACAAAGTAGGAATTTGTCTTTTTACTGGGTGGGGAGGATGTTTTGTACAAAAATTATTTGTGATTAAGCGTGGGATATTGTTGACTGAGCAATGTATTTACTGGGGGATCATGAGGAAGTTACTGTAAACACTCTGCTGCTTACATATATTGGAAGAAGAAGTGATGAATTCAGCTTATCTCCTGTCATATTAAAAAAGGATTTTGTGCCCTGAGAGTTGTAAATCTTGCCCACCAGAGCTTGTCACCTGCTGGTGTAGTGCTGTGCCTCAGGGAGAGCAAAAGGCAACTTTAAAAAAAACCCAAAACCAAACCAAAAACCCACCATCAATGAGCAAAACCAACCCCCAAACCAAAAAAGGGCAGTGATGGAGTGACAGGAAGAATCTGTGTTTGAACCTTTAAGTCCTGAGGCAAGCAAAGGTCTGGTGTTGAGGTTTCTTTTATATTTTCATTGTTGAAATGCTTTGAAGCACCACCTTTTTTTTTTTTTCCTCTCAGTTTTGGTCACTGTGGTAAAAGACAAGGAAGTATTTCTCACCACAGTGACAGAAACCACAAAAGATCTGAGTTTCCAGTTTTTCCCCCACTTGGGGTGCACCTTTGTATTCAAGATGGAGATAGTTTGCTGCATATTGATAGTGTCTATAATGTTAATTTCTGGTTGTGCTGAGGTGATTTCTGTCAGTTCTTGCTGTTCATTTCAACATAGTTAGGTGCTTGTTGCTTTTTATCTGAGCATTTTTTATTTGTTTGCCTTTTAACCTACCAAGATAAAATGAGTAACTGAGTATCTACATGGGAGTATTAACTGTGTATTGAGATGAATGAGATCCTGTCTGAATCCATCTCTTCCTTAGTGTGAGGAGGAGCTGGTGGTGCCTGTGGGGAGATCAGTTAAAATGCTCTTGCCAGCATTTTAACTCTAGGTCAAAAGGATTTGTATCACTGACATGATATATTTTGAGTTTTTTGAGTTTTTGGTCTCTGTAGCCAGGTGAGCTGGGCCACTGTGTTAGAGAGGTGTGGGGTTTTTATCAATATCCTCCATAATGATAAGAAATTTTAGAAGATTGAGCAAAAGCACTCCACAGAAATGTAGTGGTGTCCATTCAGGCTGCTGAAATGTGGAGTTGAGCTGATCCCAAGTGAGACCTGGCCTGGCTGTCCCCTCACGGGGCGATGTCACCAGGAGTTGAATTGTGAATTTAGCAATTCTCTCTAACTGCCTGTATACCCTCTGACGGCGTTTTTTCCCTCCTGCTCACCCTGTTAGAAAGTTCCCGCTGTCCTTTGGTATCATCTGGTGGCCTTCACATGCCGAGTGACACTCCTGTGCGGGGCCATAAATGTAGGAGTGGAAAGGACCTGCCCGAGTGACGGTGCAGGAAGCGCTGCCCTGCGCCGCGTCCTGCCCTCCCATCTGCTCCCAGCCCGGCAGTAAAACCTGCAAAAGAAGGAGGAGAAGGAAGCAGTGGCCTTGCAGAGCAGGCTGCAGCCCGTGGGGACCCAGGCACGGCACCGACAGCTGGAGCAGTGGCCTACTCTGCTCTCCCTGCCAGACGCCATTTTTAACTCTCTCCCACCCACAGCAATCCTGCCACAGGGAGCAAAAATTTGGGGCTACAAGGCACATGTGCTGCCTGCCTTCTTCAGAGTTTCTTCAGCTCAGTTCTCTTTTAGAGCTGATTTATTTTTTTCCTGTTGCGTTTGCTTTTCCCCTTCCCGCGTAGAAAACGTTTTGTGCCAAATTAGAACAAAAACAAAATTTGCTGGTTGCTGGGCTTCTCCTGACCATTCACTGCTGGGTTCGTAGCACTTTTCCTGCCTTGAGAGTGTGTCCAGGCCCTTCCTGGCTGTTGTAGCATCTTGCTGGAGTATCTGGGAATAGGTCAGGTGTGACGGGCAAGGGCCCCTTGACGCAGGACGTGTGGGAGTGGCTGTAACGTGAGATTTGGAATAAGTACCAGAGCTACTTTTGAAGGCTGCTGCAAAGGACAAAGGTGTCTTCCTTCCAGGCTGCCTTTTAAGTGACAAAAAGAGGGTTGTGTGCTTGGGTGTAGTGATAAGAGCTTTTATCTGTGGTGGATTTTGCTGCTGGTGGCTCCTAATTCACTTTTTTACATCCTGTAGGCACTGGGGAGAGTGGGAAGAGCACGTTCATTAAGCAAATGCGTATAATTCATGGCTCAGGCTACTCTGAAGAGGACAAAAAAGGCTTCACCAAGCTGGTGTACCAAAACATCTTCACTGCCATGCAGTCTATGATAAGAGCCATGGAAACCCTGAAGATTCTGTATAAATATGAACAGAACAAGGTAAGTTGGTCAGTTTTTGGACAAATCTTTAGTCAGTGAGGATTTTGAGGTTTTGTTTCTTTGTGTCTTTCTGCGTTGCAACCTCAACCTCCCTGAACTCTTTTCTATAAACTTTTTATGGCATTTTCTTGATACCCAACTCCTTTTCCTTGGTTGTGTTAAGGGACAGAAGAACTTTGCATGGTTGGTGCATGATGTGCATAGTGAGTGATGGGAGCAAGGGATTGGGATAGGAAGGGGTAGGAGAGGTGTTATTTTTACTCATTTCAAGGATTCAGAGTTATTAAATGTGTTTCTTTGCATGTGTTCCTTTTCTTATTGCAACTTGAAGCTGGCAAAATCCATGCTGGACCCAAAAGACACAGACCTGTGCTGGTAGTTACCCCTGTTTCTGCAATCCTTCTGTTTTTCTGATAGCTACTGACCAAGGGTGCAAACCTTTCCTGAAGAATTTTGGTCTCAACCACAGAAACATGCTGATTTTGGGACCAGGAATTAATTTTAGACAGATCTGATCTAAATTATTTTCTCTTTTTGAGGGGGAGGACAGTGAGAGTGAGGGCATGCCAGGAAAATAGATTTTTTTTTAGCATATTTTGCTTTTTTTAATGCTTAGTATCCTTAATATTTTGAAGCTGTGTTTTATCTGACCTATCACAGAATGTCTTGGAGCTTTGAATTTTGAATATTTAATTTTGAATAATTGTTTGTAGGGATTAGATGGTGTCCCTTTCCTGTCTGTGGTGAGAATAGGCAGAGTGTGAGAAAGCTTTCCCTGTGCTTTATGTGAGGCATGGTGGAGGGGTTCTGATAAATCAAATCTGCAAGATTTTGCTTGCTGTAACCTGTGCAGAACTTCATTTTTGTTTTTATTTATTGGGGGCATTGGGAAAAGCCCCTAGGTGTGGATAATCACCTCACAAACACCACAAGCTATGGTAGTTACTTTGCTTAGCCATTGTAGGGGTTTTATACCCCCTAGTTTTGGGGTTTTTTTAATTTTTCTCTCTTTTCTTCTTCTTTTCAATCTCCAGGCCAATGCAGTGCTGATCAGAGAAGTGGATGTAGAAAAGGTCATGACATTTGAGCAGCCATATGTAAGTGCAATTAAAACATTGTGGAATGACCCTGGAATACAAGAGTGTTATGACAGGAGAAGAGAATATCAACTTTCTGACTCAGCTAAATAGTAAGTACACAATCACTGGCGTGCTTGTGGTGGGAGTGATGCTCCAACAAATTTATTTATTTATTTATTAAAGTCCAGAGTTTGTTTCCTTATTATTTGCTGCTTTTCCTGGGAGTCTGAGGTGTTCATGCGTCTGCTTCAGGATGTACCTGAGCCCAGAATCTCCACATTATTCCATTTGTATTGATCCTGGCTCTTGGGCAGCAGGAGTGCTGCTCCTTCTCATCAAGTTTGCCATGTGTAACTCAGATTTTATTAATTACAAATCCATTAAGTTTGGCAATGTACAGAGGATGTTTCTACATTTATAAGTAGAAAACCTCAGATGAGACTTGATCCTGAAACATAAAGCATTTAAACTTCCTCTGTTGTAAAGATTGTATTCCCCACTCTTATACAGAGTGGATAAAGTTGTTTTTGGTGAATTACTGTTCCCCAAAAATATTTTCTGTTACTTTCCACACCATATTTAAAATCATTCAGACAACTTCTGCCTTTCTCATTACTCTACAGAAACACTTCATGTAGCAATTTGTACATCTGTATCTTTATATGCTTCAACCTAAGGTAGTTTTTTTTCCTTTTTCCTTTGTTATTTTTTTTTCCACTGTCCTGTTTGCAGCTATCTCAGCGATGTGGATCGTATTGCCACCCCAGGATATCTACCAACTCAGCAAGATGTGCTACGGGTTAGAGTCCCTACAACCGGGATCATAGAGTACCCCTTTGACCTAGAGAACATTATCTTCAGGTACTGAGGTGTCCTCATGTTACAGCTCAGCTGGGAAATGGTTTCAGGAAGGAAAAATTGGGGCTTTTTTCAGTGGATGTGTGGTGGGTGCTGCTCTAATTGGGGTGGTCTGATGTTTTGGAAACTCAGAAAACTCAAAATTCAAAACTCAACATTCAAAACTCAACCTGCTTCACAACCCAGGGAACCATCTTGGTGTCCTTCCTGGGAAAGATTGCACTGCTGAAATTGTGATTTTTGAGGCAGCTCAGCAAGATGTGCCACAGGTTAGAGTCCCTACAATCAGGATTATAGAATATCCCTTTGGCCTAGAGAACATTATCTTCAGGTACTGAGGTGTCCTCATGTTACAGCTCAGCTGGGACATGGTTTCAGGAAGGATAAATTGGGGCTTTTTTCAGTGGATGTGTGATGCTCTAATTGGGGTGGTCTGATGTTTTGACTGTCAGAAAACTCAAAATTCACAACTCAAAATTCACAACTCAACTTGCTTTTGAAGCCATCTTGGTGTCCTTCTTGGGAAAGATTGCACTGCTGAAATTGGGATTTGTGAGGCAGCTGAGGGATGTGTTGAAGGCTGAAGCCACCAAGGGCTGACACTTTTTGTGCAGAAATTCTTCTTTGTACACAGCACCTGCCTTGAGAGCTGGTTTTCTGTGCCCACCTTGTGTTCTCAGGGTGGCACCAAAACTTGCTGCTGCAGCAACAGAGGGTTTTTGCAAGCTTAAGCCAGAAATTAAGCCTGGCATGACCAGGCTGAACCCAGCAATATTCCTGTGTTTCTCTCTGCCCTTCCCCACCACACTGTGGCATTGCCAGAGAGGAATAAAAGAACCTGCATCCCCTCTTTTAAACCATTTGGTTACAGAAATGCAGAATTCTCCTCTCCCTGTTCTGTTTGCTGAGTAGAAAAACAGCAAAAAACCAAAACTGTGAGTAGGTGTAGGATTTTCTCAAAGGTGAACCACGTGTGGCACTTCAGGTGAGTGCCAGAATAACTTTAGTGTACAGGTAGAACTTGAAATTGAGAGGCTGGAATGCTTGACAGTTAAACAGCACATTCCAATGAAAGTGTAACAACTAAAGAAAGATTTGGGTGGGGGAGAAGCTTTGAGGCAAGCAGGTGCTTTAATTAAAAATAAAAATAGTTTGCTCACGTGACAGAGCACAGTTTTGAAGGACTTGTCTTTTCAGACTCAGGGCTGCTGCTGAGCAAACCAGAGCAGAATGCAACAAAAATGCTGAAAGGTGAATTTGGCATCACTCACCTGTGGCCATTCTTGCAGTTTGCTGTATTTTGTAAATTTGATGGTTTTTTAACAGAGAGATGCTGTCACACCCCTGTGCCAGGTTAACAGGAATGGTAAAAAACCAAATTATTTCTCATTGTTTGCTGCTCCTTTGCATTCAGAGAACTGCAGCTACCTCTGTGATATTCTTATTTACTTCTCTTCCTTAGAATGGTGGATGTTGGAGGTCAGAGATCAGAACGAAGGAAGTGGATCCATTGCTTTGAAAATGTGACTTCCATCATGTTTTTAGTAGCACTTAGTGAATATGACCAAGTTCTGGTGGAATCTGATAATGAGGTGAGCCAAAGAGTGGGAACCCTGCAGGAGGGAGGAAGAAAGGGAAAGAGGGAGGAATTTTTATATTTCCTTGAAGGCTGGTACCCAGCTGCTTGGTGCCAAGTTGGATTAGCTGCTCTTATTGGTTTTGGCCTTCAGTTCTTGTTGCAAAAGGAACATGAGCCTCCACAGGTCATGATGTCCCTGAGGATGGAAGAGGCAGAGGGCATTCAAATCATCTGGACTTGTCAAGTGAAAAATGAAATTATCTGCAGTTTCCAAGTCCCTTGTGCTCCCACATCACCCCTTCCCCTCCTGCACTGAGTTATTCAGGCTTTGCTGTCCTGGGAGGTGCTGGCTGCACTCTTTGAAGGTGTAAATCTGAATTTTAGCACTTGCTAATAGATCAAAAACATGCTATTAGATAAAAATAGTTGCTCTTTTTCTAGTAGACAAAATATGCTCACAAGGTACCATTGGACAGTGCTCTCACATGACTGTTAAAGCATAAAATGACTTTTTAAGTCTTTTGATGTGGAAGGCTTGGCAAATAAATGAACCTTGAGTCCCTCAGATTTTGCATTTCCTTTCCATTTACTGATCCAGCTTGAACCAGAATCTACCTGGGACCAAAATATTTTGTGTATAATGTTTGAGATGCTGAATTCCTACGGCAAAAAGGGATTTTAGTGCTCCTCTGTGCAAACAGGGTTTTGTTTTTCTGCTTTCAGAACCGGATGGAAGAGAGCAAAGCTCTCTTTCGAACCATTATAACTTATCCATGGTTCCAAAACTCTTCTGTTATCCTCTTTCTCAACAAGAAAGATTTGTTGGAAGACAAGATCCTGTATTCCCACCTTGTTGACTATTTCCCAGAGTTTGATGGTGAGTGGATTTTAAGAGGGAACACTTGGTGGGGTGGAGGTGATTTGGTTAAAATTTATTTATTTTTTAAAGAACACTCAGATCTAGAAGTGGAAAAAGCATGAATTGGAGAAAGAGTGACTACAGCAATAAGAAAACATCACAAAAATATCTTAATTGTGCATAGAGAAGTGGAATCTGATAAGATGATCAAATAATGAGGTTCTCCTAAATGAAGAATTATCCCCTCCAATATGCACAATGGAAGTCTAACTTGTACATAAAACCAGTTTCATACCCATGACAATTTCCTGATATTCTGGATCTTTTAACCCTCTAGTTAAGAGGTGATTTCAGTCTTTGTTTTGAGAAACCAACTGGTCAAGTTGTTTAAATGATGGTGCTAAAAAAAAAAATCTTCCTGCAGTTTGAAATTCTTATTAGCAGAAATCCATCTGCTGTTGTGGGGAAATAATATCTATGTGAAACAGAGAATTTCCCATCTGAAACAAAACTCCTTAGCCAAAATATTATTTCAGGCTCTTCAGCTGAGTGCATTTAAAGCTGGCTGGTAACACATCTGTACAGGGCTGAAAATAAAATCAAAGTGGTGGAGGATAAATCAGGCATTACTCTTCTTGCCATGCTCTAATTCTGCAATTATTTGCTTAAAAAATATGAGGTAAAGGGAGAATTACCATCTTGCAAACAGCTTTTGTTATTTAGAGGACCAGTGGAATTGTATTGGTGTGTCCTCCCACATCTGGAGTTCCTGCTTGGAGCTCAGGTTTTTCCAGCAGGCTGGGAATGGGTGAGGAGCTGCTTCCCAAACAGGGGATGGAGTTTGTTGGGTTCCAAACTTCAGATGGAGCTTTAACAGCTGGAGACACATCCCAGCTTCCAGGGCTGTCCTGTGCTTCCATTTTATCCTGCAAGCAGCTCCTTCAGGGATGCAGCATGGCCTGGGAGTGGGAGGTTGCCCATCAGATTTCCTCTCAAGGGATGGCATTTGCCATGCAACAACAGCAGTGAAAGAAATTGTAGTAGGTGATTATTTTCTGGGGACTTGTCAGCAATGTGAATTAAAAACTGGCCAAAATCCTCATTTTTAGCTCCTGTGAGGCGACCAGCTGGATCAGACTGATTTGTATTTTGACTGGCAATAACCCTTGTTGCCAAAATTCACACTTGTGTCTTTCAGCCTGTGAGATCCACCTGTATAATAGGAAGAAATGTGCACCCCATTTCCATGGGAGAGCATTTAGGGGTGTCACTGTTTCCCAGTGGATGCTCCCACCCTGGGCCTGAATTCCAAAGCAGGGTCTGAACTGACCCATCAAAACTGCAAAGTGCCCAGGAATTTGTTTAAACACCTGAAAACCATAAGGCACTTCATCTCTTGGAGCTTTGATGCCATAAATAATCTTAATTTTGTCTTTAAAGCTCTGTAACCCATAAGACAAAAGTGCTGCTGGATCTGGGGGATGCATGGGAATGGAACCATTCATTGGTTTCACTGTATATTAGGAAGAAATGTAAACTCCATTTCCATGGGAGAGCATTTAGGGGTGTCACTGTTTCCCAGTGGATGCTCCCACCCTGGGTCTGAACTGACCCATCAAAACTGCAGAGTGCCCAGAAAACCATAAGATACTTCACTATGGGAGCTTTAATCCCATAAATAATCTTAATTTTGTCTTTAAAGCTCTGTAACCCATAGGACAAAAGTGCTGCTGGATCATGGGAGTGAAACCATTCACTGGTTTCACTGTATATTAGGAAGAAATGTATGTTGGGAAGAAATGTAAACTCCATTTCCATGGGAGGGCATTTAGGGGTGTCACTGTTTCCCAGTGGATGCTCCCACCCTGGGTCTGAACTGACCCATCAAAACTGCAGAGTGCCCAGAAAACCATAAGACACTTCACTATGGGAGCTTTGATCCCATAAATAATCTTAATTTCGTCTTTAAAGCTGTGTAACCCTTAGGAAAAAAGTGCTGCTGAAACCATTCACTGGTTTCACTCTGTATTAGGAAGAAATGTGCACCCCTTTTCCATGGGAGGGCATTTAGGGGTGTCACTGTTTCCCAGTGGATGCTCCCACCCAGGGTCTGAACTGACCCATCAAAACTGCAGAGTGCCCAGAAAACCATAGGATACTTCATCTCCTGGAGCTTTAATCCCATAAATAATCTTAATTTCATCTTTAAAGCTCTGTAGCCCATAGGACAAAAGTGCTGCTGGATCATGGGAGTGAAACCATTCACTGGTTTCACTGTATATTAGGAAGAAATGTACATTAGGAAGAAATGTACACCCCATTTCCATGGGAGAGCATTTAGGGGTGTCTGTCCAGCACCTGCCACTGTTCCCCAGTGGATGCTCCCAGCCAGGCTCTGAACTGACCCATCAAAACTGCAAAATGCCCAGGAATTTGTTTAAACACCTGAAAACCATAAAGCACTTCATCTCCTGGAGCTTTGATCCCATAAATAATCTTAATTTTGTCTTTAAAGCTCTGTAAACCATAGGACAAAAGTGCTGCTGGATGTGAGGGAGTGCAAGCATTCACTGGTGTCTCTGTTTGCTGCAGGCCCACAGAGGGATGCCCAGGCAGCCCGTGAGTTCATCCTCAAGATGTTTGTGGATTTAAATCCCGACAGTGATAAAATCATCTATTCCCATTTCACATGTGCCACAGACACAGAAAACATCCGTTTCGTCTTTGCAGCTGTCAAGGACACCATCCTACAGCTCAACCTGAAGGAATATAACCTGGTTTGACCTGCTCTGCTCTTGCCCCTTGAGAGGCTTCTTTGTGAAGAAAAGACAAAAAAAAAAAAAAAAAAAGAAAAAAAAAAAAAGAAATTTTAAATATGACAGGATAAAAAAAAAAGTTTTAATTTTTGATGATGTAATGATTGCAAATTGTCTGATCTGTGGAGTGGCAAGTGCTCGGTGTTACCCTGGAGTCTCATGTCTCTGTCCACAGAGTAGTTGATTTCATATTTTTAACAAATTGCTTTTATGTCACAGTTAACGGGGATATGCCTCATTTCTTCAGCACCTTGCTTACTTCTTAATTTTTGCCAAGCAGCTAAGGCAGCCTCATCTTGATCTTTCTTTTGTTGCTAAGCCACTTTTATTTTTTTTTGTTTTAATTTTATTTTTTTCCCCCTTTCATTCCCGTGGTATATGTAGAGAAAAACAAAAAATCCCCAACACTTTCCAGCTGAGATTGTGAATTCACTGGACTGTGGGAGTGCAGAATGCTACTGGTCCCTTTGCCTTGTGCTCTAGGGTGCCTCTGGTGTAATTAATTTGCTAATCCTGCTTCTTTCCCTTCCTATTTTCCCTTTCCTTCCCCAGGACACGCTCCATGGTTCACTGTGATGAAATGTTGGGGAGGAGCAATTGCTCTCCAACTATTGTGCAAAAAAAAAAAAAGAAAAAGGCAAAACAAACAAACAAAAAAAAAGCCATCACTTTTCCATTCTTTATATGTTCTGAGTAATTTTTTGTTATCAATTATAAAAGGTATGGAGACTGTGATTTTTTTCTTTTTTTTTAAATTATTGATGTTCTATACATAGTTTGCTATGTGTTGCTGTATTTTGTTCATGGACTACAATTGATGGAAGCTCTTGGAGCAATAGCTGCTGAGCCTGGGGAAGTGCCTGACTGTAATTGTTCTTTTTTATTTCATTTTTATTTCACTTTTATTCCTTTTTTTATTTTTTTTTCCCCACACAAACACATCCCACCCACACCACAAGCACGTGGCCACGTGTGCACAAGGCTCAGTCTGCAGAGAGGAACTGTTTTTGTTGGGAAGAGTTTTTTGACATCAATGAGCAACTTCTCTATGCAGCAGTTACCCAAAGCACACTGAGTGATTGTGGCATTCCAACATCAGACTTTGCCTGCATTGAAAACCTTAATCTTGTGCCATCCTCTAGGTCTTTTCTTGCTGCCTAATAGCAATCAAGCCTTGTTTTAATTGCATTTTGTGCCAGTGTGTGAATGAGTTTGTAGGAATTCCTCAGCTTTGCAGAGTCTGAGAGGACCAGAGCTGGAGGGTGAGAGGCTCTGCCAGGATTGTTCCTTTTGGAGCTTGAGGATGGCTCTTGGGGAGGGAGTTCTGTCCCTCCTGTTGATGCATTCCCCTCTTTGGAGGATTTGCACCCATCCTTGCTGCAGGGTGGTAGCAGTGGTTAATGAATTAATTAATTAATTGTTAGCAGGGGCTGCTGCAGAATGCAGAGAGCCCTGCCCTGGCTGCACTTGGTGCAGCAGGAGAGGAGGACAGAGGCAGCAGCACCAGCTGGAAAGCAGAACAGATGAAATTGTGGATTCTCAGTGCCACTGAATCTCCACAGAGCAGGAGATGAAGCCTTTGCACATAGGAGAGTTTGATTTTTCAGGAGCTGAGGCAAATCAAGGTGCTGAAAGGAGAGGAGAGAGGCAGCAGCACCAGTTTGAAGGCAGAGTGGGTGAAATTGTGGATTCTGAATCTCCACTGAGCAGGAGAGGAAGCCTTTGCACACAGGAGAGCTTTAAAGCTGTATTTTGCAGGAGCTGAGGCAAATCAAGGTGCTGAGGGAGAGGAGAGAGGCAGCAGCACCAGCTGGAAAGCAGAAGAGATGAAATTGTGGATTCTCAGTGCCACTGAATCTCCACAGAGCAGGAGGAGAAGTCTTTGCACATAGAAGAGCTTTAAAGCTTTATTTTGCAGGAGCTGAGGCAAATCATGGTGCTGAGGGAGAGGAGAGAGGCAGCAGCACCATGTGAAGGCAGAACAGATGAAATTGTGGATTCTCAATGCCACCTGAATCTCCACTGAGCAGGAGAGGAAGCCTTTGCACATAGGAGAGTTTGATTTTGCAGGAGCTGAGGCAAATCAAGGTGCTGAGGGAGAGGACAGAGGCAGCAGCACCAGTTTGAAGGCAGAGTGGGTGAAATTGTGGATTCTGAATCTCCACAGAGCAGGAGGAGAGTTTGGTTTTGCAGGAGCTGAGGCAAATGAAGGTGCTGCTGCCAGAAGTGCATTGGCAAGGCAGGGAGAGAGAGGGAAGCAGGAGGTGAGACCCACTGGGTGTGTGTCAGTCACTGATGCTCCTGTTTCAATTCCAACAAGAAGAATTGGGTCCAAATTCTCTGGATCAACCAGATTTGCCCCCTCGAAGGCTGCCAGTAGAAAAAAAAAAGCCAAAAGGAGCTGCACTGTTGGAGGGGGCTGTTGATATTTTGTCTCTTTTGTAGACAGAGCACTACATCAGTGTTTTGCACAACGTTGTAAGAGTAAATCTAACTGTCTGAGATGCTTAAGATGCTTTGATCTAGAACACTAAATCATGGAGGGACATGATTTTGAATCATTCTGTTGCTAGTTCCCTCATTTTCCAGAAGCCTCTGTGTGCTCAGAGTGCTGCAGAGCAAAGCCAGCTCTGCTCCAGGTGATTCCAGAGCTCGAGGTGGAACAGTAGCCATGGGACCAACAGCTGAAGAGCCAGTCTGAGGGAAACATAGCATCTCTTTAGACTAGCCATGCTCTGGACTGCATTTAACCCTTGGGAGGAATGAGGAGGGATTCCCATGTGTCAGACAGCTTTGCATCAATTTTACTGCTTTTTTATTTTTTTGGTTTGCTTTTTTTTTTTGTTTTCATCTTTATGCCAAAATGATCCAGTTTGTAGAAATTGTCTTATAAAGAGGAATTTATAATCATCTTCATGTATTCTAAGTGCTGTTCCTCTGAAGCAGACAGCAGCACCAACCTCTTCTGCTTCTGTGATCCTTTTGTAAATGGTTCACACTACAGCTGTTGCCAGCAGTGAGCCTGGCACTGAGATACACAGGTTCTTGGAAAATAACTTCCCAGAAGTTTCTCTTTTCCAAGGTGAATGATGGTGGTACTTCCACTTGAATCAGAAACTTTTTTTTTTTTTTTTTTTTTTTTTGTCTTGTTTTGTACCTTCCCCTTTCTTTAAGAGCTGCTGCCCTGGCACAGGAGGAGGGATCTTGGCATCTGTCTCTTGCAGAGTGACTCTGCATGGTGGGGAGCTGTGGGCACGAGGCTTTGGGAAATGCTGCACCTTGTGGGGCACCTGCTTGGGTTGGCCTGAGGGTTGGCTCAGGGAGGGGAGGGAAGGGCTGAGCTTTGCTCAGTGGCTCTTGTTGAGTTGTGAAACTCCTCCTGGACTGGGTCAGAGCTGTACCTGTCACCTGGAGCTGTGTGTGGCTGTACCATGGGTGAGAAGATTGCAGCGTTATCAGCACGTGCTTTCCTTAGTGAGCAGCTGCTCGTGTGCCTCCAGCTTGGCCAGTGCAGTGTTCCTGCACAACTGGCTCCTGTCTCTGTTGGCTGGCAAATGCAAAAGTGCCAAACCTTCAAACCAAATTTGCCTGTATCAACCTTTCTGAAAGTGAGGCCTGTCAGAGTTCTCTGCAGGCTGAGAGTGACTTTCAGAAGAAAGGTAAAAATTGGGTTGTTGTAGGGAATCCAGAGCCTGAGGAGTTGGCTCTCCTTGCTAACCTCTGCTCCTTGTGCACTTTTAACCTTTGTTCTGTCGAAGAAACCAACAGACTTGGAACTAGTTTGAAACTTGAAGCCAGTGAGCAGAGGAGCATCCCTTTTCCTTCACCATCCCATGTGGATTTGGCTACCTGGTGAGCAAAAGCCCCTTCCAGCTGCAGCGTGTCAGCTCCTGCCCTTCCTCCCTCCCTTCTCCTCCACTTGGATTCTTTGGTCTCTTGTTGTTGCTTCCTAGCAATGTTGGCCTTGCGTTCAACTATGGTTTTTCTTCATGTGTTTTATTGGTTTAAAAAAAAAAAAAAAGACAAAAATACTTAAAAAAACAAACAAACATTTAAAAAAGACAAAAAAAAAAAAAAGTACTTCCAGAGTGTGCTGACCATTGTATTGTCCTGTACAGAGCCCAGGTCGTTAGAGTCCAGCAGAGATAAAGTGTGTTATGCAGCACCCAGTTTTTTAAGAGTATGGTTTGTGCCAATGCCCCTTCTTTTAGTAGTGCCAGAGACTCTTTACAAGTGCCAATGTGGTGGAAATTATTTGGTTATACTTGTATATTATAGGATCCTGATTTAAGACAATTTAAACATTATCCTATTTAAAAAGAATACTATATAAAATGCTGTTTTTAAACCTTGTCATTTGCAATGCATGTATTGTTGTGCGTGTTGGGGGGCGGGGAGGGAAGAGGGTAGGGGAAAGGAGTTTCTGAATAAGATGCCCAGTGTCAGGATCTATTCAGACTCCAAACTGTCTCATTCCAGTCCAGGAGTGGGATTGTTTCTTGGAATGATCCCACTCTGACTGCTGGGCAACTCACGCTTATTACAGAAATATCTGATGGAAATTGATTTTCATATCTTTCTCCTGAAATAAACTCTCTGTTTGAAATTGGAATAAATTTTGTTCCTAAAAGCCGTGTGGTGGTTGTGTGTGTGTTTCTTCTCTCCTCTTCCTCCCTGGTACCCTGTGGGATCTGCAGCTCTGTCTCCTGTCAGAAAATCAGCATTCTGAGACATAGAAACAAAGCATGTTTTGGTAAATAAAAGATATAATAGGCCATAATTACATATCATGCATTTTACCATTAACTCTGAAATGTGAGCAGGGTCTGCCTGGGGGTTTAAGGTGCAGGGATGCAATGGTGGCACCTTGATTTGAAGTTTTCCAGGATTTTTGGAGCAGGATTGCTGAGGGTTGGTGTTTGCTGCTGCCTCTTGCTGTGCTGTCAGCCCCTTGCAGGCACAATTCCAAGCAGGAAATCTTGCTGCCAATAGCAGGAATGCTGGTGGGACCAGAACTGCTTCCAGTCTTGTCTGTTAGAAACAGAAATACAAAACATGGCTTAAAATCATCCCTGACTGTGAAAACTAAAACTTCCACAGAGAGATTTCCTGACATGGAGTTTATAGAGCTTAATTCCTTTTCTCTGGGCTCATTCTCCAGGAATGTTGCACTAAATCAGCTGGGAGTGGGTAGAGATGGCCAATTTCCTCTCTGTAAAGGTTTCCTGTGTTTTCAGGAAGCTGCAACTGAGGATGTTCTGCTCCCTCCAAGGTCACTTAGCCCAGGTGAAACTGCAGCTCCTGAGACATTTTGTTGGCTCCCACCAGGAAGGGAACAATGGTGTGGTGGCCAGAGCCCTGGCAAGGATTTAAATTGTCATTTTTCTAGCTTTTTGGGTGAGTTTTTGTTGCTTTTCTCAGAGGTTCTGTCCCCTCAGCAGCTGGGGAGCAGCGTCAGTGTTTGTGTCCTCAATCATGTGTTGTGTTCTCTGCAAAGAGCCAAATCTGCTCTGTTTAAATAAAGCAAAGCAACAAGTTGAGGGGGAAAAAATGAAGTTTTAACAGCCATTTCCAGCTGGGGGCAAATCCTGGGTGTCAAAGGCCTTTTGCAGCCTCAGGTGTGAGTGGGGCTGTTCCTGGAGCAGCCCAGGGAAGGAGGCAGCTGAGGGAACAGCCCAGGAACAGCAGGATCACACTTGCTGCTTTCCCAAGGACCATCCAGCCCTGGGGCCTTGTGAAGGGTGACCTGAACAGACCCTAGACTGAGCTAAAGAATAAAATTGGGATTTATTCAGAGGCCTCAATGTATCCACCTTGGGCAGCACAACCCAGAATGGCCACAAAATGGACAACACATCACAGGGTCTCTCACTTTGATCAGTTCTGCTCCATTTGCACCTTGCAGTTCATTGTCCCATTCCAGCTTTGGCCCAGGCAGTCCCACCCTGCTTGTTTTTCTCTCTCCAGCCCACGGTGTTTGTGCTCTGGGCTGAGATTTGGATCATTTGTCCTTGGTGCCCAGCTGGAGCAGGAATTGTTTTGTCTCCCTGCTCTGAGCTCACCATCCCCTGATATGAAACCCAGACCCACACACAAACTAAAATACACTTTAGTGTGTACCTTATTTACCCTGTGCAAATAAAATACACACTAAAGCAGCACAGAACCTGAAAAATATAAAAACTCAAACCTGAGGCCTCACTAAAGGCTGTGAATGGCAGGTGAGGACCCTTCTGCTCTCCCTCACTCTTGGCTAATGGAGGAAAATTGCCATGAAAGTGTTTGTAACATGGAACTGATGATAGTGGGAAGAAATCCTTCCCTGGGAGGGTTGGGAGAAGCTGGAATAGAATTCAGAATTCCCAGAGCAGCTGTGGCTGCCCCTGGATCCCTGAAATGTCCAAGGCCAGGCTGGACAGGGCTGGGAGCAGAATAGGAATAAGAACAGAAATGAATAGAATAGAATAGAATAGAATAGAATCTGAAAACTATAAAAACCAAAACCTGAGGCATCAATGCAGGCTGGAAAAGCTTCCCCAGCAGCACAGAGAGCTCCATCTCTGCAGTCAGGCTGAAGCTCTCAGCTCCTCCTGTGCCCACCCTGCACAGAGAGGTCTGGGAGCATGGGAAGCTGTGTCATCAGGCTCCTCCAGTGCCTGGATAATTCCTTTGGCCTCCAGCCTGCCCCAGAGGGAGGGACTGAGCCAAGAAAGCTGCCAGGGCTGGGCTGTGGGCCAGGGGAGTGTCCTGAGAAGGTGAGCTGGCCCAGGGACTGCTGCAGATCACTTCAAGCCTGGCCCCTGCATGTCCCTGCCCTACCAAAGCAGCTCCTTTGGGTTGTGCACATGGGTAAAGCATGAAGGAAATATTTTATTTTTTTTTTATTTTTCATATTTAAAAAATCCCATGTGCAAGAAAAAGGGCAAAGAAGAAAGAATTTGGGATTTGCCTTGTCCTTGGACAAACATCATCCTCCTCTTTCCTCTGAGCTTTCCCTTTGCCCTCTGGGGAAGAGAGGGAAACATCTGTCCAGTATAACAGTAAAATGCCATGTGGAATTTATAAAGCAGGAATATAAAGCCTCCCTCCTGTACCCCAGGTTTGTGCCCTGTGTTTTCCTGGTCCCACACAGGGCTCAGGGGCAGCCTGGCCTGTGCAATGGCAGCTGCTGTTGGAACATTTCTGTCAAGAGTTTTTTGAGCCCTGGGCTCAGCCAGGGCTTATCCCACCCCAAGCTGTTTCCTGTGTGCTCTCCCAGTGACACCAGTTTGGTATCATTGTCCTGGAGCTGCTTTATCTCCTGCCATGCAGCCTGACCAGGAAGTCCAGCTATATTTAATTTTTGTACCATCTCCACCCCTGTGGCTGGAGAACTCATGGCTTTTAAAGAGTTTTTGTGGCTGAAATGTGTGACAAAGCCTCCACATTGGGCAGTGTGGAGCTTCTGGGTAACCCCAGCTGCTGGGCTGGGTGAGGATGTGGCTTCTCAGGGACCTCAGCTCTGCCCTGGGCTGTTCCCTGTCCTGGAGCTGCTCCTGCTTCATCTCAGGGGAGATCTGCAGCTCCTGGCCATGGAAAGAAATGATGGAGCTCCCCAAGGACAGGTCCCTCCTGCTCTGCTGCTTCCATCCTCCCTCCCAGCGAGTCAGGAATTCCAGCTCCCCAAGAGGTGGCACAGGAGGAGCACTGGGAACGGAATAGAATAGAATAGAATAGAATAGAATAGAATAGAATAGAATAGAATAGAATAGAATAGAATAGAATAGAATAGAATAGAATAGAATAGAATAAGAAATGAAATAGCATAAGAATAGAATTAGAATAGAGTGGAATGGAATGGAATGGAATAGAATAGAATAGAATAGAATTAGAAATGAAATAGCATAAGAATAGAATTAGAATAGAATGCAATGGAATGGAATGGAATAGAATAGATTCTTCTGGGCAGGATTTGGCAGCCTCAGAAAAAAAAGAAATCTCAATATCAGCTTTGCAACCCTTGATTCAGAGCAGATTAAATGATGTAAAGAACCCTGGGGGTTAGAATAGAATAGAATAGAATAGAATAGAATAGAATAGAATAGAATAGAATAGAATAGAATAGAATAGAATAAACAGAGAAATAGAATAGATAGAATAATAGAATAGAATAGATAGAATAGAAATAGAATAGAATAAATAGAATAGAAATGAATAGCATAAGAAATAGAATAGATGGAATGGAATGGAATGGAATGGAATGGATGAATGAATAGATATCTTCTGGGAAGGATTTGGCAGCCTCAGAAAAAAAAGAAATCTCAATATCAGCTTTACAACCCTTGATTCAGAGCAGATTAAATGATGTAAAGAACCCTGGGGGTTGAATAGAGTAGAATAGAATAGAATGAATAGAATAGAATGAATAGAAAGAATAGAAATGATAGAAATAATAGATAGAATAGAATAGAATAGAATAGATAGAATAGAATAGAATAGAATAGAATAGAATTAGAATAGATTCTTCTGGGCAGGATTTGGCAGCCTCAGGAAAAAAGAAATCTCAATATCAGCTTTGCAACCCTTGATTCAGAGCAGATTAAATGATGTAAAGAGCCCTGGGGATAAGAGGGGCCTTTCCTCAGCTCAGCCATGAATTTCCTTCCAAACTGGAAGAGGTGAATTTTGTTGGATCAGTTTGGAATTTGTTTGAGACAGAACCCTGAAGAACAAACCCTGTTGCCAACCCAAAGAGGGCACTCTGGGCATGGAAAACCCAGCAGAAATTTGCTCGAGGTGCTTTCCTTGTGCAACACCACCCACAGCAAAAACCACACTGATAACTCTGCTCAGCTGCAGCTTTTCTTGGTCAGGTGAGTGACCTGGGGACTTTTAGACATTTTGAATGATAAGGTTTGGAAAATATTTGGAGTCTTCACATCTTTGTCCTTGTGTTTTGTATCCAGCGCTGCCACAGATGTTGGAATGGCCTCTGACAAGTCACCTTTGGGCAAAGGTGAGCACAAGGAAAGGCAAACACTCCCCAGAAATGTTTCTGTAAATGAAATCCCAAACATCTGACGGAAGTGTTTGAGCTCCTCTCGCTTGGTCTCTTTCCAAATTCTCCAGATTAATTCCCTCAGGTTGCAATATGTTTAAGCTCTATTGTAGAAAAGGCAGGGGTTTATATATTTTTGTCTTAAAAACCACAACCAGAAATAAAATATTTCCTGACTTGTCAGGCCGTGGTGGGACTGTGAGGTTCCTCTCTTTGCTAAAAGATGACTCAGGGTGCCACAATGAGCCCTGGGAGTGCCAGAGGTGCCCTGAGGGGAAGGAAGGTGCTGGTTTGGTGTGGAGTGGCAGCCAGAGGTGGGATGGGGTAGAATTGAGAGGGGGGAGAGGATGGGACAGAAAAATCCCACCCAAGGACCAGCTTGGAGATCCCTGGAGGGAGTGAAGAGAGTCCAATCTGAAATCCAGACTGGAGCTCTCTTCTGGAGGTTTCTGGCAGAAAATGGAGAAATGGAGGTCACTGGTTTGGGGTGGAAATCTCCAGTTTGGGATTCAGCTCTTGGAGCTGTGGCTTCCTCCTGAGCTGCTCAGCTCTGGAGCCAGGGCCCCAGAGAAATCCAAACAGCACCAGGAAAATGCTTGGAAATGCTGATGAGATTTATTGGTTTTATGTGTTCTCACAACACTGGGGCTGCAGAGGAGGGGAGGAAGGAGGCAGCAGGGTTCAGAGGTTGGGAGAGCAGCAGTGAAGCACTGGGGGTGTCCTTGGAGCCCAGGAATGGGGCAGAGGACACCCAGACATGCCACAAACAGCAGGAATGCCAGGCTGCTCCCTGCATCCCTCTGATCTCCTCATGCAGGGTTTGGAACCCCCGAGGGTCCCAGGCACCCCCTGAGCTGCTGGCTCCTCTCTGGGGCTGTGCTGCTGCTCCCCTCCACAGCTGGAGCCACAGCAGGGCAGGAGCCCAGGGCACCAACCCAGCCCAGGCAGCTCCTCTGTGCCAGCCCCAGGGCGGGCAGAGCTCACAGAGAAACCCCTGCCACATCCACCAGGAGCTGCGGCAGAGAAAAATGGAAATAAAAGCTGGTGAGGACGGGGCTCTGCAGGGTGAGCTCTGCAGCGTCACAAGGATTTGATGACACTGTGGACCCAGGGCAGGTAAGGAGCAATGTGGGTGTAGAAGCCAGGCCAGTTGTTGTGCCGGTAGGAGAAGATGGCAAAGGCTTTGTTGTTGCAGACCAGAGGATCCCCAGCATCACCCTGTGAAAAAGAGGAGAGAGATCAGGGCTGGGTGGTGGAGCTGCAGGGAAGGAGGGAGGGAGGCTGCAAATTCAGGGCAGGATTTGCCCAGCAGAGCCTGGACTGCAGTGGGCGGGGATAACAGAATCACAGAATCCCAAAATCCCAGAATCCCAGAATCACTGAAAATCAGAATCCCAGAATCACTGAGAATCCCAGAATCCCAGAGTCCCACAATCACTGAGAATCAGAATCTCAGAATCAAAGAATCCCAGAATCACTGAAAATCAGAATCACAGAATCCCAAAATCACAGAATCACTGAGAATCCCAGAATCCCAGAGTCCCAGAATCACTGAGAATCAGAATCACAGAATCCCAGAATTCCAGAATAATGAGGTTAAAAGAGACCTCTAAGATCATCAACATTTCAACTATTCTATAGCACCAAGTGCCATGTCCAATCTTTTTTAAAACACATCCAGAGATGGTGATTCCACCACCTCCCTGGGAAGAGCATCCCAGTGCTTTATTATTCTTTTGGTGAAAAATTTCTTCCTAATATCCAATATCCACTGTGTCCTCTGGTTCTGTCAGTGCTGCCTGGTGGAAGAGACCAACCCCACCTGTCTGCAGCCTCCCTTCAGGAAGGTGTAGAGAGCAATGGGGTGACCTCTAATAAGGTCACCTCTGAGCCTCCTCTTCTCCAGCCACACAAGGGGCTGGTGGTGACAACAACAAGTTCTATTGGGAACAATAAAATTCCATTTCTGCCTTTCTGCTGGCTCCAGACACAAAACTCACTCAGACCAACAGTGAGGCTCAGGGTGAGCCATTGCTGGGACTGCCAGCTCCTCCTGTGCCATGGGAGAGCACAAGGAACCACAAGGATCCACAAGGTTCCACAAGGTTCCACAAGGATCCACAGGGATCCACAGGGAACCACAAGGATCCACAGGGAACCACAAGGAACCACAAGGATCCACAAGGATCCACAAGGATCCACATGGAACCACAAGGAACCACAAGGATCCACAAGGATCCACAGGGAACCACAAGGATCCACAGGGAACCACAAGGATCCACAAAGATCCTGTTGTCAGTTCCTCAAGCCTCCCCTCCCCGAGCACACTGACCTTTCCAGGTACCTTGGAGGATGAGCTCTGGCCACAAATGAGGTTGTCAGCAAGGCCTGGGTAGTGGTTGAGGCAGTCCCTCTGCCTGGTGATGGTGACAGTGGCTGTCCTGTCCCCCCAGCCAGCCAGGCTGCACTCGGTGCCGCCCCGAATTTTGGATTTCTCCAAGGAAATGGGCCTGACGTGGCCATTGCTGCTGGCATTGCCATTCAGCTGGGTGAGGACACAAAAAACAGAGATAAAAAGAGAGGAGAAAACACAGAGATGAGTGTTTGCCCTGGGATCTACCATCCCCTGGTGCCCCAGGGCTGCAGCTCAGGGTGCTGATGGTTACCTTCAGCAGGAGGATGTCCTTGCCCTCCTTGGGGCTGGAAAAGCCGGGGTAGCTGTGGTACTCCTTCACCTGGAAGGTTTGCCAGCCTCCCTCTCTCCTCTGCAGGCTTTGGGCTCCCAGGATGACACTCAGAGGTTTGTGCCTGGTGACATCGAGCACAGGGGGGTCACCAGCCTGTCCCTGTCCCACCTGGGGACACTGAGGTTCATCCCCCAGGGCATGGCCAGGACAGTGTAATTACACAATGCAGTGTAAATAGATATTCCCCATGCACAAAATATATTATATCATTATATAAAGATACATATTTATATACATAATTATATATAGAATTATATATATAATTTATATATATATAATATAAATATATGTATTTATGTACATTATATAAATATATATTTATATAACAATAATTATATCATATGTACAATATAATATACAATATATTCTATAATACGTAATATTATATATTATAATATATAATATATATTATTATATATTATTATATATATAATTAAATTATATTATATATTATAGTATATATTACAGAATATATTGTATATTATATTGTACATATTATATCATTATATAATGATATATATAATTATATATATAATTTATATATATATAAAAATATATGTATTTATGTATATTATATAAATATATATATTTATATAACAATAATAATATACAATATACAATATACATTATATAATATATAATATATAATATATTATATATTATATATTATATATTATATATTATATATAATATATATAATATAATATATATAATATATATTATATATAAACATATATATTCTATATTTATATAGATATAATTAATATATAAATATATTATATGTATAATTTTTTAAAGAAGAACGGTGAAACCAAGGAGCTCTGCCAGTGAATCTGCCCAGCCAAGAGGCAGAGCAAGGGCTCCTTTATCTCCTTTTTCTCCTTTATCTCCTTTATCCCTCCTTTATCTCCTTTATTTCAGTGCCCAGACCTCAAGCTGGCCACATTTGTTCCAATGTTCTCCTTGTTCTGGGCTCCACAAGCCCTTGGAAGTCCGGGGCTTTCTAAATCAGGATATTTATTTCTAAATCATTTATCATTTATTTCTAAATCCGAATATTTATTTCTAAATCATTTATCATTTATTTCTAAATCAGGATATTTATTTCCAAATCAGCCCTGAGCTGTGTGGGAGCCACACCTGGAAAAATCCTCCTGTCCATCCATACCCCAGCCAGAGGGGTAGAAAAGGGCTGGGCAAGGAACTGGAATATTCTTAGGAATACAGGAATTTATTTCATAGGGAACAATTCTGCCAGCAGAGATTTTGATGGCAGAAAGGACAAAGCCTGACAGCGAGGGGAGAAACCACCCTGAGCTCCCATTGCTGATAGCTGGGGAAGACAAAACAGGTCATGGAGGGGGAAAAATCAGGGAAAATACCTGAGGGTGGGCTGGGAGGGAGATGGGGCTCAGGGCTGGGGATGGAAATGGAGCTCAGGGCTGTCCCACGTGTGTCCCCAGGAAAATGGGGCTCAGGGCTGTCCCCAAGGCTGTCCCAAAGGTTGGGGAGGGAGATGGGGCTCAAGACTGTCCCCAAAGTGTCCCCAAGCCTGTCCCCAGGGAAATGGGGCTCAGAGCTGTCCCCAGGGCTGTTCCCAATCTGTCCCCAGGGCTGGGAGGGAGATGGGGCTCAGAGCTGTCCCCAAAGTGTCCCCAATCTGTCCCCAGGGCTGGGAGGGAAATGGGGCTCAGAGCTGTCCCTAAGCTCAGGGCAGGGATGGATATGAGGCTCAGGGCTGTCCCCAAGCTGTCCCCAAGGCTGGGAGGGAGATGGGGCTCAGGGCTGTCCCCAAGCTGTCCCCAGGGCTGTCTCAAGGACTGGGAGGGAGATGGATCTCAGGGCTTTCCCAAATCTGTCCCCAGTCTGTCCCCAAACCTGTCCCCAGGGCTGGGGAAGGAGATGGGGCTCAGCACTGTCCCCAAACTGTCCCCAAGATGTCCCCAAGCTGGTCCCCAGGGAAATGGGGCTCAGAGCTGTCCCCAGGGCTGTCCCCAATCTGTCCCCAGGGCTGGGAGGGAAATGGGGCTCAGAGCTGTCCCCAAAGTGTCCCCAAGGCTGGGGAGGGAGATGGGGTTCAGGGCTGTCCCCAATCTGTCCCCAAGCCTGTCCCAAGGGCTGGGAGGGAGATGGGGCCCAGGGCTATCCCCAATCTGTCCCCAGTCTATCCCCAAGCTGTCCCCAATCTGTCCCCAGGCTGTCCCCAAGCCTGTCCTGCCACCCAGGACATTTCCAGCTGTTGGCTGAGGTGCCTCCAGCTGTGACCCCTCCCCAGAGGAGCTGTTGCTCCCCAGGCCCTGGAGGTGCAGAGCCCTCGGTGCAGGGCACGGCAGGGACTCACTGCAGGCACTGAGCCGCCGTCATCACCCAGGCTGGGGCCACCAGGAAGCCCCCACAGCTGTGGTTGTCCTTGCCCTGCAGAAAGGCCACGTAGGGAGCAGGCTGGGGCCTGGCTTCTCCTCTCTCCCTCCACCTCCAGGGGTAACCTGCAACGGATGGGGATGGGAATGAGGATTTTGGAGGGCACAGAGATGAGATTTATCCATCCCCAACCCACTCTGACACCAGCAAGGGGCTATTTACAGATGTGAATGAGACAAGACTGCTGGGGAACATGCCTTGAGCTGTTTTATTTTCCAGCATCAGTCTCATTACATGGCTATGGCAATGGGAAGATGCCAGCAGCTCACAATCTAGGCAGCAGACCAGAAAACTTAATGTTACAACTCACTTTATAACCTTCTTGACCAATCACACAAAGCAAAAGCACATTGACAGTATTTATATCTGTATAGTATATATTCTATATTGACAGTAGTTCTATCCAACCACTATAAGCACAGGTACCTTTGGTTAAAACAATGCTTGCTTATTTCAAATACAACACCTGCTTGTAAGCCTTAAAACACAACACACAGAGCTCCATTATTAAGCTTTAACCTTCCTAATATCTTGCTAGATAAACTTTCTGCAGCTTAGAGAGCTGTTCAGACAAGCATTAATACACAGATCATTGTTCTATTCATCCTTGCTTTTCTACAGTTTAAATAGTTTTTCTGCTGACCAATCTCATGGCTGCTGCTTAGCTCTGATCACAATTCTGCTGTATCTGACGCCTGCCTTTTGCAGCTTTCCCCAAAACCCTCTGATTTTATAAATTCCCAACCCACTCTACTTACTGCTGCTGGCTGGGGGGCACATCACCAGCACGAGGGGCAGCAGGAGGCTCTGCAGGTGCTCCATCCCAGCCTGCTGTGGGTCCCTTCGAGCTTCTGGGGTCTCACCCCGCTCCCAGCAGGGTTTTATAGCCCCGCACCAGACTCCAGGAAACCACAGAAGGCAGACTCATCTGAAGAATCTCTCCACAAGTTGCATGTTCAGCAGGGCGAGAGGGGAATTCAGTCACTTCTGGCTTTGGGCACCAGCCCACCTCCATCACGGGCTGATCTGAGGGATCTGACGTCCTTCTAAAGGCAATTTTAGAACTCTGTGTTTGTTCTGGGAGCTGTGGGCAATGCAGCCACCCTCACCTCTTTGACTTCCAGTGAGCTCTTCCTTTGCAGCTTCTCTTCTTGGAAAGCCTCTTGATTTTTATCAGGAGCCCCACATGAATGAGATTTCTTTCACCTGATGCATCACTTCCATCGGTTCTAATGATGCCTTGTGAAACCAGACAGAGTTAATTAATTTATTTATTTAATAGGAGGCCTCAATGGATCCATCTTGGGCAGCACAAGGGCCCAGCCAGGGCTGAGCCCGAGACGAACTAAAACGGTCACAAAATGAACCCAAGATGAACCAAAACTGTCACAAAATGAACCCAAGATGAACTAAAATGGTCACAAAATGAACAAAAGATGAACCAAAATGGTCACAAAGTGAACACAAAATGAACCCAAAATGGTCACAAAATGAACCCAAGATGAACCAAAATGGTCACAAAATGAACCCAAGATGAACCAAAATGGTCACAAAAATGGACAACAGGTCATGGGGTCTGTTGTCCCCAAGTTCTGCCCCATTTGCATCTTGCAGTTCATTGTCCAACTGCAGCCCCAGCCCATGCAGGGCTGCACCCAAGATAAAACCCAAAAAGTCACAAAAATGGACAACAGGTCATGGGGTCTGTCACTTTTATAACTTCTGCTCCATTTTTATATTGGAGTTAATTGTCCAATGCCAGCTCCAGCCCATGCAGTCCCATCCTGCTTGTTTTTCTCTGTTGTTTGTGCTCTTGGGCCTGAGATTTGGATCATTTGTCTTTGGTCCCCAGCTGGGGCAGGAATTGTTTTGTCTCCCTGCTCTGAGCTCACCATCCCCTGATAGGAAACCCAGACACTTTAGTGTGTACCTTATTTACCCTGTGTAAATAAAATACACACTAAAGCAGCACAGAACCTGAAAAATATAAAAACTCAAACCTGAGGCATCACCAAAGGCTGTGAATGGCAGGTGAGGACCCTTCTGCCCTCCTTCAGTAACCCCTGTCTTGGCTAATGGAGGAAAATGGCCATGAATGTGTTTGTGACATGGTTGTGATGATACTGGGAAGAAATCTTTCCCTGGGATGGAATTCAGAATTCCCAGAGCAGCTGTGGCTGCCCCTGGATCCCTGGAATGTCCAAGGCCAGGCTGGATGGGATTGGAGCAGCCTGGGATGGTGAAAGTGTCCAGGGATGGAATGAGATGATCCCTAAGGTCCCTTCCAGCCCAAATTCTGGCATTTTCCAGAAAAATCCAACCCTGAGCATCCCCATCTCACCTGTGACGAAGCAGGGCTGATGTTTCCTCGCTGCCCTCACTGCCGGTAAATCAGTTTCCCCCTCTGCCTCCCGTGCCAAGTGGGCAAACCCCAGTTTGAATTTACCAAGCTGCCATTCTCGTGCAAAGCCTGCAGCAGCTGGAGCTTCAAGGAAAACCCTGACGTGACAGAGATTCATGCAGCACAGATAAGCAGCTGCAGCCTGTTCACTTGCAGATTTGTGAGCCGATAGCAGCTCTGAGCAGCAGCCCAAACATGGACCCTTCTGCTGGAGGCTGAGCTGACTCAGTTTCCCTCCATCCCAGGCAAGAATTTGGAGGATTTGTGAGCAGAAATCCGAGCTGGGCTGGGGGAACCTCGTCCTGAGCAGTGGGAAAGGCCCTGAGAGCAGGGCAGGCACCTTTGCCCCTGCACTGCAGAATGGTTTTGTATATTTAAAATTCCCCACTGGTTTTTCCCACCACAAACCAACCCACAAAGTCTCCCCCTGACATCACAGAACATCCTCACCCCTGCCAGGGACTTCTGCACTCACTCATTCATCAGAGCTAATTAGTGGAACTCTAATTGTGGAATTTTAATTTTTTTAGGGTATGTAGTACAATTGAACAAGCATTATTGTTATTAAGGTTAAATTGTTGTTGTAAAGTTTGAATATTTTGATGGTAAAATTGATGAGATTGTTGTTTGTGGTTAGGATTTGTTAAGGGAATGAGAGTATTAGTTATAACTTTTTTTTGGTGGAAAATTCTAGTTGTGGAACTTTTTTTGGGTATGTAGTAATAATCAAATGAGTATTGTTGTTATTAAGGTTAAATTGTTGTTGTAAGTTTGAATATTTTAATGGCAAAACTGATGAGATTGTTGTTTGTGGTGAGGAATAGTTAAGGTAATGTTGGCAATGAGAGTATTGGTTATAAAGTTAATTTTTTTTTTTGTGAAAAATTCTAATTGTGGAACTTTTTATTTTTTAGGGCATGTAGTAATAATTGAACAAGCATTATTGTTATTAAGGTTAAATTGTTGTTGTAAAGTTTGAATATTTTGATGGTAAAATTGATGAGATTGTTGTTTGTGGTTAAGATTTGTTAAGGGAATGAGAGCATTAGTTATAACTTTTTTTTGGTGGAAAATTCTAATTGTGGAACTTTTTTTTGGGTATGCAGTAATAATCAAATGAGTATTGTTGTTATTAAGGTTAAATTGTTGTTTTAAGTTTGAATATTAATGGTAAAATTGATGAGATTGTTGTTTGTGGTGAGGAATAGTTAAGGTAATGTTGACAATGAGAGTATTGGTTATGAAGTTAATTTTTTTTTTGTGAAAAATTCTAATTGTGGAACTTTTTATTTTTTAGGGCATGTAGTAATAATTGAATGAATATTGTTGTTATTAAGGTTAAATTGTTGTTGTAAAGTTTGAATATTTTGATGGTAAAATTGATGAGATTGTTGTTTGTGGTTAAGATTTGTTAAGGTAATGAGAGCATTAGTTATAACTTTTTTTTGGTGGAAAATTCTAATTGTGGAACATTTTTTTTAGGGTATGTAGTAACAATCAAATGAGTATTATTGTTATTAAAGTTAAATTGTTCTTGTAAAGTTTGAATATTTTGATGGTAAAATTGATGAGATTTTTGTTTATGGTTAGGAATTGTTAAGGCAATGTTGGTAATGAGAGTATTAGTAATAAAGTTAAAAATTTTTTTTGGTGAAAAATTCTAACTGTGGAACTTTTTTTTAGGATATGTAATAATAATTGAATGAATATTATTGTTATTGAGGTTAAATTGTTGTTGTAAAGTTTGAATATTTTAAGGGTAAAATTGATGAGATTGTTGTTTGTGGTTAGGAATTGCTAAGGTAATGTTGGCAATGACAGTATTAGTTATAGCATTTTTTTGGTGAAAAATTCTAATTGTGGAACTTTTTTTAGGCTATGTAGTAGTAATTGAATGAGTATTATTGTTATTAAGGTAAAATTGTTCTTGTAAAGTTTGAATATTTTAATGGTATAATGAGAATATTTTATGGTATTTAATGGTATAAAGTTTGAATATTTTAATGGTTGGCAATGAGAGTATTAGTTATAGCATTTTTTTGGTGAAAAATTCTAATTGTGGAACTTTTTTTTTAGGGGATGTAATAATAGTTGAATGAGTATTATTGTTATTAAGGTTAAATTGTTGTTGTAAAGTTTGAATATTAATGGTAAAATTGATGAGATTGTTGTTTGTGGTTAGGAATTGCTAAGGTAATGTTGGCAATGAGAGTATTAGTTATAGCATATTTTTTGTGGTGAAAAATATTGGAAGAGAAGTGTGATTTGAATACATATTTTAAAATATGATTCAGTGTGTTGTCAAATTGTATTTTATAATTTTAGTAACATATTGAATAAAGATTGGTGATTAATTTTAGAAAAAACAACTTCATTTAACCTCTGTCCCCATCACCTCCCCCTGGGAACTCTTGGCTCTCTGTGTACTCAAGAGAAGCCACCAGGAAGGAGCTGGAAGGAAGGAGATGGGAGGAAATTCAGACTCCAATGTCTGAAATGAGCCCTTGAGCATCCTTTGAGGAGAGAACTCATCTTTGGGCATCACCCAAAGGTGCAGGGAGAGGTTTGGGTTACCGGGGGACAAGGATGTGCCCAGCACCAGCCAGGTCCGGGCCCTGCAGGGAGGAGAGGAGGATGTGGCTTTGGGGTCAGGCACTTCTGTGAACCCAGCTCCTTCAAAACCCTTTCAGCTCAAACCTTCCTGTGCTTCTACCCCAGAAATGGGGATGGATTGTGGGAGCAGTGAGTGTGTGACAGCTGGGATTTGGGATGTGCCTCCTCTCTGGGATCCCAAAGCCCTGACCTGGTGTTTTACCAGCCACTGCCCACACCCAAGGGCTCAGAACACAGAAAATCCAGCTCCCTGCAGCCCGTGGAGCCTCTTGCAGCTCAGAGAGATCAGCCTGCTGTGCCCTGTCAGGACCAGGACATTCCTCTGGCTGCCCTGAGTGATTTAAGACCTTGGCACAGAGTCACAAACACCTGTGCCTTCCATTTTAGCCCATGGAACCAATACCAACTTTGTGTGAAGATTTACAAGCCACAAAAGTTTGAGTAGAATGATGGTTAATTTGTCACAGGGTGAAAAAGCAGAATTTTGGGGTTTTTAGAATATGGGTTCAAGAGACAAGATGGAGGAATCTGGGTGTGTCCTGTCCTTCTTCTCCTTCTTCTTGTCCTCCATCTTCTGCTGTGATGGTGGCACTTTTGGATTGGTGTAGAGTAGAGACAGACTGTCTAACATAGGTGATAGGTATTGGAAAATTATTGTAAATAAAGTACACACAGTTTTTAGTATAAAAAGTTAACACCACCCCAAGGACAGGCACTGTGTCTCAACCCAACCTGCTGGACAGATCTCAGCAGGTCAGAGAAAGAATGGAATAGATATGAGAAAATAAACAACCTTGAAAAGCAGATCTGATTTCTTCTTCGGTTGTGGGGCTGGGAAAAAAAGACTTTTAATACCTCAGGGGTCATCTCAACCACAGAAAACCCAAGAGTGCCCTGTGGCCTTGCTGTGCAGCTGCTCTGTGCCCTGGAGATGGAACCCTCAGAGCCCTGGGCACTGCTGGTGCCCACATCCCTTCTGCCCATGCTCCCAGGAGGGTGGCACCGCTCTGAAGTTGGTGATGGGATCTGTGCCCATCATCCTGCCCATTCCTACCTGGGCAGTTTTACTCCCCATCAGTGATTGCAGCTTCTTCGAGTCAGGTCTCATAAGTTCTTGCAGGTCTGTTACTCACCCAAGGTAGCTCAGCTGCTTTTGGGGGCATAAAATCAGCAGGATGGGCTTCTGTGGCAGTGTTGGGAACAAAAAGGTTTAATAAAAGGCAAAATAACAAACAGGGAAAAACTGAGCTAGATGCAAGAGGTCCTTGCTCCTGCTAAAACACCTCACAAAAGTGATTAGTTTTAGTTTCTTAGTTCTCTTCTTTTTCTAGTAAATTGCCCAAGCAGGATTTTTTGGCTTCTGTCTAATTAGCTATCCTTAAATTTAAGGTGAAATTCCCCAGGGACTATGAGGTGGATTTTTCACCTAATGGAAGAGAGAAATTTCTGGGCTTCTTTCCTTTTTGAGGGGACAAAGGACAATTTTGTCACTCCATCAATAGGAGGCACATTCCCATACTCATCACCCCAAGAAGGGCAAGCTCAGCTCTTATTTCTGATTCTGCCACAGACTGAGGATGCAGAGCTGTGATTTCTGCACCTCTCAGGTGCAGCAGCCAGAGCCTCCCTCCTGTTAAATGGGATTTAAACATTAAACATGTGATTTAAACATTTAAACATTAAACATGGGATTTAAACACTTCTCTCTGTGGCAAGGCCACAAAAAAACACACAACACGCGCTGGGAGGGGCAGCTTTGAGTTTACTCGAAGTGCAAGCAGGGTTCAAGCAGGAACAGGGTTATCTCTGAAGGAAGTGGGGTTTCTTGTGGCACAGCCTCTTTTTGTGCCATCTGGGGCCATCTCTGCCCCTGCCAGGGGGACAGACAGCAGGCAAGGACAGACAGCAGCCCCAGAACACAGTGAAGGTGCCCTGAGCAAGTCATTTGGGTTCCTGAGGAGACAGCAGGGATTTGAGCCTTCAGCAGGGGCAGGAAGGAAGATTTGCAGTGTCCAGGGCACAGCAGAGCTGGAGAAATGCTCCCACTGCCACTGCCACTATTTATTCATGACTCTTCTGATCCAGGGCAGGTAGTTGGAGATGCGGGCGTAGACCCCGGGTGGGGAATCATAGCCAAAGGAAACAACTCCTTGTGCCACGTTATTGCACACCAGGGGCCCACCAGAATCTCCCTGGAGAGAGATGAAAGTGATTTTAGAGACAGCAGATTTTTATTTTTTTTCTTGCCTGTGGTAACAGATTTGCTCCCTCCCTGCCCTGGGGCTCCATTCCTGCCCCGTTTCCCAACTGGGCTGATCTCTACCCCTGTGGCTGGTGCCAGCACACCCAGAGAGCCAAACCCTGTGCTCAAACACTTGTCACCATCTTCCAGAACATCCCCTGTGCCCTCTCCTACCTGGCTGGAATCCCTCAGCTGGTGGAAGCTGCCTGCACAGATCATGCCAGAATTCAGCTGTGGGTAGAAGAGGCTGCATTTCCTGCGGCTGTAGATGGACACCTGGGTCTCAAAGAGCTTGCTGGTGAGCCTGTCCTGGTCGATCAGACCCCAGCCTGCAATCATGCACTTGGTGCCCGTGGGGAGGTCGCTGCCAGTCCTGGGCAGACGGATGGGCTGCACGTATTCATTGAGAGTGGCCTTTGATGTCAGCTAGAGGGGGTTCAGAGAGGGTTGTGAGCAGGATATTTGCTCTGCAGAGGCAGGCAGGGTCTAGCAGGCTCTGCCAGCTGCTGTGAGAGCCGCACGAGGCTCCAGCCCTGCCCATGGCTCCTTCCCAGATCCCTCCCAACCTCCAGCACCTGGGGCAGAAGCAGCTTTGGGGAAGGAGCCCCACAAGCTCTACCCAGCCCCTGGTGGCCCCCCAGCCCCTCTGTCCCCTCAGAACTCCTTGCCTGCAGCAGCATGATGTCATTTGCATAGGTGATGGGGTTGTACTCAGGGTGCTTGTAGTACTTGAGCACTCCCCGGACCTGCTGGGATTTTTCTGGTTCAAAGATGTCATGAGCCCCCAGGATGACTGTGGTGTTCCTGGCCATGGCAGAAGGAGGGGGAAAGGGGAAATCAGGCTGGGGAAAGGGGAAATCAGGCTGGGGAAAGGGGAAATCAGCCTGGGTGTCACCCCCTCCCTCCCTTATTTGATATATTTCATTTAACAGGCAGGTGCAGAGAGCTGCCCAGCACAGGAGGGATCTGCTCCAAAATCACTCCAGGGAAGACTAGGGGAGAAAAACAGGGATAAACCCCTGTATCAATACTCACCCCAGGCAGTGTGCAGCTGACATCACCCAGTCAGGGGCCACCAGGAAGCCCCCACAGTACCCATGCTCTACGATCTTCAGGTATGCCATGTAGGGGTGCGAGTGGGGCCGTGCCTCGTGGCCCCCCACAATCTCACCCCGCAGAGCACCTGCAAAAGAAACCCAGCCTAATATGAGCCAGGGGCTTCTGAGACCCCCAAAGCAGCCCCAAAGCACAGCCCTGACTCACTGGCACTGGCCCATGGGCAGCAGAGCAGCAGCAGCAGGGCTGGCATTGTCCAAAGCTGGCACATCTTTGCCCACTTGGGTGCAATCCTGAGTTTGCCCCTGGCCAGGAGCTGCTTTTATAGCTGTGCCCAGCAGCCGGGAAACCATGTGCAAAGGGCTGATTGGGTTAATCAGGGCATCTTTGGCCTGGCCAGCTCAATGCCCACGTCCCCCTGACTGGCACTGATGGGTGATACAGCCCAGGGTGGAAATGCCAGGGCAGATAGAGCCTGGCACAGCACAGTCACAGCCTCAGGGGGTGCTGGAAGCAAGATTAGAGGTGGTTTTGAGGTGTGATTTCATAATTCTCTCACACTTTCTCTTTAATGTTTTTTGCCCTGAGGAAATGTAAGGTTCTAAAAAAAAAGCCACTTAAAAAAAACAACCAGAAAAACTTGGCCATTTAAAGTTGTGACTGTGGTCTAGAGGAGACAATGTGAAATTTGGTCTTTCATATTCTTGTTTTCCTTTGAGAAATGCTCTGCAGAGCCTCTTTTTCTACAGATTCACCATCACCAATTTAAATGAAAGGGCAAACAGCTGAGCTGGTTTTGAGCACTGTGAAAAGTCAAATCTGCAGGGTTTTGGGTCAGCCCATGTCAGAGGGGCTTTTCTGACTCTTCTTGGCTCCTCTGGGGGCAGAAGCATCCTGCCAGCTGGGGACTGGGATGTGGGAAATGCTCTGTGCACCAGAAGAGACCAAAGCGGGGAAGTGCAACCACCCAACTGCCAGGAGTGAGTGCTCAGTCATTTTTAAACCAAATCTGCTCCACCCTTCCTGGAGCACAAAAACACCTGCAAGTGGATGCCTTGGGCTGTGCTGGGGCCATGCAGCCTGACACTGAGCTCTCCACAGAGCTGAACCCATGGTTTGGTATTTTAAATCTTAATATCTGAAAGCACGAGCTTTAATCAGGACTTTGCAGCAGCACAGCAGGAAAACCTCAAGAGGAATCATCGATATTTTATCTTGTGTTTGTAGTTTGCTCTTTTTGCCTTGCAGTTACTTGTGGGTCTCCCACAATCTGTGGGTGGAAACCCTGCTGGGAGCAGCAGCCCCAGGACAGGGGGGACAGGCCATGGGCACAGGGAGCTGAGCTGCTCTCCTGCTCCTCTCTGAGTGCAGACCAGTTCCTCTCTCTGAGGCCAAGGTGTTTTGGCCTTCCTGCTGTCCTCTGGAAGGTGCCAGGGATGCTGAGGTGCCTCATCCATCAATACCTGCTTTAGGCATGGAGCTGGAGAGATCCACAGGGATTCAGGTGCCCCCTGACCTTTGTGTGCCCCCCTGTGTGTCCCCTGACCTTTCCCAGCCCAGCACAAGGAGCCACCAGACAGTTTCAGGCAGTGTCAAGCAGTTTCAGGCAGATTCTGGCTCTGATTTGAAGGGAAAATATGAGAAATGTTGCAGGAGGGGGTGTCCCTCCTCTGCCCCACTTGGCTTCAAAATCAGAACATCTGAACTGGGATGGCAGTAGGGGAGAAAGGCCGAGATCCAGCTCAGGCTGTGGCTGCAGAGAGCAATGGGGATGAGGCAGAGCAGGAATTCTTCTTCACGTGGGGGCTCAGACCCCATTAACCCTCAGTCATGAGCTGGGCACTCCTTGCCTTGGATGTGTTTGTGGAAGGGGCAGTTTTTAGAAAGATCTTTCCATGTTTTGCTGGTCCAGAGAAGCAGAACACCAGGGGTGAGGGGCTCAAGCTGTCCCAGCAGCTCATCTGCCTTGAGCAAAAGGTTTGCCTGCCCCAGTCCCATCCTCTCCACAGATCTCTCAGGAATCCCTGAGACTCAAACATTGCCAGCTCTTGGAGCAGCTGCTTAGAGCCCCTGACAAGGCAAGTTTCTCCATTCTCTGATCTTCCAGGAACATTCCACTGTTGGACAATACCCTTTTCCTGACCCAGAGATTACCCAGACCCAGACACAGAGACCCAGAACTTTCTATCAAGCCCTAAAACTCTCTACAAATCCATTCCCCAAATCAAACCCTAAAAACTCCCTACAAATCCACTTCCCACATTCCACCAGCTGTGTCCTGAACAGACCCATGAGCTGGAGGTTCCCCCTGAGGCAAGAGGAAAGCTCACAGGGGTGATGTGCCAGGGATTCCAGATTTGGGGGGAATTTGGGGTGATCTCCTGGTGCTGAACGTGCAGCCCTGCACTCGTGGCTCGGCCTTCCTGCTGATTTCCTCTCCTTCAATCTGGGGTCATCTGCTGACCTTATCAGTGTGACTTTCTTTCCACTCTGCTGATAGAAAAAGCCAAAACCTCAGCTGAAAGGGTGAGGGTGGAGGATGGAGCCCTCAGCTTTTGATGAGAACCACTCTTGCTTGCACGTGGCTTTCTGCAGGAGCCACCTTTGCATTTTCCTCTTGTCTGAGCTGCCATCCAGGCTGGGATCAGTCCATGGGCTCCCTGGACAGCTCCCTGCTCTTTTCTCTCATCTTGGTGACATTTCCATGGCTCCCTGACAGTCTGGAGTGACAGCCCAGGGCCAGCAGGGCTCAGCTTCTGCTGAGACCCTGATTTAAAGGGTGCTCTGCTTTTCTTTCATCTCTGCCACTCTGCAGCTGATTTGGGTGGGGTCCACCCTGCACAGAAATGTGGTTGATGGTGTAACTTCCCCTTTTTTCATTTTCGTAGGTAGAAGCCTCACTTGTTTTGCACGAGGAGCTGTCCCCACTACCTGCACCGTGCTGGGCCTCAGATGAGGAGCTGGAGAGCATTGCTGAACCTCCCTGGGGCAGCAAGAGCCTCCCACAAGCCATGGCAGGTGAGTGCAAAGGCAAATTCACATCCACAGTTGGGTACAGCACGTTCCAAGGCTTTCCTGTTGAGTTTTGCAAACATAAGGACTTAGGCCAATGCTAGAAATGAACATTTCAGCCATGCTCTGGTTTCTTGGTTCTGCTCTCAGCACCTCAAAGGTGGGAAGCAGCAGCATTTTTGCCTCCTTCCCTGCCTGTGGGAGGATCCTCACCCATCCCTAGCAGGTGCTTGGTGAGTTGAAGGTGTAGCTGCAGTGTCAGGGCACAGTGTCAGCTTGGAGCAGCTGGATTGCTTTGGAGTGGAGGCACCCCTCAGGTGCCAGGAGCTGCACAGACAGGATGGATGTGCCTGGATGTGTTCTGAGACAGTGGCAGGAGCTGGGCTCATGGAGTGACAGCATGGATCTTCCTCCTGAAGAGGGAAGAGGGATGATCTGAGCACAGGGCAGCTGAGGAACAGGCAGTGGCTCTCTGCCAGGCTCTGCAAGCAAAGCATTTTGTGTCTCGAGCTGTCTGGGTGCTCTTACCAGCACTGGGATCTGTTCTGGCTCCCAGACCCCACCCATCAAGGTGTTGTCCCTGTTTGACACAGCCTGCTCCAACCCTGGCACGTTTCTTCACACCTTCACAACCACAGCAAAGCTCAGAATAACCAGACCCTTACCAAGAAATGACAGTTGTTAGAAGAGATGTCAATAGTGGCAGTCACAACAGGAAACTTTATTAAACAACAGGAAGCCCATGCTCATGGGTGGACTTACAAAACACCTCACCCTCCTCTCCCTTTTGCTCTTTCAGTGCTGCAGGGCTGGCAGACAGGGCTCTGACTCTCCCCTCCGTTGAGCAGGGCTGGCTGCAGCCCTCAAACAGAGGATCTGCTCTGCTCCAAGCCTCACCTGACCCTTCCTGCATCGAGCACCCGCTGAGTGCAGACCCAGGCTCAGAAGATGGCTGCTCCAGTGCTGAGCTGGCTGGTGAATCGCTCCCTCCTCCTTCCCCTGGACTCTGCTCACCTGCTTACCCCCAAAGCCTCCTGCCTGCAGCTGGCTGCCACCGGGAACATCAACATCATCCTGCAGCACTACAACTTCTCGGGCAAGCTCAGCAAGCGCCACTCCGCCGACGAGGGCATGGGGCCTCTGCGCACGGCCTTCGTCGCCATCAGCTGCCTCATCATCGTGGAGAACCTGCTGGTGCTGCTGGCCGTGCTGCGCTGCCTGCGGGGCCGCCGCTGGGTCTACTCCTGCATCGCCAGCATCACCCTCAGTGACCTCCTGGCGGGCATCGCCTACCTCTGCAACCTCTGCCTGTCGGGCAGCAAGACCTTCCAGCTGTCCCCTCAGCTCTGGTTCCTCAGGGAGGGCATCCTCTTCGTGGCTTTGGCCGCCTCCACCTTCAGCCTGCTGGTGACGGCGGTGGAGCGCTACAGCGCCATGGTGAGGCCCATCGCGGAGAGCGAGGCCAGCAAGACGCTGCGGCTGCGCGGCCTCATCGCGGCCTGCTGGCTGCTGGCCCTCGCCATCGGCCTGCTGCCCATGCTGGGGTGGAACTGCCTCTGTGATTTCCAGGCCTGCTCCGTGCTCCTGCCGCTCTACTCCAAGAATTATATCCTGTTTTCTGTGGTGATGTTCAGCGTGATCCTCCTGGGGATCATCGGGCTCTACATCTCCATCTTCCTCCTGGTGCAGGCCAGCTCCAGGCAAAGCTGCTCGCGGAATGGCCGCCGGCGCTCGCTGCGCTTGCTGAAGACGGTGCTGATGATCCTGGGGGCTTTCATCGTGTGCTGGAGCCCTCTCTTCGTGCTGCTGCTCTTGGATGTGTTCTGTGACACCGGGGCCTGCAACCACCTGCGCAGCCTGGACTGGACCCTGGCTCTGGCGCTGCTCAACTCGGGCATCAACCCCGTCATTTACTCGCTGCGCAGCGTGGAGGTTCGCCGGGCCGTGGGCAGCCTGCTGTGCTGCTGCTGTGTCAGGGCTGGGCTCTGCAGGCCTGGCAGCTGCGTGACCATCTCAGACATCAACTCTGGTTCCTCCACGGAGAGCTCCCTGCGCTGCCGGGACAGCTTCCGAGGCCCCACGGCCCAGAGCGCTCGGCCCAGGGCGCCTCTGTCCAGCAACTCCAGCATGATGAGCAATCTGCCCAGCCTGTGAGGGGAAAAGAGGTGCCAGACAGCCCCCGGGAGCTCATGGGGCTGCTCCTGGCCTGGCAGGGCTGTAGCGAGGCTGAGCAGTTGTGAACTGCACCACCAGACTGGTGCAGCCCAGGGACAGAGATTGCTCCTAGATTTGAGTGAAAGACACAGGGACATTTCGGGATGGATGCTGTGCTGGGACAGCTGCAGTGCTCAGGTTTTGTATGTGAGCTTTGGGTGTGCAGAGGTGCTGTAGCTGCCCACCTGAGGGTGTTTTGTCCCATAGGATGGATTTCCCCAACCAGGTGGCCCTTCCAAGGCTTTGGAATTCTTTTGGACCTTCTGTGATGGGCACAGCTGGTGGGAAGGAATGCAAGCTTGATGTCCTTCCCAGCCTGAGGATGGCAGAGAGCTGCAGCCACAGCCCAGACTCTCCCCAGGGTGCAGACTGGGCACTGAGCCAGGACAAATGCTGTGACCAAGCTGCAGTGACAGGGCTGGCACTGGCACGGGCACAAGGAGGTGCCCAGAGGGACTAGGGAGCCTGGTGCCATCCTGAGCATGAAGACACAGCCAGTTTGTGCCTCAGATCCCTGCTCTTCTGTTCTCCCATGTGGGGAATAACCAGAGCAGCACCCAAATGCCTCCTCTCACGGTGCCAGAAGGACACAGAAGCACTGGGGACTCACAGTGCTGGCCCAGCCCCTGTGCAGGAGCTGAGCGTGCAGCTCGTTTGTTTTGCATTAATAAATCAGGGTAATCAGAAAGCCTTGGGGTGATTTGCTTCGATTTTTTTTCCTCTGGAGGCCAGGTACTGCCTGGGGATGCTTTTGTAGTCTGGGGACATCTGGAGCTGCCCTCCTGTTCTTGGGACAGGGGGATTGCCCTGCTCAGGGGGCAACAGGTCCTGTTCATCCCATCCTCTCCTTTCCCATTGTATGGATCCCATCGTATGGATCCCATCCCATCCCATGGATCCTATCCCATCCCATGCATCCTGTCCTATCCCATTCTATGGATCCCATCCCATCCCATCCCATTGATCCCATCCCATGGATCCCATTTCATCCCATTATCCCATCCCATCCGCTGAGGGGCGCTCTGGAGCTCCAGGCCGGGATGAGCGCGCCCCCTGCAGGCCAAGCCGTGGCGGCACCGCGGCCCGCACGAGGCCACTGCGACTACAACTCCCAGCGCCCCTCGCGGCCGCCAGCGAACTACGGGTCGCGGTGTGCGGCGCGGGGCGCGCCGTGCGTGCCGAGCAGGCCGCAGTGCGGGCCGGGGCCGCGGCGATGCTGGAGGAGGCGGGCGAGGTGCTGGAGTCGGTGCTCAAGGCCTCATGCCTCCCGCTCAGCGTCCTGCTCTTCGTGCCCGCCGTGCTCCTGCTGCTGGGGCCGCCGCCTGCCGCCGAGGCGGCGCACGAGTTCACGGTCTACCGCATGCAGCAGTATGAGCTGGGCGGGCAGCCCTACGGTGAGGAACGGCACGGCCCGGCCGGGCCCGGTGCTGCCGGCAGCGGCTCCCTCAGGGCTGGTGGGGCCGTGGGAAGGGCCCGGGGAGAACCCAGGGTAGGGCGGCCCGGCCTAGGGGAGGGCTCGGGGGGTCTGGGAGGCGGCAGCGGCCGGGCCCAGGCGCGGGGAGGGCGCAGGAGGGCCCCGGGTCCGGCCGGGTCTCACTGCCCAGAGGGCCCCGCTGGCCGGGTCTCACTGCCCAAAGGGCCCGGTCCGGCCGGGTCTCACTGCCCAGAGGGTCCCGGTCCGGCCGGGTCTCACTGCCCAAAGGGCCCGGTCCGGCCGGGTCTCACTGCCCAAAGGGCCCCGCAGGCCGGGTCTCACTGCCCAAAGGGCCCCGCAGGCCGGGACTCACTGCCCAGGGGTTCCGTCCGGCCGGGTCTCACTGCCCAGAGGGCCCGGTCCGGCCGGGTCTCACTGCCCAAAGGGCCCCGCAGGCCGGGTCTCACTGCCCAGGCTCGGTACGAGCGGGAGAGGGGCTGGAGCTCCATGGGGGTGACCCAGAGGTAGCCAAGGTGCCCCGATCTGTGGGCTGAGGGCTCTGTGTTCTGGGCTCCTGCATTGTGATAAACTCGGGTGTGAGCTCAGCTTTGTCCTTTTGCCTTTGACTCCTTTATTGACAGGTTGATTCCTCTCTGCTGTTCATCCTCCTCATCCTCAGCTCTGTATTGCTCCAGTGGCTCCATTTCAGAGCCAGTCCCCCCCCGTGTTACAGCTGACCTTTACTTCCTCTGTTCTCTCACTCGCAGCCTGCTGCTTGTGCAACACCTTTCTCTGGGTCAGAGACACGCCCTGTGCTGGAGTCCTTGAGGTGCTGCAGCCCTCAGCCTCCTCCCCTGTGTGCCCACAAGCCCAGAGCCAAAGGTTGTTTCTGGGTCTTCTGTAGAGATTTTATTCCAGGCCAGGGCGTGTCTTCTGTCTGAGTGACTCTTCCTATGGATTTAACAATGAACAGCCTCACTTTTCATTTGTGCTGTCCATGAGACACCACCTCTCATTCTTTCAGATCTTAATAAGTTCAAATATAGGAGATATGAATTGCAGCTGTGCCTGTGTACTTCTCAAACACTTCATGCTTCTGCTGGCTTCTAAATAAATGAAATTAATTCTGGGTTCTTCCATCACAGTTTCTAGGAAGGTGTCCACACCTTGAGGGCTCTGGCAGCCTCAGGAGCTCCAGGGCAGGCCCTGCATTGGGATAGGACTCTCTCTTTCTTTCTTTCCTCAGGTTCTGGGAGCTGTTTGCTGGCAGCCTTAGCAGGGATCTGATTCAG